>NC_140967.1:33675612-33728112 GCF_056783735.1 Eptatretus burgeri
AAGTGGTTGCCATGGCAACCAGGATGCTGTTTTCCATGTCATAGCACAATTCTGTATTTACCTTCTTGTTCGGGCGTATATTGTGCTCACTTGCGCTCTTGTTACTGATTACAATATACAAATACATATATTGCTTTATAATTGTACTTCACTGCAATGCTTTATAAAAAATATTAATTATTAGACTCGTTTTTTAAAAACGATAAATGTATAAACAGGCGAGCATTGGGTGGCTTTGACACCAACTCAATGGTGGTTTTTAATGCACTTGTTTCTTTCTGTAAGGTTAAAACTTGAATTTAAATTTTCCAAAACCATGGATATTGTTGATGATTTTGTGGGAAAATGGTGCTTGGAGGGTGTTTGCGATGTTCACGAAGATGATTTGGTATTATTTGTTTGAGATCATTCCGATAATGATGTAACCTGTTTCGATTTTGTAGTATTGCTATTTATTTTTCTGTTTTACTTTTCTTAGATTTCAAATGAACATTTTTTTTGCTATTTCTCTTCCGTTTTTTTCTTCTCTCGCTTTAATCACTTCCCTCTCCTTCATTTTCTCGGTGTTTTCTGACATATTTTGTACATACATATATTTTTACTTTTGTAATAAAAGGACTCCAAAAGTCAAAAGCTCCTCCTCCCCTCCTCCCCTCCTCCTCTCTCTCTCTCTCTCCAAACCTCCCCCCTCTCCCCATGTGGTGTATTTACAGCCTTGAATATTCATATGCAGTTGTGGAAGAAAATAGTTCCTGGCCCGCCACTTCACGTGCCTGTCATGATTTTGTCAAGCTCCACTTAATCCGATCACATAAAACCCCCACTTTTGTCTCCCCCTTTCTTCTCTCTCAAACCCCTCTCCCTCTCTCTCTCCCACTGCTCCCCCATCCTCTCCCACCCCACCCCCTCTTTTAAGGAGACTGTTGAGAACTGACGGTTTTGTTTTGAATTTACAACGGCTTCCCCAGAGTGTAACATGTAGGAATCACATTCGGAGTGAGCCGACCAGAGGGGTTGAAAGGTCACCGCATGTGTGAGCATACATGCTTCCAGACAGACCTTTGCCAGGTTGATAGCATGGGTTATAAATGTTCCCACCTGGTTTTATAGATAACATGGTGGTTAAAAAGAAAATGGTGCTGTTTGGGTGCATTTTATAGCCCTTCTTGTTCCCTTATGCTGCCTTCAGTTCCCTGCACTTCAGTTCCCTGCAGTTCGCTGCACTGCTGCCTGCCCTTCTCCTCATGCTGCCTTCCCATCCCTTCCCCTCATGCTGCCTTCCGTTCCCTTCCCCTCACACCACATTCACTTCCCTTCCCTTCCCTTCCCCCCACACAGCATTCCCTTTCCCTCACGCTGCCTTCCCTTCCCCTCCCCTCACCCTGCATTTCCGTCCCCTTATGCTCCCTTCACTTCCATTTCCTTTCCCGAACACCACATTCCCGATCCCTCACGCTGCCTTCACTTCGCTTCCCCTCACGCTACCTTCCCTTCCCCTCACGCTGCCTTCCCTTCCCTTCATGCTGCTTTCCCTCCCCCTCCCCCTCCCCTCTCTTTTACCTCCTCCAAAACCCCTCCCCCTCCACTCCCCATGGACATCTCCGGGCAATCTCTGCATGCCATATTAAGGAGCTGTTTTGAGGTATCACATTTCGTTCAATCCTGTACTCCCCCACCCCCACACCCCACAAGTCCGACTACTAAACGCAAGTCCAGAACCCCCTCCCCTCATGTTTACCGCCTCCCAAACACCCTCCTCCTTCTAACTTCACACTCCCCCTCCTCTTCTCTCCCTCATCCTCTTTACTTACACCCCCCCCCCCTTCACAGAGTGTAGTGCAATGTTTGGTGAGGCATTGCTCTCCCCACCCACCTTCCTCGGTCCCCGCTTCATCACCCCCATCGTCACTTCCTCAGAGAAGAAAAGATGAATCTTCCTAATCATAACTGTGCCCTCTCCATGACTTCCTAATCCTTGACATCCCACATGCAGAAGGTATTTTGACATCTCACAAAGCTAACCCCTCACCTTGCAAGTCACTCTTCACCTGAATCAAAAGAAAGGACTTGCAGCCTTGATTATATTTTTAGATCGAAGAATCAATGAAAAGCCTTTCCGTCGCGGCCATTTAACCACAATTTTCTTATTCCACGGAATAGATCTGGCTGGAGGAAGAATGGACCTGAAGCTACATCATTCCAATCCAGACTCTTCAAACGTGAAACAGGAAACACGTCACAATTCCCAAGTTGTGCCTCAACACAGGCCTTTGGATTTTCAACAAGAAGGTTTGTCCGACAACACCTTTACCTTGAGATTATCATTTCATTTGTGGGTTATAATGTTACGGTTTTGAAAGCTGATCTTTTGTTTTTACTGCTTAAACATTTCCACAAAAATTGCAATATTTCATTGGTTGCATGAAGTGGACAGACAGAATCAAAATTACATTCCTTTGTTTTAAAAATAAGTAATTGCCGAAGCATTAAACACAGGGACACCCAGATGGTAAAATGTCAAGGGGGGCAGAACTTATTGATTTATTTGAGAACAATGAATTTATTTGGGGATGACAGCCCATGCAAAAAAAAAAACTTTCATTTATCTATTTATTTATTTATTTATTTATTTTTCACAATTCTCTTTTCATTCTAATTCTTGCTTTTTCTTCTCTTTCATCTGTTTTACTCTGGATTTCTCTTTCTTTATCTATCTCTCGAAGGAGAAGTGAATTCCTGCAGAAAGTTTTCTGTCAGGCTCACTTGGCTGCGTCTGGATGGGTTTGAGGGTTGTGGAGTAGTGGCTGAAACCCGAATCCTGTCCAGGTTTCCTCTTGATGACTCCATCTTTGTTCTTTATTTCTTCGAGTTCCTTCTTGGTCTTCCATTTCGTATCCTTCCCTTTATTGATGTTGGGTGAAAGATAAATATCTGGAGATAAACAGCAAGTTGCAAATTGAAGTCATCAGACCTTTTGGGGGCATTCGCGTGATGAGGCACTTTCTGCCCCCCCCATGCCAAAGGACAAAGAACAGGAGGGGCAATTTCCCACACCCCCACCCCGGCGTCTCTAGTTATTCAGATGTGAACTACAACGGCACTTGGTAGAGCGCACACCTCAGCCAGGCTGAACAGTTAATATGTTTTGTCTCCGACTGATAAGCCAGATCTGGATCCGGATCTTAACCAAAATCAAATCGGATTGATCTCGTCACCGACCCAAATCATCCACCAAATTTCATCACAATTCGTCCACAACTTTTTCAAATATCATGCTCTGCATCGTTTTTGGCCCCATCTCTCAATGGTAAAGAATTACTTAAAAATTCAAGGGTGGCAGAATTTGCCTTCCATTCCCCTCCCATCGGGTGGATCTGAGGCTACATCATTTTGATCTCTGCTTGCTGTATTAACAGAATCCCCCCAACCCCCACTCCTCTCCCCTTCCCAACCAAACTGATGATCTGAGATCAGTCCATTGGAGAAAAGGGAGGATTTGATGTCAACTGCAATGTCATGTTCCAGGACATTCCTTATTATGGAAGGTAAGCTAATTGGCATGTCGTTAAGAGGGTCTGATATTCCACCATGTTTCTGGATTGCAGTGATGTTGGCTAACTTCCAGGCAGACGGAAATTGACCCATACAGAATGATCAAGTGAATGGAGCAGAAAGCGGGTTTTTAGGACACGTGCACTGATGCCATCTGGGCCTGTCGCAGAATTGGAGTCAAGGTTTAGCAGAACCCTTTTCACCTCTCAAGTAAGAAAGACAGTATCCAGGAGCAGTTGGACATGGGAGGGTTGGGTAGGTGTAGGGAGTGATGGGTTGGGTACACACAATTTGGGAGCAAACACAGAATTGAGGCATTTGGCTTTCTCATGAGACATCAGCTGCGATGTTATATATATTTTTGATTTTTGGATACACTGTCGAGGCTCATATGAGAGCGAACACACAGTACATATAACAAGAGGGGCAGGAGAGGGAAGAGAAAAAAAGTGTGAAACAGAGACATTAGGAGATCTGTGGAAGGGAGAGGGATGGGGTGGGGTACAAAGTGAATAAGATGGACACTGCAGGGACTTTCAGGAAGGAAAGAAGGGAATTTGAAGGAGGTGGGTTTGGGGTGGATTAACGGGGGTAGAAAAGATCATGGTTTTGGATGGGGGAAGATGAAAGATGGTGGTGAACAACTGTTTTGAAGACCTGAAGGGAAGAGTGGGATTGAAGAGAGTGTGGGAGTTTTTCCAAAGGTGGGGAAAAAAAACTGAAGGTGAGCAGTGATTCTTGACTTTGGTAGTTTTACCAGCTGACGGACCTTGCGCGCTCTGCAGATATATGGGGGATGGGGGAGGGGAATTGGGGACATATCTCAGATGGAGCGGGGGTGGGGGGGGTTGTGGTAGGCTGGAGAGGAGATGGTGGAACACAGCAAAAAGATGACCAACCTGCCTGTGGTGAGAGAGTGAGAGACCCAAAGACTCAGCCTCATCGCAGGAGATACTAATGATCCTAAATGCCTTGGTTTCCACAGCATGAAGCCAAGAAAGGTGAGAGGCAGGAGCATCAGCCCAGAGGGGAGAGCAGTACTCCATCAGGCTGTGGAAGAAAGCTTTGTGGTCAGGAGCTCAGGAGTGCCAAGGAAGGACTTTGCACGACGGAGGATGTCCAGTCGGCGACTGGCTTTGGAGGCCAGCTTGAAAATGTGGCTTTCCCAGGAAAGATCATGGTAAATAGTGAGACCCAGAAGCTTGAATGAAAGTTTTTCTGCAAGAGGATTGTTGAGAAGGTAGAGGGAGGTGGGGGGGGGGTTCCAGATGGTCCTTTTGGAGAGACCTAGTGAGAGTGTGAAATTTGTCAGGATTGAAAAACATGTTTCACGTGTTGTACCAGTTTATGATTTTATCCAGATCTGCAGAGAGTGACGACGTTGCTGTTTGCCGATCTGAGGGATGACAGATGGTACGGCTGAGAGTGGAGTCATCAGCAAAGAGATAAAGAGGATTTTCCAGAGAGTTAGAAAGATCATTGATGAAAACTAGAAAAAAACAGGGCCAAGAGACACTGCCTTGAGGAACTCCAGCCTGGAAAAGAAGAGGGGAGGAGAGAACTCCATTAAGGGCCACATGATGGCTGCAACAGGAGAGGAAGTCTGTGAGCCATGAGTGGATACCGTAGGAAGAGAGTTTGGTGAGCAGGGTGGGGCAGCAGACCGTATCGAAAGCACACCATCTGTCTAGAGAGATGGCTTTGATTTCATGTCTGGCATTGAGGACCTCCATCCATTGTTGGGAGAGGAGAAGCAGCATATCCAGGCAGAGTGCCTGGTCTGAATCCAAGTTGATGATCGGAAATCAGGCCATTGGAGAAGAGGAAGGATTTAATGTCTGAAGCGATGATGATTCCATAACCTTGCTGGTGATTGGGAGAAAGCTGATTGGTCTGTAGTTGCAGGGATCTGTTTTTGCACCTTTTTTATGCAGGGTCATGGGTCATGTTTGCTGATTTCCAAGCAGATGACCATGAGCAAATGAGAGGGTGAATCGAACAGAGAGAGGGTGAGCAAGAGCAGCAGAGCAGGTTTGTAGGACATGTATGCTTATGCCATCTGGACTGGTTGCAGAATTTGAGTCTAGGTTTGACAGTAAGCTCTCCACTTTGTCAGGAGAAAAGCACACAGAGTCCAGCAACAGCTGGGTGTGGCTGGATTAAGTGGGTGCAGAAAATGATAGGTTTGGGACACAAGATTTAGAAGCAAACACAGAGTTTAGACTTTCAGCCTTTTCACGTGCAGTGTCAGCTGTGTGGCCATTTGAGGTAAGGTTGGAGATGGAGGGGGAACACACACTAGAAACAGACTTAACTTGGCAGCACCAGGATTTGGATGCCACCAGGATCTTCACTCTTTCATTCCTCTTTTTTCCCACCTTTGGAATAAACTCCCTCACTCTGTTCAATCCCATTTTCCGTCCAGGCCTTCGAAACAGCTGTTCACCACCACCTCTTGTCATCCCCCATCCAAATCCTCGATCTTTTCTACCCGAGTTAATACACCCCAAACACACCTCCTTCAAATTCCCTGCTCTCCTTCCTGAAAGTCCCTGTAATATCTATCTTGTATACCCCGTGTTCCCCGCCCTATCCCTCTCGCTTACACAGGTCTCCTCATGTCTCTGATCCCGACTATTTTGTCCTTCCCACTCCCACCCCTCTTGTCTCATGCCTGCCTTGCTGTGCGTTGTGTGTTAGCTCTCATACGAGCCTCAAAAAAGGTATACAAAAAAAAGAAGTTATTTGAAGAAGGAGACACGTTTGAGAGTTCAGCCATAAGATTGGCTAAATGTTGTTTTCTGGCTCTCCCGAGAGTGGACACAAACTTTTTCTGGCCTTGTGGAATGATCTGGCCTCCAAAGCCAATCACTGACTGGGATTCCTCTGTCGTACAAGGTCCCTCCTCGGCCCACCTGAGATCCTGACCACATACAAAGCTTTCGTCTGCAGCATGATTGAGTACTGCCCTCCCCTTTGGGCTGGTGCTCCTGCCTCTCACCTTTCTTGGCTTAATGCTGTGGAAACCAAGGCATTGAGGATTATTGGTATCTATCACGGTGAGACTGAGTCTTTGGGCCTTTCACTCTCTCACCACAGGAAGGTCAGTGGTCTTTCTGTCTTCTACCGTCTTCTCTCCAGTCTCGCCCCCCTGCTCTGTCTGCGATATATCCCCCCCCATATTTCCACAGGGTCCGCCAGCAACTCCCTTCCGCTAAAACTACCAAAATCAAGAATCACTGCTCACCTTCACTCTTTCATTTCTTTCTTCCTGCCTTTGGAATAAACTCCCTCACTCTCTTTAGTCCCATTCTTCAAGGCAGCTGCTGTTCACCACCACCTCTTATCTTCCCCCATCCAAAATCATGATCTTTTCTACCCCCATAAATCGACCCCAACCCCACCTCTTTCAAATTCCCTGCTTTTCTTTCTGAAAGTCCCTGTACTGTCCATCTTGTATTCCCCATGTTCCTCGCCCCATCCCTCTCCCTTCCACAGATATCCTAATGTCTCTGCTCCCCACTATTTTGTCCTTCCCTCTCCTTCCCCTCTTGTCTCCTGCCCCCCTTGTTGTGCGTTGTGTGTTAGCTCTCATACGAGCCTCGACAAGGTATACATAAAAATAAACAATAAAACAAAAAAGATCTGAAATTGCCTTCAGTGGGATTTTCCTTCCAGAAAAAGAAGGCAAGTTGTTTGACAGCAACTGTCTCATCACAGGTTTCTGTGTACTGGGGTGAGAGGACAGGTATGATAACTGCATATGAGATCGTAGAAATCTGTGCATATTCAAAGCAAGCTTGTGTGGAAGGATTCCCTTGCAGTATTGATATCAGGAGAGGTGGAAATGAAGGACCAGTCTTGACATGAGAGGCCAGGTTGCAGTTCCTGCCAGTCTGAGTGAATTGCCAGGTTATATGACACTGAGGCAGCTCTCTGAAAATACACAGGAGAGATGTTGACTCTTTTAAGCAAATTATCAGAGTAACCTATTGGAGTAGAAGAGCAACAGGAGACAGTGGTAGAGAAAATCATCATTGCCAAGTCCAGAAGGGGGACGGGCCACTGAGAGATATTCGGGTGGAAAAGTTCACTTATTCGGTGACGCCCATGGAATTACAGAATTATTTTGCTGCAATGCCATGATTGGTTCATGAGGTCCCAACACCCAGCCAACTGGCATGTTGACGAGAGAGAGAGAGAGAGAGAGAGAGAGAGAGAGAGAGAGAGAGAGAGAGAGAGAGAGAGAGAGAGAGAGAGAGAGAGAGAGAGAGAGAGAGAGAGAGAGAGAGAGAGAGAGAGAGAGAGAGAGAGAGAGAGAGAGAGAGAGAGAGAGAGAGAGAGAGAGAGAGAGAGAGAGAGAGATAGAGAGAGATAGAGAGAGATAGATATAGAGAGAGATAGAGAGAGATAGATATAGAGAGATATAGAGAGATATAGAGAGATATAGAGAGATATAGAGAGATATAGAGAGATATAGAGAGATATAGAGAGATATAGAGAGATATAGAGAGATATAGAGAGATATAGAGAGATATAGAGAGATATAGAGAGATATAGAGAGACACAGAGAGATATAGAGAGATATAGAGAGATATAGAGAGATATAGAGAGATATAGAGAGATATATATTGATATAGAGAGATATAGAGAGATAGAGAGAGATAGAGAGAGATAGAGAGAGATAGATAGATATAGAATTGGGATGAGTGGTTATTAGATGGTCCATGTTGGCAGAGCGTGAGGTATAAATAGTCTTACCTGTTAGGATGACGGTACAGAACACAGACAAACAGAAGGTGGATATGGAGGGGAAAGCGCAACCAAAGGTACTCCTCCAAGAGGGGGTTGAGGAGGAAGGGTTGTACACAGACAGTAAGAAATGGAGTTTGAGACATAACTGCAACTTCTCCACCAGATCGGGTTTCTGGCCTGATGAGTGGGAAATTAAAAAAAAAACCTGAGGAATTGCTGATATCCTGTGGAAGGATTCTTCTAGGCAGATGATCTCTGATTTACCAGTGGCAGGTTGAATTGAGAGGTCTGTCAAATTGGAGGAAAGACCTCAGATGTTGGAGGTCCATAGAGTTAGGAATGGGGGGAGGAGATGTTGGCAGGGAGAGAAAAAGAGGGGTGGGGTCAGGGAGCGTGGGGAGTGGGGAGGAGGTGGAATGGGATGCGGGGTGAAGAAGGAGGAGATGAGGCATGGCGGGGAGTGTGGAAGAATTCAGATCTTCTCTCTCGGATTCTGAAACCATTTATTAACAGCACACATCAAATACAAATAACAACCAACATGCGCATGGGAAAAAGGATAACAAGACAAGTAATAACAAACACCATCCTCTTTCTCCCCAAAATGCCCAGAGCAATTGTTTTTATACTATTCTGGAGTGCAAACATCTGGTAAGGGTGAATGGGGGTGGGGGCCGGAAAGCATGAGAAGGGGAATTGCAGACATGGCCACTTTGGGAGGGAAGGGCTGATAGACACGCTCAGATCATGATTGCAGTTTGGGAATACGCGGCCAACCGTGAGAAAGAGATGGTAACAACAAAGTTAAGACAAAATATGAAGAGGCCGAGTGAATGGAGACACAAGCCTATTACTTTGATCATACCTTCCGTTCACCATTGAGTAACCAGATTCTCAAAATACGACATTCCATTTTATGTTGTCATATAATCGTCCTTGGACAACAAGTCCTCTATTGCAATCGCCTTTCGGGAGTTATGTAATTACCATCAGACAATGGGTGCCAGCAGCAAAGCGTCCTTCTCTTGAGCAGCAGAGCAGTTTTATTTAAACATTGGAAATATGAATTTGGATATACGTATCTTTCAATGAGATAAAGCACATAAGATTTAGTAAGATACCATTTCATATTGCTTGTATATCATCTACATCAAGATGGAGATCAAAAGGCTGCAAAAAGAGATTTTACTGACAGTCACTTTGATTCCAGTACAATAGTAACACCCTATTATTTACTGTTAAAAACAGTAGTATAATGAAATTGAGAATACATGAATATAATTAATTTTATTTCTTCCACATCAGCAAGGAGGGAGCAGGACACTAGGAAAGTAGAGAAGGAGTAGGACGCTGGTGAAGCAGAGAGGTAGCAGGACACTGGAAGCAGAGAGTGGGTGGGATGCGAGAGAGGCAAAGAAGGGCACGATGCTGGTGAAGCAGAGATGTGCGTGACACGAGAGAACAGGAAGGGGACATGCTGCTGGGGAGGCAGGCTGCAGGGGAAGAGGAGAGGGGCCGAGACACAGATGGAGAAGAGAGGATGCAGGGGGAGAAGAGAGGGGCTGGAACGCTGGTGAAGAAGAGAAGGGACAGGATGCAGGGGGATAAGAGAGGGGCTTCGATTCATTGGGAGAAGCGAGGTGCCAGCACACTGGGGAATCTGAGAGGGGGTGAGCTGCATGATGAAGTAAAGAGGGGGAAAGGTGCAGGAGAAGCAAGGATGATGCAGGATGTCAAGGAAGCAAGGAGGGGAGGGCATGAGGTAGATGGACACAATCAGGGGACATCGAGAAAGGGTGCAGTGGAGGAGTCTGGAGTAGGTCTCGGGAAACCAGGGTGTGAACATAATATGTGGGAGTTTTTCATTGTAGTCCCACACACAGTACAAAAAGGGTTGCATTTGAGGTTTCCTTGGGTGAAGAGATAAAAACAGACATCAGGATTGGGATGGCAATGGTGTTTCAGGCAAGAAGAAAGACAGCGCTGTATGAACGCGATGGTAGATGAGGCACGGGCTTACGAGTCATCCAGAGATGAAGAAAGAAAGAGAGAATGGAAAGCAGACTGAGAGAAAGGTGTTTGGCAGCCAGTAAGTGGGAAGGTTGAATGTTTTAAAATTAACTTTTAAAAAGGTTTAAATTGATGGAGAAGGAGGGAAAAAGAATAACAAGTAGAAGAAGAAGAAGAGTTTTTTGTCGTTTTTTTTATTTGCATTAAACAGAAGTTACAAGGAAGGAATTAAAGTGAGGGTTGTGAATAATGGAGACACGGCGAGTGAGTATGGGAAACGGTTGTGAAAAAAATGGGTCGGCACAAACCAATCCGAACCTGTGACGCAGGATGGAAATCCGTTCAATAATTCATGGACCGGTGTTTGTTTGTCAGGCTGCTCCTCCAACAGTTCTGGGCCGATTCCATCCAAACTTGCTACATCGGATCAGTATGACCCCAATTCATGTATAGGGGTGTTTTTGTCTTTGCTGGTGGTTTTGGAGGGGAGATGCAAATTTTCTATGTACATGTGTATCGTGTAGCACCGCCTCCAGGTGGGGGAAGGTATTACAAGTCTCCACCATTTACAGTACAATGTTCCTGTCCCCACATTTTCCAGTGCTGTGAGGTGTTTTGAATTATAAGCAGTAGGTATGTTTTTGCTTCCTGCACGTAACTTGGGTTAAAAAAAAAATTTTTGAGCACAAAAGAAATACACAAGAGTGAGCACTCAATAGGAAGAACAATCGACACAAGCAGAGAAAATAAAATATACAGCAGCACAGATGAATCTGGAGCTATCATTTAGCTTTTTGGAAGCAGATCCCTTGGAGGACTATGAGAAGCGACCACAACCAGGAAAATGGAAACGTAAGGCGTATTAAATAGTTCCAAAAAAACCATCTCTCTCCAGCATCTTGGAACTACCCAGAATGCTTTCTTCAGCTATGAGGTCCCTTCCCACAATTTACAGGATGATGGCCACAACCATCCCATGAACTGTGAGCGATTTTTCATTCTTTGACAATTATTTGGAGTAACAAAATGGTCAGTAAGCTTCAACTACTTTCATAATTACAGATTCTGTCATTTTGTTTTCTTTCAATCCAGCAATTTTTGTATTTTGATGCAAGTGGCACCATCCCACAGAACTGTTGGAGGTTCGAATCACTGAACCCACAAAGAAACCTCCACCACACTTGTCAAGAGTCTTGAGATCGTCAAAACAAATTCCAGGTCCTGTGAACGAAGAAAAAAATAATTGCATCACTGGTGAGCTTCACTTTATTGACACCGCACTTCTCCCTTCCAGCCTGATTTCTTAACTTGCTAGGTAGGACTCAATTGGCATTATCCTCTGCTGAGTGGTCTTCATTTTGCATCATTTTAAATGCTATGATTGACCCAACATCATTCTCATTACAATAATCTAATTCAACTATATGAGAAAGCAATGTTTGATATGAAACAAAAACATCTATCAACATCGTGATGCAAATTTTAATTTTGAAGCAAAGTTATTGAGGATCACAGAGAAATGTTAATAATGCAAACAATTACAGTGAAGATCTTCATCCACAGAAGGTAACACTGGTTGACAAAATCGAACTTTTTTCTCTCATGAAAGATGTAAACACATTTTTGTAGCCCAGTTTTGTACGCTGATTCCAAATCTGTTTTCGGTTTACTTCTAGCACATCTAATTATCGAAATATGACTGGTGTTAACTTCAGCACAATTTAGGTAATAATCACATATTACACTAGTTAACCTTACAACTATTTATTTTCCCATACAATTCTCATAAACCTGATGCACACCATACATTTGGTTAAATTTATACAGTACACATTTGTGAAAAAAATTAATGTATAACAACTTAAAAACATTGCGAGTACAATCTTCTTTTGTAAACTTTGTCCAGATTGTCGCGATACAACATCCAGCAGTAGTGTGCCAGCACACTTTCGTTCCAGAAACATTGTTAGTGATTTTCCATTGCCTGAATGTCTTCATGGAAGCGTCCCCCCTGCTCGTCGTTCACTATGCCAAGGTTTTCAGGAAAGAAATCTACATGTGAATGTAAAAAAATATAATTTCAAGGACATGCGATAGCCCATTTTTATACGCCCGATGTATGTATATGTATGTATATATATATGTATATATATATATATATATATATATATATATATATATATATATATATATATATATGTATATATGTATATGTATATATATATATGTATATATGTATATGTATATATATATATGTATATATGTATATGTATATATATATGTATATATGTATATATGTATATATATATATATATATATATATATATATATATATATATATATATATCGGGGCGTATTATGTGATACCGGTCGTCCGTCCGTTCCTGTCCGCACTCTAACTCCCAAAGTTTTCAGCTTTCACGTTTCATATTTGGTACATAGGTACAGACTGTGGAGACGGTGTGTCGCGACATCCGTTCGTCATATAAAGTGGTTGCCATGGCAACCAGGATGCTGTTTTCCATGTGGTAGCACAATTCTGTATATACCTTTTGTTCTTCATAAATTGACGTGTTTGAATCTATAATTGTGCGTGTGTGTATCACAGAGACTTTTTCGGGCATATATTGTGCTCACTTGCGCTCTTGTTTGATATGCATTGAGCAGTTTCTGGACTCCATCTTTGTATGCGGGAGACTTGTGGTTACCCAAGAAGTTTCCACAAATCCACTTGAAAGTTCTTAAATAGTTCTTTTAGTTCTTAAATAGTTGAGGCTTTCTTCAATGCCTTTATCCTGCAGAACCCTGATTTTCCAACAAAGATTCCCCCCCTTCAATTTTGTGGCACTGGTGTTTGACACGTTTCGAAAGGTTATTTTGAAAGGGTATTGGCATCAGTTAATTTTAAGGCAATATAACCTTTCAAATTTGATCAATGTCATCACGAAAATTAGATGTGCTGGGGGAAACTCAAAAACAGATTTCGAGTTAGCATCCCAAGAGGTAGATAGTCCACCTAAAATTATATCTGATGACAAATACTTGTTAGTTAGTGTAATCATTCATTATAAAAAAGGACTGTGATGAGTAAAAGAAAGGCCATGAATATTGCTGCATGTTGTGTGCTGTATGTATGAGGTATGTGATATCATTTTACCAACCACCTTGGATTAAAATAGCGAAGGACCAGGTTTCATCCTGCCAATCAATCCCGAGTTCATCTAAATACTTTTCCTCAATGTTTCCACTGTGTTGCACATTGCCACAGATGATAAAAATAAAGAGAATGAAGGAAGTTGATCATCGCCCCCAAATGACACATTTGGGGAAGGAAATAGTAAAACAGGTGAGCAATGATTTGTGTGGAATGAATACATGTACTGTAGTAGGGTCATTTCAGTAGAATCCGTGGACCATTTTTTCCTTCCAAAAATTTATGGTGTATTTGGCTACCTTAGACCCCTTAGAAAAAAAAAATATAAGCTCCTATGCACTTTCCAAAAATGTCGGCTAAATCCACCAGAGCACAAAATCCAAAATGGACGCCGAAATGTAATGTTAAATCCAAGTGAGATAAATCCATGAAGATGTCTCGGCGAAACAAATCCACATTCATGTTTCTTTTTCAAACCCCATAATTGTTCAACATTTTCAAACAATTTTTGGTTTTGGACTGCGACTATAGATCCAAACTTAAAGATTAAATATTGCAACTAAATGGACTGTAATGGAGTTGGTTGATTCGTTATACTGTATCATTCAAATTTAGTGTATAGTATATGTTTCGTAAACCCCAATTTCAGCTTGATAGATAGTGTTTAGTAAATCCTTTCTCTCCCTTCCATCCGTTTGTATTTTTCACTGCAAAATGTGCTTATGTCTCATTTATTTGATCAATAGTTTACCCCTTTATCCTCACCGGCCTAATTAATAACGGCCCTCAAGACGAATGAAGACCGTGTTCTTTTGAATGGGGGCAATGATGTGCTCAAGCCAGGAAACTAATGACTCTGCCTGAGGATGTCATGTGAGGGACAGTTTTGAACTGTATTTTGGGTGAGAATTGGCAGCTGAGCCAGGAATCCCGAGAGTGAGGTCTGTGTTAGTGCTGTTTAGCAGGAAATGCTGAGAGTGAGGTCTGCCTTGTGGTAGTTTATCCAGGAATCCCGAGAGTAAGGTTCATCATGTTAGCACAGTTTTGCCAGGAATCCTGAGTGTAAGGTTCTTGTTAACACAGTTGTGATGGAAATCCCAAGAAAGAGGTCCTCCTCAGCACAGTTTATCCCGGAATCCAAAGAATGAGGTCCGTGTTCACACAGTTGTGATGAGAATCCCGAGAGAGACGTCCGCATCAGCACATTTGTGTCAGGACCTTCACAGAGCGAGGAGCATTTCAGAGTTTTCTTAGCCTCTCCACAGACATTCTCAGCAGGCCTCCCTGCCAGAGCATCACAGAGGGTTATTTGGGCCACCCCAGTGAAAGGAAGACCTGGTTCCATGATCATGGTGATGCCAGCGGCAAGCTCACCCCAATCAGCCAGAGACCCACCTCACAGAACAAATTCGTTGATTGCTCACCCTACAAAGTCTCAGTAAAGGTGCCTCACTGAGCTAGACCATGCCTAAACATGCCATTTTTTTAAATCCCATACCCCCCCCTCCCTCCTATCTTCTGATCCTTTTCTCCTTTTGTATGTCTGACTACCTCTCAATTGAGTCTGTGTCAATCAGAATAGAGTATAGGTAGTTGAGACCAAAATCATTATCTGTAATAATAGGTGTGTGTGTGTGTGTGTGTGTGTGTGTGTGTGTGTGTGTGTGTGTGTGTGTGTGTGTGTGTGTCCTTCATACCTCCAAAACCATGAAACCTTTAGCATGAAAAACTTCAGCATGTATTGAGTTGACCCAACTTTCAACAACTGTCTTGCAGAACCTGTGGCAGCTGAGATAATGGAAACTACAAAAACAACACAAACGATTCATTCATTGACTCGAGATTCTCCAAACAAGTATCCGTTCCTATTAAGGAGGAAGAGGCGCAAATGATCACCGGTGAGCTGCACCTTCACAGCACCATATTTCTCGTTTCCATCACATATACTCCTGATATATTTGTACAGGAATTTACACAATGATGAATAGGCTTGGATTCTCAGCTTGCGAAATAGACAGGACAAAAATTATCTTTGACCTCTTCTCACTGATCTTCCTATCTCTCTGATTAAGATGCATTTTCAATCATTTCTTTATTGTTAAAGGCTTTGCATCAGTGAGGTTTGTGGACAATATTGTGCAGCTGAATAGCTTACTTTCACATCGTGTACAAAGAGAGAAGCTTGTACGATTCATCAATGACATCATCATCATCATCATCATCAACCAAAGCTCGTATTATTGACCCATCATCAGGAATGATGTTCAAGGTTATTTAATGTACAACAATTTTTTTTAATTCAGTCAAAAGGTAAATTTTTTGAATGGTAAACCAGGATGTCTAGAGCGGTTATAAAGCACCGCGAGTTAAAATTTGGCAAGTTGATTGCGAGGAACCATTCAGGAAAATTTCAATCTTATTGGTAAGCTACCAAGTGTACCAAGCTACCATGGGATTTTTAGAGTCTACAATGAAGTGCAAGCAAGATAAAGAGCTACTTCTGCATCCCCTTTGATGGTGCTGTGTTTCACTATCAATTTATCCACAGAGGATTTGAATCTGCTGCGATTCAAACCCAGAACTAAAAAGCTCAGAAGTAATCATGTTGTTGATGAGCTACAATGCCATTTCACTCTCGTGTGCAACACCTCAATACAATATGAGAGTGAAATTTACTTACTCCATTCAACGTATGAAAAGCTACCAAAACAGCATATAATGCACACCTGTGTATCAATCTCATAATGAAATATAAAGTTATAAAATGCGACACAAAATATCGTTTTACTCACAACTGATTTTGTTTGTGAAAGTGCATGGGTTCATTCTTTTCCTTGCTCATTCTCATACAATTATTAATTGTTTTCATGCAGTGCACATTGTAAAAAACAGGTGATGTAAAAACAGGAGGAAGCCACACTGCTTCTGGAGCTTTGGATCAGATATCTAGAATATTTTGTGAGAAAAAAAAACAAGGACATAACTGGTGAGCAGTGATTGATAGGATTTTGTGTTGCCTCATGAACTTATATTTAAACAATCTAAAGTGAATAAATAAAATAGTTTTTAAAAATGCCAAAAATGTGCCCCGGGTTTCATACGGACAGAAGAGCGTTAAGTAAACTATTCCTTAATGGGCCCTCAATCACACCACAGTAGATCGATCAGGATAAGGATAAGACAGAAATAGCTGTATGGCCATTGGCCACCGTGATGCTCTTTATAAAGTGAACTGCTCCACTGCCTGGTCATAGGATTAGCACACGCCACATCAATAGGAGCCCAGCCCGTTCTCCTATAGGCAAGAGGTGGAAAAGCGATCGCACAGGTCCCATCACTTGAATTTCAATGCTGCACACACTGGACTGGGCCCTCAAACAGCATCAGACCCCACAAATTGGGCTGCACCATGATAATGTGACCTTTTTGAACTGGACTACCATCGGACCACCAAATTGAACCGTGGGTGTGCGGGCCTTATATGGGCAACTTGGATGTCCCACCTTGTGACTTCGTCCCACCATGGCTGCCCCACACCGATTGGTGGTTTGGCTGCAAGTTGTTGGGAAATTCCTGCCCTGAGCCTCTGACTCTTCTCAAATGTTCTCGGCTCAGGTTCTGGCGCCAAAACTAGCTCTACCCTGCCATAGACTCCTCCATAAAGCACATACAAGATGGGTTACAAAGGATATACCATGAGAAGGGGTTTCAAGGAAGAAGCAGGTTTAGACACAAACATCAGGGAGGGAAGATGGCAGCTTTCTATACAAATATTGATGCATGATCCTTCTTCACAATTAAATTACCTCATTCTTATGTTAATACATGTAGGAAAGGAATAACTATTTCTAAGCTATACAATCAACCCCAAGAAGCCATTTCCACAACAATATGATACAATCTTGACGTTCAGAAAAGAAGTTCAACTCTACTTCATATTCACATTATGGACTCAAGCGAAGTGTGTCTAAACAGCTAGTATATGCCACACCCATTGTTTGGCCAAGTCTGCCTCTATCTTGGCCTTCAACTCTGCTGCTGGTTTCCCTCCCCCACACCTTCCCCCCTTTCTCAACTGTTCCTTTTGTCCTGTTATGTCCTGATCTGTTAAGTGTACTAATTCTCACAATTCCATGAGCCTCGATTATGTGTACAGAAAAAAAATCGCTAAATGTTGAAGGTCACGGTTAAATGGAGGCCAAAAAAAAAAAATGCCATCTGTGGATCGCGGGCCAAGGGTCGGTCACGGGCGATCCCCAGGGTTAAGCCGGGAGAGGCTGACCCTTGGCCGCGATCGCTTTGTGATCACAGATATCTACTTTTGATATTCACTCACAAGACAACAGTGCCCTTGTTCACAACATACTTTGTCACTCACATAATTGGACTTCCAAGTTGGATTTAAGTAGGGATAACGATATTGCCCGAGTGGAATAGCTCTTTACATCCTTTATTGAACTTTTAAACACCTGGTGGGCGATAAGTTGAGATACTCTTGAGATACTGGCATGGTTTGTTTGGGTCATGCAGTTTTTTTCAATACCAAGGCCTTGAAATGGGCAGGAATGCTGGGTTTCAAGGTTGGCACAAAACCATGTTTCATCATCCTCTTTGACATTAATTCAACTTGAACCATCAGGGAAACCCCATTGCTGTCTAAAGGTGTTTGAACATGATCGCAGCTCGTCATTAAATAGATCACAGTGTGAAATATGTTCAATGAGCATGAGTAAGAGACAAAAAAGATCAACTCCAAAAATAATGTTTTCAAAAAAGTAATGAGAAAAGTTTTTTGTTGCTTGCAAGATATACCACCTTGTTAATTCACATCCCCACTGGGGTGCATCAAATGCCCCCTTTTTTGCAAAAGTTTGAAAAACATAACGGCGATAAGACAGATGTATTCGAATACATGAAAAAACATTTCTCATTTTTTTTTTCAGAATTTTCGGTCATCATCTTGGGGGTCCAAATCGGGGTCAAAGTTCAGGCACGCAGCTCCTGCGCATTTTTCAGACTAAGCGCTATTTTTCACTGTAATGTGATCAAAACTTGTATCTGGTGGTGAAATAATTCTGACATATCGATGTGCTGCTCCTTTGGTGATGTTCCAGTGATATAGAGCCAATCAAATTTTCCGGGAAATTTGCCGGAGAAGCGGGAAACTGGTGATTTTTCCCAGAAAAAAAAACAACAAATAGTAACAAATGCCTCGGTTCTGTCAAATTCACGGCTTTATTACCCAGAATTATGTGTATTCATATCAAGGTACTCATATAATATCATTAATGATCAAGTTTCAAGCGTTTCCGGAGATTTGGATTCTCTTTCCTGTCATTCTCAGTGACTTGTTGCACATTCTGAAAGTGTTCTTCAGACCTCGCTGCACCGAGACAGTCCGTTCCGAGTTTTATTAGACGTTTAGCCGCATTATTAGTTGCATTGAGTGCTTTGGTTTTAGATTTTGAATCCACATAGGCTGGAAGTGTTGCCCACTCATTCACTTCAAAAAATTAAGAATGAATCGTCCAGTTCAAGTTCTTGGAACACAAACCAGGAATCAACCGAGACAAAGTCAGATAGGCTAGATGTCAAGTGAATGTGCTGGGGAAGTGAGGCTTTCTGAAGTCGTACCAAAGCGCCCAATAGGCAATAGTCCAAGTTCCTTTGTCCAAACGTTTACAGTCCAAACTGTCCAAATCGTCCAAACTTTTACATTCATGATCTTCCACTGTGAAATTCTCCGGGAAAACACTATTTCCGGGAAACTGTGCCAACAAATAACAAGCCAACAGTGTTACAAACATCACCAAAGGAGCAGCACATTGATATGTCAGAATTATTTCACCACCAGACACAAGTTTTGATCACTATACAGTGAAAAATAACGCTTATTCTGAAAAATGTGCATGAGCTGCATACCTGAACTTTGACCCCGATGTGGACCCCCAAGATGATGACCAAAAATTCTGAAAAAAAAAGATGTTTTTTTCATGTATTCGAACACATCTGTCCTATCGCCGTTATGTTTTTCAAACTTTCGCAAAAAAGGGGGCGTTTGATGCACCCTAATCCCCACTCTTAATATTTTAACGACTACCTAACCGAGCCCGACCGGATTAGAACCAGGTGACACCCAAGTTGGCACTCCACAAGATGGCATGAGCATGGAGGTTTGAATTTAGAGTGGAGCACACAGAATGGTAGATCAGGAATGGTATCATTCTCAATTTGGATGCACACGCCGAGAATGCAACCCCCGCGTGCCTGCTGGTAATTTATTCTTGCATGGAGAAGCGATCAATCCCATGACGATTGGAATCAAAAATATCAAATGTATTAGTTGAATAAATTGGATATATGAACTCAGGGCAGGAAGGAAGCAAGAAAAATAACAATAACAGCAGAAATGAAGAATAATAAAAAGAAAGCCATCTCGATTGGACAATAAATCACACTTTAACTACTTTCAAACACAACCCGTCACTTCGCGGATGGGAATATTGAGACTGGGGGGGGGGGTAGGGGAGCGCGATATGGAGGGACGGAGAGATCAAGTAATAGGTGCGAGAGAGGAAGGGAGTGAGAGGGAGGAAGGAGAGGGGAGAGCGAGGATTCACACACGTCGTTCTACACTCCAGGAGGGGGGAGGGAGCGAAGATAATGGGGGAGAGAGGGGGGTAATAGGGAGGGGAAGGAGGTGTTCTGGCCATTCTTTTGATAGGGGGACTTGAGGGAAAGTGGGGGGGCATGTTCCCTTTATGCTGGCATTAGTGCAGGATTGAACAAAATCGGATATGTTAAAACAGCGCGTTCATGCTGGTCATACAAATCAATGCTCGGACACCACCCAGAGATGTCTATGGGTGGTGGAGAGGCTTTGGGAGGAGGTAAGCATGAGGGAAGTGGAAGGGGAGGAAGGCTATTTCCCTTCAATTGTTGAAATAGCTGTGCCGGTGTTCGTGCCTTTGTTTAATTTCCACACGTATGATAAGCTCTCGAATCTCTTAACCTGAGACGAATTGTGGAATTGATCTGAGCAACAGAACTACCAAAAAAACAACAAAGCTTTCATTTTCCAATTCCCACATTCTTTGACACCCCTTCCTCTCCTCGACCTCTGGAGAGTTGTATGGTCATAAAGGGGGTTTGTGAGGAGGATAGCTTGAGGGGAGGGAGGGGAAGGTAGCATGAGGGGAGGGGAAGACAGGCAGCATGAGGGGAGGGGAAGAAGGCAGCGCGAGGAGAGGGGAATAAGGCAGCGTGAGGGGATGGGAAGAAGGCAGCGCGAGGAGAGGGGAAGAAGGCAGCGTGAGGGGAGGGGAAGAAGGCAGTGTTAATGCAAGGGAAGGAAGCTTGAGAGGAGGGGAAGAAGACAGCGTGAGGGAAAGGGGAGGCAGTGTGAGGAGAAGGAATGGGACCACAGTGGGGGTGGAGAGGAAGAAGCCAGCGTGAGGGAAAGGGGAGGCAGTGTGAGGAGAGGGAATGGGAAGGCAGTGTGAGGGGAGGGAATGGGAAGGCAGTGTGAGGGGAGGTGGAGGGAAGGAAGCAGGAGGGGAATGGAAGGCAGCATAGGGGGAAGGGAAGGAAGTGTGAGGGTGGATGGACCAGAAGCGTGAGGGGAGACGGACCAGGCAGCATATCAGGGCATTACTGAGGCGATGAAACGTGCCCAAGCAGCAACGTTTTCTTTTCAACTGCCGTGTTCTACATAAAACCGGGCAAGAGCATTTCAAAATGAAAACTTATGCTCTCTACCTGGCAAAGGCCTGCCTGCATGCATGCATACATGCCCCCACCCCCACAGGCGTTCCCCCCAACCTCCTCGTATGCAGGTACACACACCCCATGGAGAGTCATTTGTACCACGTCCATGTGTGCTGTCTACGTACCTCTTCATTTTCAGAAACTGCTGACTATTAATATATTGCAGCAACTATTAATATATTTATATTAATATTTTTACATGAAAGCAGATCGCACAAAATGGTAAAAAGAAAACGACTTATGCAATTGCCGAAAAAAAAAAAGACCCCTGAAGACTGCATTGTCATGGATTGCAAAAGCGGGTTATAGAGCACAGCGTTGCGCTCAATTAAGTTCCACTTTCTGCGCATTCCTTCTTCTTGTCTTCGCTCCATATAATCATCTGAACAGTAGAAAAAGTTAAGTTTAATGCTTTGCTTAAGTAAATACACTTAGTTATAAAAATCATTAATTTGTTAAAATTTTCAGATTTCACTCCAGATTTTGACGTATTTAGTCCACGAGATCTGATTCTCAAAATAGATATAATATTTCAACTACATACTTTAATTAGTCTGTGAGAGTAGATGGTGTTTCCAAATCAAGGCATGTGATTGGAATATGACGAACAAAATGGCGAATTAAGACCCCAGCAAGCTGACAGAATGCTGACCAATGAGGATGCCTTGCTAAAGGATAATTAAATAAGGCCGTTAATTATCTTCAAAAGGGGTGTTTAAATTAACCCAAATACCCAATTTTCATTCATGCACTACCTTGGAGTTCCCTTAGTATGCAGGCAAAGTTTGGGGCCGCTAGGTTTCATGGTTTTGGAGGTATGAAGGGCACACACACACACACACACACACACACACACACACACACACACACACACACACACACACACACACACACACACACACACACACACACACACCTATTATTACAGATAATGATTTTGGTCTCAACTACCTATACTCTATTCTGATTGAGAGGTAGTCGGACATACAAAAGGAGAAAAGTATCAGAAGATAGGAGGGGGGGGGGGTATGGGATTAAAAAAAAATGGCATGTTCAGGCATGGTCTAGCTCAGTGAGGCATCTTCACTGAGACTTTGTAGGGTAAGCAATCAATGAATTTGTTCTGTGAGGTGGGTCTCTGGCTGATTGGGGTGAGCTTGCCGCTGGCATCACCATGATCATGGAACCAGGTCTTCCTTTCACTGGGGTGGCCCAAATAACCCTCTGTGATGCTCTGGCAGGGAGGCCTGCTGAGTGTCTGTGGAGAGGCTAAGAAAACTCTGAAATGCTCCTCACCCTGTGAAGGTCCTGACACAAATGTGCTGATGCGGACGTCTCTCTCGAGATTCTCATCACAACTGTGTGAACACGGACCTCATTCTTCGGATTCCGGGATAAACTGTGCTGAGGCAGACCTCTCTCTCCGGATTCCCTTCACAACTGTGCAAGGACCTTACTCTCGGGATTCCTGGCTAAACTGTAATGAGGCAGACCTCTCTCTCCGGATTCCCATTACAACTGTGCTAACACGGACCTTACTCAGGATTCCTGGCTAAACTGTGCTAACATGAACCTTACTCTCGGGATTCCTGGTTAAACTACCATAAGGCAGACCTCACTCTCAGCATTTCCTGCTAAACAGCACGAACACGAACCTCACTCTCAGGATTCCTGGCTCAGCTGCCAATTCTCACCCAAAATACGGTTCAAAACTGTCCCTCACATGACATCCTCAAACAGACTCATTAGTTTCCTGGCTTGAGCACATCATTGCCCCCATTCAAAAGAACACGGTCTCCATTCGTCTCGAGGGCCGTTATTCATTAGGCCGGTGAGGAGAAAGGGGTAAACTATTGATCAAATAAATGAGACGTAAGCACATTTAGCAGTGAAAAATACAAACGGATGGAAGGGAGAGAAAGGATTTACTAAACACTATCTATCAAGCCGAAATTGGGGTTTACAAAACGTATACCATACACTAAACTTGAAAATTATGATACAGTATAACGAATCAACTAACTCCATTACAGTCCATTTAGTTGCAATATTTAATCTTTAAGTTTGGATCTATAGTCGCAGTCCAAAACCAAAAATTGTTTGAAAATGTTGAACAATTATGGGGTTTGAAAAAGAAACTTGAATGTGGATTTGTTTCGCCGAGACATCTTCATAGATTTATCTCACTTGGATTTAACATTACATTTCACTGTTCAAGTCCACGATTACCTGTTTAACTTTTTGTTTGTTTTTTTTTTCCTCTCTCAGGCCAGTTTACAGAACTACCCAAATTCATGTTGGAAGAACCTGTACAACTGGCTATCGAAAACCTTACTTCAGCCATAGTTAACGACATTACTCTCCGAAATGATAAAATACCCTTCACTTGGAAAAGGCAACAAACACTCAAGGAGAACCTCGAACCAAAACAACACACATTGTCTCAACTCTCAAACATCTGGATAATATGGAAATGGGATTGCAACGTTTTCACTTCCTTCAAAATGCTCGAGAGAAGGAGTTGGAGAAACACCCTCCAGATAATCCAGGGAACTCTCATAATGAGCAGGACTTCCATCTCCAAAAAGGTAATTTGTGCAAATACTGATGAAAGGGATTTTGTGGTTGTGCAGGTTGTTGTTCACATCCATTTTCAGCTTTCAATGTCAAGAACATTTCGACATTCAAAAACTTCATCGTTTGTACGTCATCAATCGTTTCTGAACAAAACTGTGGGATCGATGGACATGTTTTGTTTTGTGTAACCAAGGTGATGCTGTGTAACCATGGTAATAGACGATGGAAGGCATCCAACGGGTGATTGACCAAGAGATTTGTACGTGATACATGTGGAACTGTCAAGGACGAGAGGGGGAGCAGGGAAGGTAGAGGAGGATATTTAGGGAGAGTGGGGGGGGGGAGGGGAGGCCAGGGTTGGAGGATATACAAGGTGTCCCATAAATAGGTACTCATTTTCATTGATTAAATACAGCGAGCATACACAATTTTCCAGTTCCGACTTAGATGGAACAGTTGGAGCAATATTTGAAGAATTGTTCAATACTCAACCTGTCTACCTTCTCTTTCAAATAATGCTCACCTCCACCACCAAAGGTGAACGGAGGTTGTTTTCACATTTGTCTGTCTGTCTGTGAGCAGGATATCTCAAAAAGTTATGGACGGATTCAGAAGAAATTTGGGGGAACAGTTTGTGTATCTCACAAGGACGAATTGAGTAGATTTTGGTGAAGATACAGATCCAGATACTAGAATTTTTAAAGTGATTCTTCACCATTGAGAGATGGGGCCAAAAACGATACATAGCACGATATTTCAAAAAGTTGTTTACAGATTCGGACGAAACTTGGTGGGTGAGTTGAGAAAGTGACAAGGACAAATAAATTAGATTTTGGTGTGGGACGGGGGGGACGAATGGTCCGGTTGCGGATCCGGCATATTAGTGAGATGAATACAAAACGTAAACCGTACGGCCTGGCGGAGGTACTGCACTTCACCAAGTGCCGTTCGAGTTGTACACCACTCCTTCCCAATTCCATATACAGGCGATGCATGATGTCATAGCCGGGCACCGAAGGAAGGGAGTACTCAGTTTTAACTCCGTTTGTTTGTTTGGTTTCTTCGTTGTTTGTTTGCTTATTTGTCCAGGCAATATCTCAGCCATCCTTTGAGCTGGGAAGCTTGAATTTGGGGACAAAAGTGAAGATGTGCTTTGGCAAAAACGCTATTTTTTTATTTTTTGATTAATCGATTAATAGATGAATTACTTAATTACGATCGATTTATCAATTACTTATTTATTTTATTTCTCATATGGGCAATATCTCAGGCACCTTGTGAGCTCGGAAGCTGATATTTGAACATAACAGTGACCAAGTGATTTAGCTCTTTCTAAAGGGTATTTTTTGATTTATTGATTAATCAATTAATTATTCATTTTTCAATAAATTACTTAATTTTCAAAAAATTAGATTCGGATGAAACAGTGGTGCTTTAGGATTGCTATTAATTGATAAATTAATTATTATTATTTTAATATTTATTTATTTTAATTTTGCAATTAATCCATCAATTATTGTACACCGCTCCTTCCCAATTCCGACTCCATGTGCTGCGTGCTGGAGGATTTGTTATTTATTTATTTGGCATGGGGGGGGGGGTGTACTTTGAATGTACCACTACTTTTGTTTTTATTGTGTGCAAGCTGTTCATGAACTCTTTGATTCAAACCTAGTCCTAAAAAAAATAAGCAAAACACATATGGTGCTAAGCTCTTTAATTTCAACTACTGACCCATACCCCACAAATATATGATGTGGAGAACAATATAAATCATTTTGAATTCTGCATTTTAAAGGTACAGGTGTGCCACTCTCCAAAGGTTCTTTCTGTGACACCGCTACATCAGTCAAAAATGTGGTTTGTATTTTTAGTTATTCTCATTGATCACTGCTAATAATGAACATTTTTCTGTTGTAGTGTCTGACAGTAAAGAAAATAACAGAAACACTCCAGCAGCGAGTAAACTGTCCTGGACTGCTGTCGAGGTTATAATAGCTTTAAGCGCTATTATTTTCTTCTTCATATTGCTCTTCATTTACCTCTTTGAGAAGTTCAGATCTCTCAAGAAGTAAGTACGACGACTTCATTTGGTTGCACTTGGTGACGACTTCACTTAAAATCCTCATTCATTCACTCAGCATGGACACAGCTTTAAGATGACTTCAGAGCTATCAATTTGTATTCCTCTCTCTCAGCAGGTGAGCACACAAACTAATAAATAACCTTGGAGAAGGTAATACATGGGCCAAATGTACACTCATCAACTCCTCATCCTCACATTTGTTGTTCAAGCACATTTATAATTAGATCTGTTAGTGCTGCATGTTGGGACGGGGACAACAACCACCCGTAACCGCAACTACATCACTGTACAGTTGAAGTTCAGACTAACCTTGCCAGTTAATCAAGACCACAGACGACTGAGATATAAAGGGGAATCAAGCCGAACGCTTATCAATTTGTTCCTGCATTCCGATAACAAGGGATACCAGGAATAGTGGACGCAGGAGGAGGCCATTCGCCGCCACACCAACACCAGATTAAATTAATCCATCAGAATGACTTCATCGGGGGAATTGGGGGAAGAGTTGGGATGAGAAAATGTGACAGACTCTGGGATATCAAAAGGGTGTTAAAAATGAAGGGTAGGGAAATGTTTTTTGGGAGGGGGGGGTGCAAAGGCGGTTTTAACGTAAAAAATACACAACACTGGCCACGAACAATCCTTTGATGAGACCCTCTCACAGACATCACACTCAGCACAGAATGACACAATCACCCATCCCCACTCTAGCTACCCACCAGTCCTGCCAAAAACCCTGTACACCTCTATCTCCATTGTTTCTGGGTTCCTATCCAATTCCAATTTCAACCTATCTGCTGTTTCTGCTGCTGCTCACTACCTTTCCAGGGGGACCATTCCATGAATTAACTAGAACGGCACATGGTCAGGTAAGGCCAGGTATGGGAGAATGCACCGGAGCAGCGCGTCGCTGCACCCACTTTCCACCGGTACTCCAGGGACCTCGGTCTAGCCATCGCCCAGACAGATGCCTGGCCCATACCCATCTCCTTGAGATTCCGCAACCACGAGGAACGTGGTTGGCCCATTGGCCTCCTCCACTCAAGAGGTTCCCTCACAAAGAGAATCTGGTGAGCAGGATCTGCGTCAGGAAAATGAGACACATGTCCATACAGCCACAGCTGACACTCATGGACTATGCAGGTAACTTGTCTCACTTGAGTCTCACTCAGCAACTGCTCGTTGAACACAAAGTCAAGTCTGACCAGCGATAGCCAAGGATTCTTCAAAGAGACCTGGTACCAAAGGGATTTAGTCTCCATCTCAGATCCCTGGTCAGAGTCCAAGTCTCACCTCCGAAGAGCAAGACTGGAAGCACCAAGGACCCGAAGACTCAGACTTTCGTCATACTGCACAAGTACTGACAACGCCACATGCCATGATCCGGTCAATCCATGATTCCCCAGGCCCGACCCAGACGTCTATTGACCTCTGGCTCACAGCCAGCAGAGATATGAATATTACAGCCAAGGCAAGTGAATCTCTCTGTGACCTCAACATCCTTACCACAAACAGGTACATACAAGATGGCAGCATCCAATATGTCTCTGAAAGCCTGAATCTTAGTTTTGACCCAGGAAATACATAATCCCAGTGGCTCTGACTCCTCATTCAGCACCCTGAGGGCTCCCAAAAGGATATCCAGTCTCTGCAAAGATGACTGCATCATCGATGTAATCAAGATCAGAGATCTTGACATTCCCAAACGATACACTGCAGTTTGATCTCTCTGACATCTTTCCCAGAATCCAGTCCATACAAGCGCTGAAAAGTGCAGGGGCCAGTAAAAACCCCTGAATAACTCTAGTAAAAACTGGAAAAAAGTCAGAGATGGTATAACCACATTTTACAGCACTCTCAGTACCAGAGTATAATTCAGACATCAGATGAATCCGTTTCGGTTGCACCCCACGAAGACCAACAATCCTCCAGAGGGCATCCTGATTCACTGAATCGAACGCTTTGCAGAGATCAACCAGCAGCCCCTGCTGAAACTCTCATCTGCATTCGGTGAGGACCTGAAGAGCAAGGATACGGTCAATTGTTGACCTCTTTGATGTAAAGCCTGGCTGCTCAGGGCACTGGTGCTCAAGCAGATGGTGGTGAACCCTATCAATAATGATCTAAGCAAAGACCTTGCCTGGCACTTGCTTATCACCCCTCAGTAGTTGTTCCAGTTTTGGCGATCACCCTTCCCTTTCCAGAGAGGGACAACAAGGCCCCTCTTCCAGTCAATGGGAGGATGCCTGTGTTCCAGCAGAGCACAGAACTGCATGCAACGACATGAGCTCCGCATTTCAACAGCCTTGAGAAGTTCAGTGTGGATGTCACAAATCGCAGGAGCTTTACCCCATTTCAACGAGTTCATCGCAGCATGTGTTTCCACAAAAGAAGATGGACTGCAGTTGAATGGATGGTCAGCAATAGGGAGAGTAACACCCGTCACATCCAACTCAAAGGCTGGTAGATCAGCCTGGTACAGCTGCTCAAAGTAACCAGCCCAGCGAGCCTTCACTTCGGACTCCTCTGTCAAGAGCTGAACACCCTCTGCCCTCACTGCAGTACATCGTGGGACTGGCTTGGAGGAACGCAATGTGCGAATACCCCTGTAAGGAGGACGAGAATCACTTGACCACAGGTGATGCTCTACCCCCTCACAGATTCCTCGCACATAGGCCTCCTTGTCCACCCTTAGCACACGTACAGTTTTACGCCTCTAGTCCCTGAACATCTCAGTTCTGCCATTAAGCCTGGCCCTGTGACTGGTCAATTGTATCCAGTGTCCCTTGAGAGACAAAATTCTTTTTTGCCCAACTGTGAGTTCCAAGACATCCACCACCAACATCAAGGATGGTGGGCTTGAAGGCACTCCACAACTCTTCAGGCTTCCCCCAAAGCATCCAGACCCCCCAAATCCCCAATCAGCCTGTTCACAAACTCCTCAGCTCCCCTCGCAACCTTGAGTTTGCCAACATGCAGCCTTGGCTGGGATGGTACCATTCCCCCGGATTTAAGCTGCAACTTCAGAGTTGCTACCACGAGCCTATGGTCGATATTGAGGAACTCAGCACTCTGGTAGACCCTGCAGTTCTGGAACATCCTCCAGTGACCATAAACGAGCACATGGTCACTCTCCTTTGCCACACCACCAGTGTTGGAATACCAAGTCCAGCGATGAGCTTGTGGGCACTGAAACCATTAACCAGCCACCCTAAGTCCACAACTTCTTGCAAAGTCAAGGAGCTTAGTGCTATTCTGGTTCACAGTTCCAGACCCATAGGGACCAACACATGTCTCATAACCATCCATATCAGTTCCAGCCGATGCATTGGAATCCCCCAAGACTACAACAGTATCTCACCTGGGGCACTGATCAACCACAAACTCGAGCGTGGCATAGAATGTGTCCTTCATGGTGAGATCACTCGCCTCAGTAGGAGCATATACAGAGACCAGGTAAATGACACCCAAGGAGTGACTAATCCTTATTCTCATAATACGCTCATTGACTGGTGTTACCTCAGTTACCATTGGAGTCATGGTAGAGCATAGTAGAACGGCACATTAACGAGAACGGTTCACATCCCATACTTCCACCAGGTTGAACAGGTTACGTTTTGTATCCCACTGATGGGCCAGATCTGCATCCAGACCTTCACCAAAATCAAATTCATTCGTCTTTTTCACACACCCAACCTTTCCACCAAATTTCATCCAAGTCCGTCCATAACTTGTTGAGATATCGTGCTACATATCGTTTTTGGCAGTCTTAATGGTGAAGAATCACTTCAAAAAATTCTAGCATCTGGACACAGATCTTCACCAAAATCTCATCAATTCAACTTTGGCAAACACCCAACCTAACTACCATATTTAATCCAAATCAATCCATAACTTTTTTATATATCCTGCACACAAACAGACAGGGTTTAAAACGAAACCTCCGCCCACCTTCGGTGGCGGAGAAAACTCTGAGTAAAAAAACCCCCTGCCTTACTACCATTTTACCTCTCCTCTTCTTTAGTCATAGGCTATATCCTCTGGTCTTATCACTGGGATTCCACTGAATAATTCATCTGCATTTTTTTAGATTTGTAAGTGATCCCCCTCCGAATAGAACCTAAAATCCTGTTTGCTTTACCTATAGCTGCATGGCATTTGCTGCCTGCTTACCTCCCATATCTATTACCACCCCAGATCCTTCTCCTGTATGACACACTCCAAAACTAGAGGGGGAGCACTCGGTAGAGTGCAAAACCTCCGCCGTCAATACTGCTGGGTCACTTAAGTGAAACTGATATCCTATTCATTGTAGGTCAAAACGGATCAGACTCAACTGAACCATGATTGAATGAACCAAATGAGTTTGACGCGTATGTAGAAATGCCAAAAAAAAAAATCGAAATTTTTTTGAAAAAAAAGTTGCAAAATTTGTTTTTTTTTTCTCTAAAATTTTTTCTTAGGGGGTTGGAAATCACTTACAACATGTAGAAATGCAAAAAAAATTCAAATATTTTTCAAATAAAATCAAATTTTTTTTGAAAAAAGTTGCAAAATTTTCTGGTTTTTTTTTTTTGGACCAAGTCCAAAATCTAATGGCATGATCCTTGGACCATACCTAATCCTCCCACCAAGTTTCGTCGAAATCCGTCCATGAGTTTTTTCCGTAATACTGTTCACAAACAAACAAACAAACAAACAGACAGGGGTGAAAACAGTAACCTCCATCCATCTTTGATGGCGGAGGTTAATTACCCCTTGCATCCTGTAATCTCTATTTTTATTGTTCTTTCCCATCCCCAACACCTTACACTTGCTCAGGTTAAATTCCATCTGCCAATCTTTTGCCCAAGTTTCAATTCTTACCTTCGAGTTACAATACTTACTTATGCAAGTTTCAATGCTTTCCTGAATCTGATCACTACCCCTCTGCTATCCACCTTACCTCAAGTGAACTCTTGAAAATATCTGTTAACATCTCGATTACCTGCTCAGCCACCTCCATCAATACTCTCGGGTGTATATGATCTGGCCCTGGAGCCTTATCTTCTTTTGGATTATATAGCTATTCCTTTACTTCCTCCACTCCAACCTGGATCTTCGGTAAAAGCCCTTCCTCACCTCCTTGATAGATACTGTCAGCTATTGGCAATTCTCCTGACTGTTCTTGTGTAAAAGTTGAAGAATTTTACCTGTTTAATAAGTCTGCCATCTCACTTTCATCACTAACCACTCTCCCGGTGCTATTCTTCAATTGGCCCACACTGGTCCTAACCTGATCTTTTCCCCTGATGCACTTAAAGAAAGCTTTGCTATTATATTTAATATTCTTAGCCATGTCCTTCTCATACCCTCTTTTGGTTTGCCGACTTATTTTCTGAACTTGCCTCTGTTTACTCCGATAGTGATAAAATCCAATTCCAGTCCTGTTACTTTAAACCTCATTAATGCCTTCTGCTTCTCCTTAATAGCGTTCCTTATCTCACTGCTCAACCACCCCTGGCATCTTTCTGCTTCTAGTTTCACACCTCATTGGAATGTACTTACTCTGCACTCTACACATTTGGTCCTTAAAGGTTTCCCATTTATCTGATGCCAAATTGTCCTGTTGTTAGCGTCTCCCAATTTACATCATCCAAGTCTCTCATCATACCCTCAAGGTTTGCCTTCCTGAAATCTAATAGCCTTACCTTACTATCCTGAACAGTCTTTGCATACACAATGTTATGGTCACTTGATCCTAAATGCTCCCCACCTCCACCATATTGGGATCATCACTTCAAAGGAGGTCTCACACTACACTCCCCCTTGTGGGCGTATCTACAAACTGGGTTAGTAAGCAATCATGGACGAAAACTAGTAAATCCTCATCTGCTCTGCCCTTTCCCTGGACCCAGTCTATCCCTGGCAAGTTAAAATCTCCCATAATCAATACTCTTCCCTTACCACATACCCTTTTGAATTCTTCATGTACTCCTTCCTCATCTTCCTTCACACCCAGAGTCCTATAAAAGCATCCTACCAGTATTTTACTGTTTTTATAATCTCTAAACTCTACCCATACAGAATCCTCCACATTAATTCCCTCCTTAATGTCACATCTTTCTCTTGATGCAATGCTGTCTTTTACCTAGATTGCTACTCCTCCTCCTCCTCTTCTCTCCTTCCTATCACACCGACATAACTTGTAGCCTTCTAATCCTGTCCAATTAAAAGGCTACATCCCGTTGCTTAGGATCTAACACCCTGTTTGTTATCACAGATTAGGATTACTCAATTTATTCCCTCACAAACTTGCGTTCTCTCAGCTCATCATCGGCCAGCCCACCACAAAGGCTCTGCACTTCTGCCACGAGTCTTCCACGAAGATAAAATAGCCGCTCACAGCGTACATGCCTTTCCAATCCTACCACATCTTACCTGGCCCTCACTGGTTCCAAAAACTTGGAGGACCTCAAAACACAACTTATCTGAACTATCCACTAATTATGGACAGTGCTGACACTCCATCAACACAGCAACTGACAACTTAACCCCACAACCTCAAACTCTGAATGCATGCAATGGAGTTGAAAATCTTCATGTTTTCTCATGGTGGTTAAGGCCTTTAAAATTATAACCGACCCCACCACCATTGTCGTCCCAACCCACCCCCCCCTTACAAACGGGATACAGCCATCTACCCTGGACCTTAATTTCCCATGAAGGTCATCTAAGAGGCCGGCCTGAATTTATTCATCTTCCAATGATCTCATCCAATAAATCAGAGGAAACTGTCGAAGATGAACTTACTGAATCAAATGTTAACATTCATACCCAAAATTTTCTCATATGTGCAAAGTCAATTACCCGCCTTCTTTGGGTCATCCTCGGTGTTTTCCGGGTGGGAGGAGATTTGCATATGTAATGAATACCTGGCCATCTTTGAACAGAAGTGCACAAGAGGAGGCAGTAAATTGTTCCATTGCTTGATCAATAATGTTGTACATGTAGAATAAAGGCTGACGATATCTAAATATTGTTACAGAAATGGCCCTTAGCAGGCTACTAAATATAGGATAAGCTCAGATCCCCCATTAAGTGCATGTTTAGCTAGGTTGTTCGGTAAAATGGACGTTACATGTGTCGGGAGGTGTAGGATGCATGTTTGATTGTTTGTGCGGTGGTGGTGGATCGAGAGCTCCCTCTTCTTCCTTCACTTCTTCGGACGATAGGCCCTGCCCAGTCGGCTGAGGGCGAGTGGCCTGGAGAGGGAGGTGGAGCTAAGGGGAGGAGTTTTTCGGCTTCGTAAAGGGGGAGGAGCGAGTGGCTCGCAAGCGAGCGAACGAAGACCTTATAAAAAGTTTCAGTTTGGGCGAACAGTCGGTTTTTCGAGGCGTGCTCCGGTTTTGAGGTGAGAAGGAAAGGAAAAGGTTATTCTGCAGAGAAAGAAACTAAGAGGACGGAGGTGATTCTGCCCTGAGAGAAACGGCAGTCAGCTTTGAGAGGCGAGCGTAGAGAAGGAAAGGAAAAGGTGATTCTGCAGAGAAAGAAACTGAGAGGACGGAGTTGAGAAGTTGGGCTTCGAGGCGGGAAGGCAAGAGAGGAAACGACAGAGCCTCTGACGGTCCCTACTCACCTCAAGGCTCGACGATGTCTTGGAATCCCATGGACCCAGCCTGTGGAGCCCGGCACCTCGATTCGGCCTTGTCTGGTGAACAGGCCAGGCCTGGATTTGTATGCTGGACCTTGAGAAAAATCAGCTGAAACCCATCGTCTATCTAACGGTCTTGTGCTGTCGACATTGCACGGGGCCAGAATGCGCTAAGGAGGGCGTGCACACGTGGTGCCTTGAGAAGAAAGAGTACGGCTCCGCCATCTTGCCACGCGGCGTGTTCGAGCTTGGGGCTCGAATCCATGGACATCCGCTTGTTACGAGTGACATTCGTGCTTTTGACACTTTCCTCTCTTCCATGAAACATCACCAAGTACTCCGTCTTGTCTGCATGCGTGCTGTCTGTGTGTCTTGTCTGCACGTTGTATAAGGCATATCTCGGTAGGGACCCCCTCAAATCCTGTAATCCGTAGTTCCCTAGTTAAGAACGGGTTAAAGATTGTTAATAAAAACATTGTCGTGAATGTTTTGCTTGTGTCATATTCCCCGATGTTCCCCAATAAATCTGGTTGGTTTGTATGAAGTTGCCGCTCTGGATTAATTCGTGTCGCGTCGAGGAACGATCCGTTCGATTGGCATATAAAACCAAAAATGGTTACAGACTGGCAGAAAACGCTCGGCATCTGACAAAACCAGTCTGTAACCAGGGTTCTATTTCCCCAACTGGTAAGGTTCAGGATTACGTTGGTATCGCGATTGAAGACGCGTGACCCGAGGCCTGTGCTGAGCCAGCGGGTGTTATAAACCCCGGAGAGAGCCGGAGTGGGTTGAGAATCCCTCCGTCGCTGAATCCTTAACATTTGGTATCAGGAGTGGGATATTTGGACCTGTGGTGCATTTCGCACCGCGGACATTCGTTACGAGAGGCGTGAAGAGAGGATAAAAAAGGTCCAAATTTGATTTAATTTTATGTTTGAGTGGATCGGGTGAAAAAAACCATGTGGTCATGGCAGGCGAAGCGGGACGACAAAGCGTACATTTGTCGAGCTTCATACACGATTGTCGGATGCCTTGGAGCAGTGGAGGTGTGGTGATGACTATATAGAGGAATTGAAAATTGAATTGGACGAGGCACAACGGCACGCAGACGAGGTTCATGAGGATATGTGCACAGGGAGTCACAACAACTGGCCGATGCCCAGGAACGAATTCGGGGGCTGGAGGAAGATTTAGCCAACACAGGCATGGAACTACGTGGAGAATGAATTAAAGTAGAGCGGATTACCCATGAATGGTTGGAAAAGTCGAGACAGTTCAAGGAACTACAGGAAGAAATGAGAAAAGTAGAGGGGAGTACCCATAAGTTGGAACAAGAGAAGAGCGAACTGAACAAAAGAATAGAGGAGAAGCAAATTAGTAATTCTCGGGATAGGAAGAGCTTGGAGGAAGAATGGAAAAAAAGCTAGAAAAGGAAAAATGTGAACACGATTTTGAATTGTAATAATTGAAGGAAGAGGTAAGATCAGGCAATCAGATAAGAGAAAGCCAAGAACAGAAGATAAAAAGAGAGAAATATCTGGAGCAAAGGAAGGAATAATTGTTGGAAAAGTCAAGACAGTTCGAAGAACTACAGGAAGAAATGAGGAAAGTAGAGTGGAGTACCCATGAGTTGGAACAAGAGAAGAGCAAACTGAACGAAAGAATAGAGGAAGAGCAAATTAGTAATTCTCGGGACAGGAAGGAATTGGAAGAAGATTGGAAAACAAAACTGGAAATTCACGAGGAATACGGTAAGAGAGTGAACGAATTGAGGGAGGAAGCATGCAAAAAAGTTGTGGAGACGAGCAAGGAATACGGTAAGAGAATGAACGACATAAAGGGGAAAGCAAAGTTGGAGTATGCGGAGATGAGCGAGAAATTATGGAAAAAAACTTCTGAGTTACAGAAACGCCAAAACAAAGAGACGGGATTACAAAACGAGCTGAGGATGTCAGGAGAAGAAAGAAAGAGAACGGAGAATGACACGTTAAGGAACCACACTGTGCAGATAAAACGGCTAGAAGCCAAAGCAAGATTAAAGAATGAGATGCAAGAAAGAGTAGTGAAAGAACAATGAATGAAGCAGGAAAGGGAGATTAACCAATTGAAGGAAATGAAGAGATTGGCGAATGAGGAACAAGAGAGACAGTGGAATAGAAAACAAAAAGAAAACAAATTTGAAATTGACCAACTAAAGGAGAGAGCCACGTTGGAGTACACGGAGATGGAAAAACTCCGGAAAGATAACGAACAACTAAAAAGGCTCGGAGAGGAAGAACGACTCAAATGGAAAGGAAAATGGAGCCAGGAAGTAGAACAGCACAATAATATGGGATGTGAGACATCACCACAGGGAGTAATGTTAGTGGTGCGGAACTTGATTGACATCACTCGTCGGATGACACCACAATTAGAGCAAACCCTGGTGGAGGAGACATTGAGGGAGCATATGGAGTTGTTGACGAATGAAATATATTTTGAGCAGGTCCAGCATGTGGAGCTGACAGCCCCGGAGGAGTGTGGCGAATCAATGATGAGCAACCTGCTGGAGAGAAGTGACCGGACCGAGGTGATTGTGGAACAAAGCAGGTACGTGGGTACATGCATACACGGTGTGGACAATGAGCTTAAGGTAGAAAGTGAATTTTACGCTAATAAAGAGACTCTGTCCGATGGGGTGCATGCATGCGTGACCCCTGAATGTGTGTATGGAGTGCCTGTGAATGAATGCTGTGAGCCCACAGTCCAGACTACAGCATCTGTATGTGCTGCCGAGGCCGAAACGTTTGTGGATACTCACCTGGCGGTCGAGAATGTAACCCTGGAGTGCGAGGCAGTTGGTCAGTGCGCAGGCAAGGTTGAAGGTGTGGAATGTCAACACATAACCTTGGAATGTGTGCAGCCTGCTGTGTGTGGGAGTCCTGGGCGTGGAATGAGTGGTGACATAGGAGATAGGTGAGAGGTGCAAGGGGAAATAGAAATGCCATCAGGAGAGAATTTGAGCCATGCGACAAAAACCATAATGGACAACTCCGCATGGGTTCTCACAGAGTTGGAGGTGCTGCATCCAGGAGCAGTTTTAGATTGGATTTTAGAAATCCAATTTAGAAATTGGATTTTAATTTCTCTATCAGCCTTACAGGAACTTTAGGGTAGAGTGCAGATGAGTGGCAGGCAGCACTGGCGTGTGTCACTTGGTCTTCAGACCTTTCTGAGCACACGAGGTGTTTCGCTAGCTGAATGGGGTTTATCTGTCTTCAGGGAGTTATGGAGAAGAGGGGGAGGCCAATATATATATTTATACAGTGGGGAGAACAAGTATTTGATACACTGCCGATTTTGCAGGTTTTCCCACGATCAAAGCACGTAGAGGTCTGTAATTTTTTTTTTATCAGAGGTACACTTCAACTGTGAAAGACGGAATCGAAAACAAAAATCCTGAAAATCACATTGTATGATTTTAAAATAATTAATTTGCATTTTATTGCATGAAATAAGTATTTGATACATCAGAAAAACAACTTAATATTTGGTACAGAAACCTTTGTTTGCAATTACAGAGATCAGACGTTTCCTGTAGTTCTTAACCAGGTTTGCACAGACTGCAGCAGGGATTTTGGCCCACTCCTCCACACAGATCTTCTCCAGATCCTTCAGGTTTCGGGGCTGTCGTTGGGCAACACAGACTTTCAGCTCCCTCCAAAGATTTTCTATTGGGTTCAGGTCTGGAGACTGGCTAGGCCACTCCAGGACCTTGAGATGCTTCTTACGGAGCCACTCCTTGGTTGCCCTGGCTGTGTGTTTTGGGTCGTTGTCATGCTGGAAGACCCAGCCACGCCCCATCTTCAATGCTCTTGTTGAGGGAAGGAGGTTGTTGGCCAAGATCTCGCGATACATGGCCCCATCCTTCCTCCCCTCAATACGGCGCAGTCGTCCTGTCCCCTTTGCAGAAAAGCATCTCCAAAGAATGATGTTTCCACCTCCATGCTTCACGGTTGGGATGGTGTTCTTGGGGTTGTACTCATCCTTCTTCTTCCTCCAAACACGGCGAGTGGAGTTGAAACCAAAAAGCTCTATTTTGGTCTCATCAGACCACATGACCTTCTCCCATTCCTCCTCTGGATCAACCAGGTGGTCATTGGCAAACTTCAGACTGGTCTGGACATGCGCTGGCTTGAGCAGAGGGACCTTGTGTGCGCTGCAGGATTTTAATCCATGACGGCGTAGTGTGTTACTTATGGTTTTCTTTGATACTGTGGTCCCAGCTCTCTTCAGGTCATGGACCAGATCCTGCCGTGTAGTTCTGGGCTGATCCCTCACCTTTCTCATGATAATTGAGGCTCCACGAGGTGAGATCTTGCATGCAGCCCCAGACTGAGGGAGGTTGACTGTTATCTTGAACTTCTTCCATTTTCTAATAATTGCGCCAACAGTTGTTGCCTTGTCACCAAGCTGCTTGCCTATTGTCCTGTAGCCCATCCCAGCCTTGTGCAAGTTTACAATTTTGTCCCTGATGTCCTTAGACAGCTCTCTAGTCTTGCCCATTGTGGAGAGGTTGGAGTCTGATTGAGTGAGTGTGAACAGCTGTCTTTTATGCAGATAACGAGTTCAAACAGGTGCAGTTAATACAGGTAATGAGTGGAGAATGGGAGGGCTTCTTAAAGACAAAAGTAACAGGTCTGTGAGAGCCGGAATTCTTACTGGTTGGTAGGTGATCAAATACTTATTTAATGCAATAAAATGCAAATTTATTATTTAAAAGTCATACAATGTGATTTTCAGGATTTTTGTTTTAGATTCCATCTTTCACAGTTGAAGTGTACCTATGATAAAAATTACAGACCTCTACGTGCTTTGCAAGTGGGAAAACCAGCAAAATCGGCAGTGTATGAAATACTTGTTCTCCCCACTGTATATATGTATTATATATATATATATATATATATATATATATATATATATATATATATATATATATATATATATATATATATATATATATATATATAGTTGTGAATTCGTGCCCGCTGGTGTGCGATCGGCCACGTGACTCGAATCGCGGCACGTCGCCCACCGGACGGACAATTCAGTCGTGACCCTCTCGGACTAACGCTGGGAGCTAGTCACGGGTGGGCCTTTCGGCCTCACCACGATCGTGCCAATCGGCCACCCACGTGGGATAGGGTTGTTCGCCAAACTCGACCTACCTAAGTGCCCACGCGGATGGTAGACCAGGCGATCGCACCTCGCCGCAGGTCGACTCTGGACACGGGACGCTTAAGCGGTCCATTCCGTGCTATCGGGATAACCGAGCGGTGTTATCGTCGGCCTCGACGGTTCCGATTAATTATCGGGCGTATTAAGCCCACGACGAACCCGTTACGTGAAGCAAGAAGGAGATTCAAACGAAGCAAAGGACGCAGCGAAACAGGGAACAATTCAACATAATGCACTTTAATTACACGGCACACGGAGCACACATATACAGCCAAACAGAATCAGAAATGCACATAAAGCAATTTAAAACAACAACAACAATGCAGAGCTACGACCGAATACGCGAACACACGGCAACACTTAAAACAATACTATTTGATGGATGGCGCCACCCACAGACATTTACACAAAAAGCAAAGGAAAAGGAAAAAGAAGTCGTGACTTCCCTTTTCGTTGCCGGTGAGCCCCTCTCCCACGACCGTCAGCGTGGTCGCGCCTGGCCCCGACCTCTCTCGCGGCTGGCGAACCCTCTCCGGCACTCCTCGTCCGGACGCGCAGGTCCACCTCACAACCGGCGCTGCCGCGTCTCCCGTCCGTGCCTTCGCGACAGGCCGCTCGCCAAGCCGTGGGCGCAGGACTCTTCCCCCGACAAGACAAGCAGACAGGAAGCCTCGAAGAACCAACTCGACCAACTCTCGACCAACTCTCGACCAACCACTCCCCAAGGTCCGTCCTGTCCGCCTTTTGTAGCGCGGGTCTCCGCCCTTCGCTCCGCCCCGTTTTCAGCCCATCCTCCCTTCGAGCTTCTTGGAGAAGCCTCTCGAAGGGGGGCGTGACCTCTCGCTCCCCCTCCACCCCGCGCCGTGCGGGGGCCGGGGGAGTCAGTCTTGGCTCAGAGACAGGGAATTATTCCCCCAAAAAGAGGCCCCCACCTTTTCTCACCTTTGACCTCCGGCTCGGATCGCACTTCCCCCACTCCGAGCGCGGAGAATTTCGACGGGAGAAACAGGCGGGAAAACCCCCGAGCATCGTTGTTGGTTTTTGTTTGTTCCCGGAGATCGTAACCGCACAGGGCCTACTGAATGGCGAGTGGAAAAGATGTGGTAGCGTAGATGGTGGAGGTGGCGTGGTTGTAGTGTGGTTGGCGCTGTGGTGGGGATGGCGTGGTTGTTGAGATGCTGTTTGTTTGAAATAAAAGATAGAACAGAAAAAATGGCTAACTTAAAGCGTCGCAGCCCGGATGGATCACATAAATTCCCTCTATAACAACGGGTTTGGGCTAACTCCACATGTACTTACAGAGATATCTCACGTGAGGGCCCTTTATGGTGTAATGCGAATTTCCACAACCGTAACAATATATATATATATATATATATATATATATATATATGTATATATGTATATATATATGTATATATGTATATATATATGTATATATGTATATATATATATATATATATATATATATATATATATATATATATATATAAATATATAAATATAAATATATATATATATATGTATATATATATATATATATATATATATATATATATATATATATATATATATATATATATATATATATATATATATATATATATATATATATATATATATATATATATATATATATATATATATATATATATATATATATATATATATATATATATATATATATATATATATATATATATATATATATATATACCTGGTGTTGGCACAGTGGTTCGGGCAGCGGCTTGGGACCCAAAAGGTGGTCCTGAGTTAAAGCCCCGTTGGGCCACTGAATTAATCTACACCAGGGGGTTGACTCAGCCTGTCATCCTTCCGAGGTCGGCGAAATGAGTACCTGTGTACTGGTCCCGGTGTATGCCCCGGTTCGAATAGGTGTACCATATCCCTGTGTGTCGTAAGAGGCGACCAGGGTTGCGTCAGGAAGGGCATCCGGCGTAAAAACCTATGCAAATCATTATGTGGACAACAAAACGGATTTCCATACCGGATTGGTCGAGGCCCGGGTTACCAACGACTGCCACCGGTACCGGTGGTCAGCCAGGTACCAGTGGAAATTGTGCTACTGCTGGGCGAAAGAGGAGAAGGAGATGGGAAGGTGGGTGCAGAGGCAGTGGGAGAGGGGGAAGGGTAGAAGTGTGGAGGTGAGAGTTGGAACTCTGAATGTTGGGACTATGACTGGTAAAGGGCGAGAGTTGGCTGATATGATGGAGAGAAGAAAGGTGGACATACTGTGTGTACAAGAGACCAAGTGGATGGGAAGTAAGGCTAGGAGCATTGGAGGTGGTTTCAAACTGTTCTACCATGGTGTGGATGGGAGGAGAAATGGTGTCAGGGTAATCCTGAAGGAAGATTATGTCAAGAGGGTATTGGAGGTGAGGAGAGTTTCTGACCGAGTAATGAGTGTGAAGTTGGAAATTGAAGGGGTGATGATGAATGTCATCAGTGCATATGCACCGCATATGGGGTGCGAGATGGAATATCAAGAAGATTTCTGGAGTGAGTTCGATGAAGTGGTGGAGAGTGTATCCAAGGATGAAAGAGTGGTGATTGGAGCAGATTTCAATGGGCATGTTGGTGAAGGGAATAAAGAGGATGAGGAGGTGATGGGTCGGTACGATCTCAACAAGAGAAATGTGGAAGGGCAAATGGTGGTAGAGTTTGCAAAAAGAATGGAAATGGCAGTGGTAAATACGTATTTCAAGAAGGAGGAGGAACACAGGGTGACGTACAAGAGTGGAGGAAAGTGCACACAGGTGGATTACATCTAAAGCAGGAGATGCAACCTGAAAGAGATAGGAGACTGTAAGGTGGTGGCAGGGGAGAGTGTAGCTCGACAGCATCGATTGGAGGTGAGGTTGAGGAAGGGAGTGAGGGCTGAATCAAGGACCAAATGGTGGAAGTTGAAGGAGGAAGACTGTTGCGTAGAATTTAGGGAGGAGGCGAGACAGGTGTTGGATGGTGCTCAAGATGGGTGGGATGATTGGGCAACTACAGCAGAAGTGGTGAGGGAGATAGCTAGGAAGGTACTTGGTGTGACATCTGGACAGAGGAGGGAAGTTAAGCAGACTTGGTGGTGGAACGAGGAAGTACAGGAGAGTATAAGGAGGAAGGGGCTGGCGAAAAAGAAGTGGGATAGTCAGAGAGATGAAGAAAGTGGGCAGGAGTACAAGGAGTGGGGTGAAAGGCAAAGAGAGAGGTGGCAAAGGCGAAGAAAAAGGCATATGACGAGCTGTATGAGAAGTTGGATACAAAAGAAGGGGAAAAGGATTTATACCCATTGGCAAGACAGAGGGACCGAGCTGGGAAGGATGTGCTGCAGGTTAGGGTGATAAAGGATGTAAATGGGAATGTGCTGACGAGGGAGGAGAGTGTGTTGAGAAGGTGGATGGAGTACTTTGAGGGGCTGATGAATGAAGAAAATGAGAGAGAGTAGGTTGGAAGAGGTGGAGATAGTGAATCAGGAAGTGGGGTGGATCAGTAAGGATGAAGTGAGGACTGCTATGAAGAGGATGAAGAGTGGAAAGGCGGTTGGCTCAGATGAAATACCAGTGGAGGCATGGAAGTGCTTAGGAGAGATGGCAGTGGGGTTGTTAACCAGATTGTTTAATAAAATCTTGTAAAGTGAGAGGATGCCGGAGGAGTGGAGATTAAGTGGACTGGTTCCGATTTTCAAGAACATGGGTGATGTGCAGAGGTGTGGAAATTACAGAGGGATAAAGTTGTTAAGCCACACCATGAAGTTGTGGGAAAGAGTAGTGGAAGTTAGGTTGAGAAGAGAGGTGACGATTTGTGAGCAGCAATATTGGTTTGTGTCAGGAAAGAGCACCACTGATGTGATGTTTGCTTTGAGAATGTTGATGGAGAAGTATTGGGAAGGCCAGAAGGAGTTACATTGTGTGTTTGTGGATTTAGAGAACGCTTATGATAGGGTGCCAAGAGAGGAGTTGTGGCATTGTATGAGGAAGTCGGAAGTGGTAGAGAAGTATGTGAGGATGGTGCAGGATATGTATGAGGACATTGTGACAGCGGTGAGGTGTGCGGTCGGAATGACGGACCGGTTTAAGGTAAAAGTGGGATTGCACCAAGGATCGATTCTGAGCCCTTTCCTGTTTGCAATGGTGATGGACAGGTTGACGGACGAGATCAGACTGGAGTCTCCATGGACTATGATGTTCGCGGATGACATCATGATCTGTAGGGAGAGTAGGGAGCAGGCTGAGGCGAGCCTTGAGAGGTGGAGGTACACACTGGAGAGAAGGGGAATGATAGTCAGTCGGAGTAAGACGGAGTACATGTCGTCGACCGAGAATTAACAGGGTCTATCTGACATTTCATTCAAATTTAGAAGAAGTCCATGTAGAAGGGCAACAGAGGAAACTAAGTAAGATTATTTTACCTTTATATGTACCTGTTATGTAGCACACGATATGAAAATAAAATGTTATGAGATAGTGGCAATTCCACTTTGAATATTTGATTTAATTTTTCTCAAACCTTAAAAAAGTGCAGTTGGACCCCGTTAATTCTCGGTCGACGATGTTCGTAAATGAGAGGGAGGGTGGTGGTATGGTGCGGTTGCAAGGGGTTGAGGTGGTGAAGGTGGATGGATTTAAATACTTGGGATCAACTGTCCAAAGTAACGGAGAGTGTGGTAGAGAAGTGAAAAAGATGCAGGCAGGATGGAGTGGGTGGAGAAGAGTTACAGGAGTGAATTGTGACAGAAGGGTAGCTGCAAGAGTTAAGGGGAAAGTATATAAGACGGTAGTGAGACCAGCTATGTTGTATGGTTTGGAGGCGGTGGCGCTGACAAAAAGGCAGGATGCGGAGCTGGAGGTGGCAGAGTTAAAGATGCTGCGATTCTCGTTGGGAGTAACGAGGATGGACAGGATAAGGAATGTGAGTATATTAGAGGGACAGCGCAGGTAGGACGGTTTGGAGACAAAGTGAGAGAGGCGAGATTGAGATGGTTTGGACATGTGCACAGGAGGCAAGCGGAGTATATCAGGAGAAGGATGCTGAGGATGGAGCCGCCAGGTAGGAGGAGAAGAGGAAGGCCAAAGAAGAGGTTCATGGATGCGGTGAGGGCGGACATGCACGTGGTTGGAGTGTCAATGGAAGATGTGGAGGATAGAGCGAAATGGAGATGGATGATCCGCTGTGGCAACCCCTAACTGGAGCAGCCGAAAGAAGAAGATATATATATATATATATATATATATATATATATATATATATATATATATATATATATATATATATATATATATATATATATTTGTACATATTTTTGTACATATATATTTACATATTGTTATAGATTCGGACGAGTGATGTCAATCCCACCCTACTCTTGACAGCCAAATGTTGAAGATTCGGCGTCACTTAACAGCACCGCCGTCTCCTGGGTTATAACGCCGGCTGGCTCGGCACAGGTCTCGGGTTACGCGCCTCAGATCACGATACCAAAATACACCTGTGCCTTGCCAGCTGGGGGAATAGATCCCCGCTACAGACTGCATTTGTCAGAGACCGAGCAGAGTCTGCCAGTCCGTAGCCGGTTTGGGTTTTATATCCAAACCGAGTGGATCGTTCCTCGGCGCGGCACAAATAAATTCAAGGCGGCAAATCTCGTATAACTCAGCCAGATTTATTGGGGACACAACGGGAAACACAACACAAGCAAAGCATTCACGACAATGTTATAATTAATCTATAACCCGTTCTTAACTCGGGAGCTATGGATTACGGGTTTCGAAGGGAAACCTAGCGCGATAAACCTTAGACAACATGCAGACAAGACACGGACAACATGCAGACAAGACACAGAGGACTTGGTGATGCCTCATGGACAAGAGGAAAAGTGTCAAAGGCACGAATGCGGCTCGTGACAAGCTGATATCAACGGATTTGAGTACCCAGCTCGAGCATGCAGCGTGGCAAAATAGCGGCGTCATCCTCCTTTTGTCACACCGCCCACGCACGCAGCCTCAGCACGTTCAGCCCCCGTAAGGTCGACGGCACAAGAGCGGAAGGTCCACGGTGTGCTCCAGCTGGCTTTTTACAAGGTCCAGCATACGAATCCAGGCCTGGCCTGCTCACCAGATCAGGGCAAATCGGGGTGTTGGGCTCTGCAGGTGGATCGACGGGATTACAAGACGTCGTCGAGCCGTGAGGTGAGTAAGAACAGAGGCTCCGTGGTTAGACGCAGGTTGAACCTGTCGATGACCTCCTCATAAAGTCAATAGCCGACTCACACAGCAGCCAGTTCCTCTCGAAGCAGATTGCAGCCTCCCACTAGTTGTTTCTATACAGCAGAATCCTCACTCGACACTCAGGCTCAGGCCGTTCCTCTCTTATAGATCGCCGACCACGCGCACCGCGAGCTACTCCCTCAGCAGAGCGCCGACTTACTCTCAGGTTCAGTTACTCCCTCAGCAGATCGCCAATTAACCCTTGTCGTTTATTTTCAGCAGAATCATCACTCGACACTCAGGCTCAGTTACTCCCTCAGCAGATCGCCGACCGACGCTAGCACTTTCTCCTCCAGCTGATGGCAGACAGACCTCTTGCAGTCCCTTCCTTGCCTTTCTTTTGGCTCGCTCTTCACAAAAGCCGATCGCAAACAGACACAGCCGTCCCTTGTACAGCCGATTGCGCCACCTCTCAGTTCCACTTTCCCTTTCCTGCACTCGCTTCTCTCGGCCACTCCCTCTCAGAGCGCTGGGCGGGGACTCGTTCAGAGAAGGGAACGAAGAAGAAGAACCTCTCGGTACACCACCATTGCACGAACAACGAACATGCCTCCTACATCTCCCAACACACATGTAACGTCCATTTACCGAACAACCTGGCTAAACATGCATTTAATTAGGGGATCTGGGCTAATCCTATATTTAACAACACACTAAGGGCCATTTCCACAACAATATTTTTGCACATATATATATATATATATATATATATATATATATATATATATATATATATATATATATATACATATATATATATATATATTTTGCACATATAGACATAGAAAGATATAGAGATATATAGAGATAGATAAATCGATATATATATATATATATATATATATATATATATATATATATATATATATATATATATATATATATATATATATAGATATATAGATAGAGACATAGGTAGAGATAGATAGAGAGATAGATAGAGAGATATGGAGATAGATGGAGATATAGAGACATCGAGATAGAGACATTGAGATATCGAGAGATATACAGACATAGAGATTGAGAGATATAGAGATACAGAGCGAGATATAGAGATATAGATAGATAGATAGAGACATAGGTAGAGATAGATAGAGAGATAGATAGAGAGATATAGAGATGGAGATAGATAGAGATATAGAGACATCGAGATAGAGACATTGAGATATCGAGAGAGAGATATCGAGAGATATAGAGATAAAGAGAGAGATATAGAGATAAAGAGAGAGATATAGAGATATAGATAGATAGAGAGATATTGAGAAATAGAGAGATATAGAGATAGAGACAGAAAGAGATAGAGATAGAGATAAAGAGATAGAGATCGATATAGAGAGAGATATATAGAGATATATAGAGAAATATAGAGATATACAGAGAAAAATAGAGAAATAGAGAGATATAGACATAGATGTAGATATAGATAGAAACAGATATAGATAAAGATAGATAGAGATATAGATAAAGATAGATAGATATCTAGATATAGATTGAGATATAGATGGAGATTGAGATAGAGAAAAAGATAGAGATATAGATTGAGATAGAGAAAGAGATCGAGATAGAGATATATAGATCGATATACAGATATAGATAGATATAAAGATCGATATATATATATATATATATATATATATATAGATCGATATATATATATATATATATATATATATATATATATATATATATATATATATATAGAGAGAGAGAGAGAGAGAGAGAGAGAGAGAGAGAGAGAGAGAGAGAGAGAGAGAGATCTAGAGAGATCTAGAGCGATCTAGAGAGATCTAGAGATATCTAGAGATATCTAGAGAGATCTAGAGATATCGAGAGATATCGAGAGATATAGAGAGATATAGAGAGATATAGAGAGATATAGAGAGATATAGAGAGATATAGAGAGATATAGAGAGATAGAGAGAGATAGAGAGAGATAGAGAGAGATAGAGAGAGATAGAGAGAGATAGAGAGAGATAGAGAGAGATATAGAGAGACAGATATAGAGAAATAGATAGATTTCGAGAGAAACATAGATAGATCGATAGATATAGAGATAGAGATATAGAGATTTAGAGACAAAGAGATATAGATAGATAGATAGAGATAGAGATATAGAGAAAAAGAGAAAAAGATAAAGAGATAAAAAGATAGATATATAGAGATATATCGAGATATAGAGAGATATATAGAGAGAGAAAGAGACATATAGAGATATATCGAGATATATAGAGATACATAGAGATAGAGATATCGAGATATAGAGATAAAGATAGATAGATAGATAGAGATAGAGATATCGATATATAGGCGTAAAACATGTGCCAAATCACAATGCGGATCATACGGATGATCCGCTGTGGCGACCCCTCACGGGAGCAGCCAAAAGAAGAAGAAGAGATATATATATATATATATATATATATATATATATATATATATATATATATATATATATATATATATATATATATATATATATGAGGCACATTTTCCTGGCATAGTTTGGGTGGTCATTCCCTTAGAATGCAAAGTCAATGCCAATCACTACTTAATGGTACTGAGTGATCATCTTCACCCCATGTTGCAGCATTTCTTTCTAGCCAGGAGGGGTGTTTTCCAGGATGACAATTCCCAAATCCACAGAACACGTGTGGTCGTCCAATTGTTTGATGAACATGACACTGATGTTATCCATATGTCATGGCTTTCTCATTCACCAGATCTGAACCAATCCCCGAGACAGCATTTTCCACCTCTATCAAACAAATGTGAGTTGATTGACTTTCTCGTGGAAGAATGGTTCCGCATCCCACCTGCATAATTCCAGCCGGTGGTGGACTCCATGCCAGTGGCGCATACAGGCCATATTGGCTGGACATGGTAATTCAACACCCACCCTCTTAAGTGATTTTACATTGATGTTTCCATTTTTTTGTCCAATACCTGTGTGCATTCACACACACACACACACACACACACACACACACACACACACACACACACACACACACACACACACACACACACACACACACACACACACACACACACACACACACACACACACACACACACACACACACACACACACACACACACACACACACACACACACACACACACACACACACACACACACACACACACACCATAAAGTCTTTATGCAAGTTCAAACTTTTAGAACTTTCAATGTGCTCATGATAGAAACAAACTACAAATAGCATATGAAAGAGTAATTCATCCAGTTTTGTTGTTATTGATGTTTTTATTATTTCTGTTATTACATACACAATTCCCCTGGGTTTGATGAGTTGACATTTTGGACGAGGCAACTTTTTTTCTTTTTTTTTTTGTATACCTTGGTCGAGGCTCGTATGAGAGCTAACACACAACTCACAGCAAGGGGGCATGAGACAAGAGGGGCGGGAGTGGAAGGGACAAAACAGTGGGGAACAGACACATTAGGTGAACTGTGGAAGGGAGAGGGATGGGGATGGGACGGGGAACATGGCGAAGAGAAGATGGACATTTCAGGGACTTTCAGGAAGGAAAGCAGGAGAAATGAAGGAAGTGGGCTTGGGTGGATTATCGGGGGAAGATAAGAGGTGGTGGTGAACAGCTGTTTTGAAAGCCTGGAGGGAAGAATGGGAAAGAATAGAGTGAGGAAGTTTATTCCAAAGGCGGGAAAAAAGAGGAATGAAAGAGTGAAGATGAGCAGTGATTCGTGATTTTGGTAGTTTTACCAGAAGGGGGTTGTTGGCGGACATTGAGCGCCCTGTGAAAATGTGGTGGGGACAAATCGCAGAGAGAGCAGGGGGGGCAAGGCTGGAGAGGAGTCGGTAGAAGACAGAAAGACCACCGACCAACCTGCGGTGATTGAGTGAGAGGCCCAAAGACTCAGCTTCATTGCGGGAGATGCCGATGATCTTAAATGCCCTGGTTTCGACAGCGTGAAGCCGAGAAAGGTGGGAGGCAGGAGCACCAGCCCAGAGGGGAGAGCAGTACTCCATCAGGCTACGGACAAAAGCTTTGTAAGTGGTCAGGAGCTCAAGCGGGCCGAGGAAGGACTTAGCACGACGGAGGATTCCCAGTCGGCGACTGGCTTTTGAGGCGAGGTTGGAAATGTGACTTTCCCAGGAAAGGTCATGGCAGATAGTGAGACCTAGAAGCTTGAAAGAAAAGACTTCTTCCAGAGGATTGTTGAGAAAGTGGATGGGGGAGTTTTGTAAACGGTCCTTTTGAAGAGACATAGTGAGAGTGTGAGATTTGTCTGGATTGAAAGACATGTTCCACGTGTTGGACCAGTTTGTGATTTTATCCAGATCTGCAGTGAGCGAAGAAGCTGCTGCTTGCCGGTCTGAGGGATGACAGATGGTACGGCAGAGGGTGGAGTCGTCGGCAAAGAGAAATAGAGGATTTTCCAGAGAGTCCGAGAGATCATTGATGAAAACCAGAAAAAGAACAGGGCCCAGAATGCTACCTTGAGGAACTCCAGCCTGCACAGGAAGAGGGGATGAAAGAACTCCATTTAGGGCCACACGTTGACTGCGACAGGAGAGGAAGTCTGCGAGCCATGAGTGGAGATGGCCTTGAATACCATGGGAAGAGAGTTTGGTGAGTAGGGCAGGGTGCCAGACTGTGTCAAAAGCACGTGATATGTCCAGGGATATGGCTCGGATTTCCTGTCTGGCATTGAGGCCCTCCATCCATTGATGGGAGAGCAGAAGCAGCATATCCAGGGTAGAGTGACCTGGTCTGAAACCAAATTGATGATTGGAAATCAAGCCATTGGAGAAGAGGAAGGATTTCATGTCTGAAGCAATGATGGATTCCATCACCTTGCTGATGATTGGGAGAAGGCTGATTGGTCTGTAGTTACAGGGATCTGTTTTTGCACCTTTTTTATGCAGGGCAGTGATGTTAGCAGATTTCCAAGCAGATGGCAGATGACCTTGGGCAAATGAGAGGGTGAATAGAACAGAGAGAGGGTGAGCAAGAGCAGAAGAGCAGGCTTTGAGGACACGTGGGCTGATGCCGTCTGGACCGGTTGCAGAATCTGACTCGAGGTTTGAAAGCCAGCTCTCCACCTTGTCAGGAGAAAAGGATACAGAGTCCAGGGACGGTTGGGTGCGACTGGGTAAAATGGGTAGAGATAGTGATGGGTTTAGGACACAAGATTTAGCTGCAAACACCGAGTTTAGACATTCAGCTTTATCACGTGTGGAATCAGCAGTGCGGCCATTTGAGGTAAGGGAGGGGATGGAGGGGGAACATACACCAGAAACAGATTTGATTAAATGCCACCAGAATTTTGAGGAGGGAGAGAGGTTTGAGAGTTCAGACTTGAGATGAGAAAGATGTTGTTTTCTGGCTCTCCTGAGGGTAGATACACACTTGTTCCGAGCTTTGTGGAAAGAACTGAGATTGCCCTCAGTTGGGTTTGCTTCCCATGAGGCAAAGGCAAGTTGTTTCACGACAACTGCCTCGCCACATGCTTCAGTAAACCAAGGGCGGGAGGAAGGGTAAGACAACTGAACACGAGAGGGGATAAATCTGTGCATGAAGGAGAGCAAGTTTCTTTGAAAGAATTCCCAGGATGAGTTGATGTTTGAGAAAGTAGAGATAGGAGACCAGTCTGTAAGTTTGATGGCTGCTCGGAGACCCTGCCAGTCGGCTTGAGTGAAATGCCAGACTCGACGGCGGTGAGGTGGTTCTCTGATAACAGCCAGAGAGATGTCCACTTTGACAAGGACGTGGTCAGAAGAACCAATTGGAGCGAAGGAAGAGCAGCAGATATTGTCAGGGAAATTTGTCAAAATCAGATCCAGAAGAGATGGATTACCATTGGTTGAGATCCGGGTCGGGAAGTTGACCGATTGAGTCAGTCCCACCTTTTACATCAGTGGTTAAGTCAACCACTAGAATTACCACATTTAGGGGACAGAAAAACCTCAGGCCAACATTAAATTAAAGAGACTCACCAAAAATCGATGTCTGGTGTTCTCTCATGGAGTCGCACATCATTGGTTCTTTCTATTTTTGGAAGAAGCAGATGTGGCTCAGTAACTTGGCCACCTCATTCGCCTGACCTGTTCCCATTGGACTACATTTTATGGGGTTATGTAAAACTGTTGGTCACTCATTAAAACCACATTCTTTGGATGAACTTAGGGTGACAATCACAAATGTAATTCATGAAATTACTCAGCAGGAACTGGAGAATATTTTCAACAAATTAGAAAATCAGATTGAACGATGTATTAAAAAAGATGGCGGTTAGGTTGAAGCCTAATTTTCTCTCTTATATTCAAATAATAATATTTGAACTGTATTGAATAAAAACTTGATGAAATATGCTTTCATGAACCATTTATAGTTTGTTTCTATCACGAGTAAATCAAAAGTAATAAAAGTTCAAAGTTTCACAAGAACTTGATGGACACCCTGTATGTACACACACCGCTTAAACTCCACAGGAAACCACAAAAGTCAAGGATTTCATGCACTGTGCAAGCAAACTATGTGGGTATCCTTAAAGATGATTTATAAAAACCAAACTGATGTGTAAAAATCATGGTTTTCTTTCAGACCAAAGTTATGAGTTTAAAATAAAAAGGAAAACAAGACATACCTGATTATGTCAGATGTTTTGAAAATGAATTTAAGTTCAGGTTTGTTAAAGACTACCTGCATATGACTGACCAGTAGACATCACACTCAACAGCCTAAACTCTCTTCTACAAATTATCATCATCTGAAGCTCTCAACTTCAGACAAGCAGATATTTACTTTAGCTATTAATGTTGTTCCAAATCAAAAACAGCAACAAACATCAATACATAAACACGTTTTGAACTCCTTTGTTCAAATCGGGCAACAAGCTATTTTCAAAGCAGCAAACTATCAATACTAATGCAAGATGATTTCTGATTAAATCTTTTCATTGTTTTCAGCGAGCATCGTCTACCTGTGCCCAAAGGAATGTATCGGAATCATAAATGTATATATCAGTCAGTTTTAAAACTAGTAGCTTATCTTTCAACGAGAAGGAAAAAGAAAACCTGCGGCAACTCAGAATGGTTATTTAGATAAGATTTGAAATTCTCAACTGATAATGATGGTCTGCTATTTCTCAGCTGATGATGAAAAATCTCAGCTCAAAGGGATACAAGCATTAAATAATGCAATGACATTGTGTCCATGAATGTATGGAATGTATAGTCTTAAAATGTATTCTTGATCTGTGCATTGCAAAATAAAAAAATTAAGTACTTTTCATAGTTCAGGGTTTTGAGGTATTATATATTTCTATAATCAGCAACTTTGAATAATGAGTACAAAGGCCAGTCATTAAATTACACTACTTTTCATTCCAGTGACACACACATGATGATATGCATGCCTATCACCATCCGGCAATGTAGTTTGGCACACCTTCACCATGCCCTCATTGAGTGATAATCTGTGGTTGAAG
>NC_140967.1:33733112-33763112 GCF_056783735.1 Eptatretus burgeri
TAAGCTGTTTCTCATTTTGCCAAATTCAGAAGGATGCCAGGCTGAGTCAACCCACCTGGTGTTGTTACCGGCACGGCAGTGGCCCAAACTCAGAACCCTACGATCTTAAGCCAACCACCTTAAGCATTAAGCCAACAACATTCCATTCCATTGGGACCATACTCTGTACAGAGCGTTGGTACTGCCAAAGCAGTCTCCTGGGCTATTGTGCACAATTCTGGATCTGTCACCACTCTGACGCAGGACACTCAAAGAGCTCAATCATCCCAGCAAGTTGGTACTCATTTTGCCGACCTCAGAAGGATGACAGGCAGAGTCAACCCCACCTAGTATCATTAAACAGCCAAGCAGGATTTGAACTCAGGACCCTGGGATCCCAAGCCCACCACCCTAACTATTAAGCCAACACCAGGCTTCCTGGAAGCATGCACAAGCCTCTCCATGAACCCGAGTTCACTGTTATTGACACAATAGTGGCTGGTGCAGCTTTTAGTGTGAAGAAATGTAGCCCTTCTTAAGCAAAGCATTGTGTGCATGATTGTAACCTTTGATGTGATGCAGTATTTCCAAAGTGATGGAACTGGAAAATAAGTTTCCTCCATCAAGGAGCAATGGAATATTAGTCTTAGTGAAAGCTCATGTTGGTCTGCATCCGTGGACAAGTTAAACAATGTATTTTATAACCTGTGACTTGGTAAGAGTATTTTAATTACCGTCAAAAGAGAAGTACGACTTGTTTCAAGCGTTTGCCCTTCGGCAGAGCAACATAACGTTTGAAAATGTCATTCGCAGCTCACATCCTACGACAGACAAAATACTTTTATCAGCGTTCAGCAGATACAATTCAATATTAATCAAGGAATACCAGGCCAAATTAACAAGAACTTAATAACCCTCATGCAAAAGCATAGAAGCACAAGCATGGTAACACCCACCAGTGAATTACAAAATCAACGAGGGCCCTCTGACCTTCTGGTTTTATGAAATGAAAAACTAAGTTCACAGTGCTGTTCATCATTTTGTAGTTGACAAACTGTGCAAGTGAAACTTTTGAACAGTTTAAAAATATTGCTGGAGTTAAACACAAAACACAACATTCCAGAAGAAATGCTCTTTACACAACAAGATATTATAATCTGTACTTTTCTCAGAGTCCAATAAAATAAAAGTGGGTTTGAAGACTGGAACCGTCTTTGAAACGGTGAGATCATTAGTGGCCAAAATGAAGATCAAATCAATCTATAAGGGTCCGTTGAAATGCAACAAACACAGCAACGATGTAATTTTTCACCCCAACACCAGTGATGTCACACAAGAGGTTCTCTTGATTGCTTTTCCATTCAGCATGCTTTAGTCATACAAAACATCGTTATATTGTCGTATTTGTTTAATCGGACATCACATCATTTAATATGACATTTAACCTTCCTTTTGAAACAACTTGTAGCCTCTTGAAATAATGAAGGACGAAGACACATCCTAAAAATTTCACGTGTTACCCTCAAGTTTTTCAAGTTGTATTTTATGTCACAGATATGGCACAATTCATCTTCTTGATAGTGAAAAAGGGACAATATGGGCAATCATCAAAACTGATACAGTATCTCAAATTTTGAACATAACAGGAAAAAAATTAAACAAATTAACTTTACTACTTACAAATGCCTCCATCAAATGGAAATGGTTCAAGACATGTATAAAACTTAATATTTCCACAAAGTCAGCCTACCTGTACATTACCTTTCAATTCACTCCCTTTATTACCTTATTACTTATAACCATACATCACCTTTCCTTCCATAAATCTTTACCCCTACCCCCTTCCATCACATCACTTTCACACCAACCCATGTCAGGGGTCCTTTGTGGAGACCATATGTACCTTATTTATTGTGTGAAGGTAAACTATTCTTTTACCCAGACTATATCCAAATCTTTGAAAAACCCTCATGAAAGAAATATTTTATCGAAATTCCAAAGTGAATGTATAACGAAAGGAAATGTGAGTACAATTTCAGGACCAAGTTAAACTAGCCAAAGGAGAATCGGCACATCGCTCGTGTAATGTCAGTAGAAATGGCCTTCATGGTGGTCGGTGGGATAATTTGCCTGCGACACACAACTCATCTGGTCGCCGTGTGATGCTGAAACCACTCAGTGGGGTTGAGTCTCATTCCCTTCCCTTGTTACTTGAGGTCGTTCCACATGACTATTGATCCGAATCTTCTATAGTTTCCAATAAAAAAAACATGAAAAGCTGAAAAGCAACGATTGTTTAAAATAAAAATAAACTAAATTGATTAACTAAATTTGTTCTTATGGTCTTTTGAATAAAATTATCTAAAAGTGAGAGAAGTTGCCAATAAAAATAACTTCACAAAACCATTTGGTAATAAAGTAATTGAACAAGAAAAGATAAACAATGAGTTGCATTGAACAGAACAAAAATGTGTATGTAATGACAACTAATTTTGTCGAAGCTCAGATTACAAAAATACTAACACCTGTATAAAAAAATTCTCACACATCGTGATAGGGAAATGACAATGAAGGGTATGTCCAGCATGAGGAAATGTGAACACTGGACTATGGAATAGCATAGCAAATACAGGGAAAGGATGTTGGGATTTTAACTGGAACTATTAAGTGAGTGTAGTTAAAAAACGAACGCTGTGTTGGACCTCACTTGACCTATTCAATGATTATGTACAAGTAAACATATGGTTCAAGTCAAAGAGAATAAGCAAAAACGGATGTTACCGACAGTCAAACATCGCAATTGGCAATTTTATGCTTCTGAGTAATACTTACTATTACATCCGTTACTCGTCGAGTTTTTCCACAAAGGCGGCAACATCACGCACAAGAATGACTACGTCAAGAAGGGGCGGTGGCTCAAAGGGTACCAAACCAGCTTGACCTATAGTTTTGAGAATGAGAAAAATAAATTGATTGGGAAGTGACAACAAAACAGCAGGAACTTGATGTGGAAAGGCAGCTGTGCCTCTGTTGAGCTCAGCTCATTCCCAGGTAGACAATTAAATCCATATTTATCATTTTCAATTCTAACAAAGTAGTCATCAGTATAAACAACGGAAGTGGGGAAGGGGGCTGTGAATGATTAGGGGGTCAGAGGGGGGTGGGGGTTGGAATGTGTCCAGTAGCTTATATTGGGAAATCCACTGAGAAGTTCATTTGATCACAAAGGAAAAGGTGCAAAAAATTTACATTTATCCTACAAAGTTGACTGGTGAGATAAACACTTTGAGGAAATGTAAATGAGTGTTAGGAACTGAGAAAAGGAGGTTAAATGATTCTATCATCAGGCGTGTGTTGGACCACATCTGCAAGAAACATGCTCAATCATGCTGGAAAAAAGGAGGAATGAAAGCGAGTGAAAAATACAGCAATTGGTCATCAGCGTCCCTTCTTAGTGGCGCAAACTTGGTATAAACACTTCAGCTTCTGGTTATGGGAGTGTTCAAAGTCCGGGAGGCTCGGGAAGTGCACAAGGGTGGTGAGATCCAGCAGCGCTGAAGTTTGCCGACTCGTTGCGGCATGGAGCAGAGGGGAACATCATCAGAAGCTCGAGGGCATCATCACAGCGAGAGTGATGGGCGGACGGTGTTGTGATGAGATTTATCTCCGATAGGGTATTCCCTGCAATGGATTCAGAGGGATAACGTAGTGAGCAAGCCAGATGTGTCATCTCTGCAATGTGCAAAGCATGCATTGCTCTGAATTGAGCAATTCAAACCAGAATACTGACTTGACTGAAAATCCCTTGTTTATACTTCAAGATGAAACATTCATCATTGATCATTTAGCATCTCTCTGACCCATCAGATCTTTCCATCAATACTCCCCAATGATGTGGTTACAGTTATCCATTTTTGCGCTCTGTGCCGATTATCACATGGTCATCGGTCCTCATTATATGTTCACACTTGCCCGTCCATCCATCCATCCATCCATTTAGACAATTCTCTGTGCAGAGCATTGGTGCTGCCGAAGCAGTCTCCTTGGCTATTGGGCACAATCCTGGACAGGTCGCCACTCCAACACAGGATACCAGCAAGCTGGCACTCATTTTGGCAATCTCGGAATAATGACAGGCAGAGTCAACCCCACCTGGTATCAAATTCAACAGCCAAGGGGGATTTGAACTCAGGATCCTTGGATCCCAAGCCCACCACCATAACCATTAAGCTAACACCAGGCACACACTTGCCCCTGCTCCCTTAAATGTCCTGAAAGTCGCAGAATCGTTTTTTCACTGATATAGGTGCAACATTTGGTGGGAAATTTCCATAAACAACAGGTAAATGCTTGTATCACCTCAAAGGCTCATTGCTGCAGCAGTATATTTATATAAACAGTGATCTAAGGCTCATCTAGGAGCTCATACACATCACAAATAAGAAAAGGACATCAGAAGGTGGTGTACTTTTCCCTGAATTACAAGGACAAGAGTTGATAAAGGACAAATAAACACTGTAAATGCAATTTGAAGTTGGGGTCTTGTGCTAAGATGGGAACCTTAAACAGGCCAATTCTTATGTAAGAAGGAATGAAGTTGGAGATGTGAAGCAAAGTATTTCAAAAACTACAAGAATGGTCAACTTTTTGATCAAGAGCACTCAATAGTCAGAAATTGTAGAAATTAAAGATATATTGTCACAGCCGGGCCGGGTGAGTTAATTCCCCCGACCCAATTGTCGTGGATGGGCGGTTAACATCGACCTGGCTGGATAGCCAAACAATTTCCCTTGGAGGCGAACAGCTGAGTTTCTTGGAGATTATAGCACGCGTGGGACAGGAGGCAGTGAAGCACGTACCAGAGGCGTTCACCAGGACGGAAGCACAAGGGTTTTTACTCGAACCCACGGCAAATAGACAACACAAGCAACATAAATACATAAGGGGGTTTTATGAAAATAAATGAAATATCTACAATGGTAACAATTCAAAGTGTAATAATAAAAACGGATCGTGAGGTAAAACTAAATTCCTGTTTGAGGCGCCTCCACACAGACTTTAATACAGACAAGGAGAAAAATAAATAAAAGAACAATCCTCCCTTTCTTCCGGCACTTAGCTTCAGGTCCAAAAGTGACCTATTCAAGCTTAACGATCGAACCGCGGCGTCCTGCATGGGAAACCACACAGGAAATGGCGCTGAGCCGCTCTCTGGGCAGGAAACGTACGCGAGGTATTCGTGTGGCGGTATGCATTGCCAGGGCTCAGAAACCGCCGTGAAGTTTCTTTTCACAAGCGAATACCATTCCTCTCTTGCACCAAGTCCATTCACCATGATCGCCCACCCTCCTTCCTCCTCGATGAGACGATTTCTGAGGCCCAATAATCAGGCCATGAGGAACGCTCTTCTTCCCTCCTCAGAAACGTACACACTTCACGGCTCAGCCGAACAGTCAATGGCTAGCGTCTTGCTCCAGCACACGGGTAAATTCACACAGCACGAACATGAGAATGTTGCAGTCTTCTTCGTCGTGTCAACGAGAAGCAACCGTAATCCCCTTCTTTTCCAACCACTATCTCCTCACTCACTTCTCTGCCAAACCTTCTCACATCCACCGATCAATCATAAGCCTCGTTGGCATGAAGCGAGAAGGTGGCTCTGCTGATGTTGTTGTTCTCAGAACGCAATTCTTTTATTGCCGGTTTTGCAAATGCAAAAACATAGAAAAAGGTCACAGGGGGCAATCACATATTGGGAGAAATTGGCCTTAATCCCTGCGTAATTAACGCAGCACCACTCACTGTGCGGTGACACGTAACAACTTAAGCTGACAGTTTCCCTACTTAAGTTACATCGAGATGTCTTCTGCTCGTCCAGGGGCCATACTACTCTACACAATCCTACCTTTGCTATGAAATTCCTCCATCTACTCCCACAACTGTAACAATATTATTCTGCAACTGGATATGTGTTTTCACTTCGCTGAGTAAAAGACGACAATCATTCAACTAAAACGGCACTCGTAGAGCGCAGTCTCGCCTCACGTGATCATTATAAACAAAAATACCATCATTAACTGAACAGGCTACTATTATGGCCCACTGCTATGATGGCCCAAAAACCCATATCATCCATACACATGATTATGTCACCTGCATTGCCATTATCCGTCACTTTATTGTTGGATTATTAGGATATTTAAGAACCACCTTTGTGCACATTAAGGCTAAATTGCATCAATGAAGGTGAATATGAAAAAAAAATTCAAACTAAATTCCCCACGGCTAGTCGATCATATGTATGAAGTTTCACATCGATCTGTTAAGTAGTTCTGGAGGAGATATATTTGCATTTTTATTTTCCATCCAATATGGCTGCCATACCACGTGATCGATGATGTCATACATTTAATTCTTCACTCATATCCGTTTGTAGATCAGATATATGAAGTTTCAGATTTTTTGGATAAAGATTTTGATTCAATCAATTATGGCTGGAATGCCACTTCAACAATTATGTCAGCATTTTCACCATATAAACATTATGGGTAGTTGATGACAAATGCCAAGTTTCAAATTTTTTTCGTTGAGCAGTTTCAGAGAAAAAGATGTCCAAATTTTTTCCTTCAATGCAATATGGCTGTCATACTATGTGACCAATGATATCAGTCATCAATAAAATATTCTCCATGGGGAGTCTTTCCTATGTTTAAAGTTTCACATCGATCGGACAAGCAGTTGCAGAGAAAAACATTTTTAAAGTGAAAATATAAAGAAGTGGACACACACACACATGCACAGGCGTTGCAATAGTCTCACATCCCCTTTCGAAGGAGACTAACAATTCGTTGAATAATAGCAGTTTTACCTTGTTCATGCAAGTTTCAAATATATGTGGATTCAAACATATCAAATGGCTCGATTACTGGTTTAAACACCCCCAAAAAAATAAAAATAAAATAAGACCGCATGTTCTGAAGCTCACCTGGATCAGGGGCAACAGTCACTCAAACCCGCTGCAGACCCCCTCAGACCCTCATCTTTTTTAATGCCTTGAAAAAAACTTTAGTACATTATGGGTGATGAAGGTCATAGTCAAGTTTCATCAAAATCGTGTGTAGTTTTGGAGACGAGAGCAAATACCTATTTTGGGGGGGGTCAAAACCCTCCCTCCCCCCCCGAGAACTCCCTTAATGAGCACTGATTTTGATGAGGTTGATAAACTTTGGTACATGACGGGTGATGAAGGTTGTGGTCAAGTTTCATCAAAATTGTGTGTGTTTCGGAAAACACTAATAATTTCGGAGAAGAGAGCAAATACCTTTTTTAGGGGTGGGGTGGGTGGGGGGGGAAGTCAGGTCAGGTCAGGTGTCAGAGCATGCGCTGGAGCAGCACGTCCCTGCATAGACTTTCCGCCAGTACTTCAGGGGCTTCCGTCTGGCCACCCCCCAGGCCCCCCCCCCCATCTCCTCAATATGCTGATCAATCCACTGCAACCACGAGGCATGTGGTCGGCCAATTGGCCTCTTCCACTCACCAGGCTCCCTTGCTGAGAGAATCTGGTGAGCAGGATCAGTGTCAGGAAAACGAGCCACATTTCCATACCGGGGGGGGGGGGGGTGGAGAAAAAAACCCTGTAAACCCCCATTATGTCAATATTCGTTTGGCATCAGATATGAAGCTGTGTTCAAGTTTCATCAGAATCGTGTGTTTGGTTCAATTGATAATGACTGACGTGTTTATGGACTGACTGACTGACTGACACTCACTCACCTAACGGACACTGCTCGATCCCATAAGCTCACCTGACTAAAGTCCTGGTGAGCTAATAAAAAACTGAGAAGGAATGACAAGCAAGTGAGATGATACACCACGAAATGAAACATGAAACATGCGAAAATAAACTCTGGATATCAGCAAAATGTAGAGCCACAGAATAACAGAACCACAAGCAATTTTCACAAACAAGTGCAATCTGAGCTTCGGACTGTTGAAGTCGGTTCTAAATTTTAACTAGAAAGCACCCCAAAATGCAGGGCTCGTCCACATCCACTATGTACTCAAACTATACTTGATGAAAAGAACTACATTATTTATTTTATTAATTAGTGTTCTCCGTATTCTCCTAATGAGGTTTGTTGAAGATTTGATAAAAAAGCTGAAATGGTAAAAAGGTTATGGCCTGGACAGACACTGAACCTCAAATGGTAAGTAAATAAATAAATAAAGGAAACACAGAGGCAACTAGAAGGGCACTCAGTAGAGCACATACCTCTGCCATGTAATGCCTGATCCATGACAGCATATCGGGCCTGTTACATTTTTGAAATATTCCATACAATACTATATCGTTTTTGGCCCTATCTCTCAATGGTGAAGAACCACTCAAAAAATTCGAGTAGTCGGATCCGGATCTTCACCAAAATCGAATCAATTTGTCCTTGTCACACACCGAACCTGTCCAACAAGTTTCATCCAAATCTGTCCACAACTTTTTGAGATATCGTGCTATATATTGGTTTAGCCCGATCTCTAAATGGTGAAGAATCACTTAAAAAAATTATCAGATCTGGATCTGGATCCGGATCTTCACCAAAATTCAATTCCTATTTCTCCAGTTTGATCATCAAGCGAAACCACATACCTATTTCCACAATCAACCCAACCTGAGTCATAGTATTTTTACTTTTTATTTTTTAAAGTATTTTTAAGAACTCGCTGAGTCATAGGAACCTCAAGCCAGGAATGTGATGATCCTTGCAGTCTCGCACATCGCCCAAGTCAGACTGCATCGATGGAACATACGGATTGGTATTTTAGCCGTGTATCCATCCGCACCTTGGCACCATAAGATGTGCTTGTGAAACGTCAGCCGAACAATCCACAAGAATGCAGAACATGGCAGAATATGGCTGCAACTCCCCAATCGCAAATTACTGCCACAAGTGTAGTTTGTAAGTTTAATTCCGAATTTAACACAACATTAAAATAAAAAAATGCAAAATTTTAACTTACAAGATTTAATATCAATCTCTTGAATAAAACACAAACGATTTATTAATTTTCTGAGCCAAGCAAATGTATGAATAAAGAATGAAGCAGTATGTGCTCATGCAACATTTTTGTGAGGTGACAGAACTCTCACAGAGAGATTTGATACAAACAACAAACAATATATCAAAAAGTACAACTTGTTCTGCTGTGCACTAATTTAATTCTTATGATATGGCTTTTCCCATTCTGGTAGTGTTCAAATCTTACACTTCCCACTCACATCAACACATTTCCACCTCAAACTCAAATGTAGTGAATATACCCTTAGGTATAATAATTCATATCCTTTTCACTTGATTGTACCTGGAACTGTTCTCCTCAACACTCATCCCTGCCACCTCCCAGACTCTCACCAACCACCTTCCTCCCAACCTCGAACCCCACTGATAAATGAGGTTGCTAAACTCAGAGATTGAATTATGGTGGTGTTGATATATTACTCAGCATGGCAGAGCAAATGGCTCCCTCCTGCATCAAAGTCCCTTGTATTTCGACTTCAGTACAGTTTCTCACTTTCTGGAAAGGGGCTTTGGGTTATTTTATTGAATATTTTGGAGAAGCCATCCAGCTTCAAATTGTTCAAAGCCACTATCATCAGATCAAGTGCTCTTGATGGTAATGTGGGACAGGCTTAGCAAAAACTGTGGATCTACAAATTTCGATTTTGATAAAAAACATTCCCCCTTGAGAGATGGAAAATTAATGATGAGTAATCAGTTGCCTTCCTCAAACTACATGGTGCTAAACACCTTTTTTTTTTCTAGCCTTTAGCAAAATGAGAAAATTATTAAGAATACCAAATAATATCAACCTTGCTCCCTAAAGCCTGTTATTTTATAACTTGGTTTATGGATCCGCCGACGGTATATTTTCCGAAATGAAATATAAATATAAAACACATTTTTAGCCTTTTATATTTATACATTTTCTGCCGAAGGTGCAAAAGTTTCAAAACCCGAAATGTAAACGTCGACATTTATTTTCAAAATATAATTTCGTGCGCGCACCAAACTGTGAGTCCCCTTTAACCAAGCTGCGCAGTAGTCTTCGGTCATAGCGCCTGAGCAGTGGCCAGAGTAGTTCAGATTGACTGTGGTTTCTGGGGCGAAAGTGATTGTTAAGAAGTATGTCAGCGGTATAAATTTGAGTGACTGTATTAGTGATTTAATCACGCAACATCTTGACGACGAATATTCTGGCTGAACTATTACATCAATTCAGTGCAGCAGCAGGGATGATTTGCAGGCTACTCTCAATCGTGCCGATTTTGTTTCCATCGAAAGTTGCACACCGCTGTTCGTATTGAAAGATTTCGGTGCCAAGTACGTCAAAGTCTCCCTGCAAGATGCTGATATTCAGCCTTCAACGGACCAGAAATCAGCCTTTGATGTGCTCATGGGGATGGGGAGACGGTACGATCAGATGCCCGCTGAAAAGTAAGAGCTGGTTATGGCTCTGATTGACCATTTTGAGCGTGTTGACTCCAAGTTGACACCTTTTTAAAAATCATATCCAGCACTATGCACTGGTGTGCACACACACATCTACGACTTTGACAGTAATTTTCTCAGCATAGTTTCCATTTGTTTGATGATCCAACAGGTTTCTATAAGAAAAACATGCCGACTATATTGTAAAAACAAGTTTTAATCCTTATTTATTGTTTTTCGCATCAGATGATACAGTGAACATGGGCATCCTGCGTTTGAATGGTCTTCCATCTTCAATGTTGTCTTAGATCCACCTGGTCTGGGATTTATATTCCCCCCCCCCCCACCTACCCTTGTCTTTTCCATGGAACATCCGAAAAAAATCATAAAATATATATTTTCTAATATATATTTTATTTATATTAGATTGGGATCCTTGGATCCTGAGTTCAAATCCCACTTGGCTGTTGAATTTATATCAGGTGGGGTTGACTCTGCCTGTCATCCTTCTGAGGTCGGCAAAATGAATGCCAGCTTGCTGGTATCCTGTGTCGGAGTGGTGACCCATCCAGGATTGTGCCGAATAGCCAAAGTGACTGCTTAGGCTGCCTAGCTGCCTATCCTGAATTCAAATCTGGACCAGGTTATATACTGTCATCCTGGTGTTTCATAGGCAGGTAATTAATCAATGTGTGTGTTTTTTGACAATTATTTTTGGCAAACTATCTCTGTTTCAATAATTTTCTAATGTAGGGCATTGGGTTCAACTTGCTGGGACAAAGCAATTGCTATCTGGCTTTTCCAACAATATGGATCATTATCACAAGAGTTTGCTACAGCCATCATACTTTAAGCAGAGTTCCGACTGTAAATGTAAACATGAAATATTACAGCATGCACTGTAACACATATCACTGTACACTATCCGTAAACGATAAATGTTTACAACTTCCAACCACTGCACACACACACACACACACTATCCATAAATGATCAATGTTTCCTACTTCCTACCACTGTACATCATCCATAAAGAAGAATGCTTATAAATTACTACCACTGTACACAATCCGTAAATGACAAGAACCCACACACACTTCTCGAATCCCACCACCATAAAACATAGAAACACCCGCTTCCTTTGGCAGTGATCTTGCCCATGTAAGATCACATGATGTGCCATTGTCTCCCCTCCATCCCTTTGTATTATTAAACTGTTAAATGTGCTTATTTCTCATAAATTTATTGAATTAATACAGTTTTCCCCTTTCTCTTCACTGGCTTCGTGACCAATGGCTGAAGGGAACAAGTATTTCTTTTAAATTGTGACAATCAACAGTGTAATCGAGCCAGATGACCAATGAGTGCATCTGATGATGTCACACAAGGGCTGGTTTTGAACTGGGTTTTTGGGAGAATAGAGAAGAGATATTGTTACAAATCTGGAAGCCATTTGCACACAAACAGACAGCAGTCCCCAAGTTTAGTTATTTCAATAAGTATGTGTTTATAGTTAGGGCCCCATCCACCAAGTCTAACGGAAATTACATGTGTGCGCTGCGAAGTTTCTTTATAGTTAGTTTTTTTACATCAATCTCCACCACCTATCTGCACCGTCGACTCCATTGCCCACATGTTTTTGGCTGAAGGCGTGGGCGGAGCCTCCATCGCCTCAGATCGAGGCTCCGCTCCGAGGAAGGGCATGGAGCGTTTCTTCCAGCCAATGGGCAAAGGGCAAGCAGGGCCAAGGCGCTCCGGCCAATGGGAAGCCAGAGTGCCGAAAACTATTACAGAGCCTCTTCGGGGGGGGGGGGCCTCCGATATGCCCTGACACACCCCCAAAGACGCCCCGTCCAATCAGGAGGCTCATCACCTCAGGGCCGACTCCGCCCCAGCCAGATGAAGTGTTCGCCCCGTCCAAAGGGAGGAGAGTGTGAGTCATCGTGGCCATTTTGCCCTAGGAAGAGCGTGAGAGCAGTGATCGTGGCCATTGCTTTTGGTCTGGCGTCGCGGCTTGGTCTGCGAACGTGGTTTGCGGTCCTTTGCGGGGCTCTCGTGGTGGTGGTGGTCGAGCAGCCAGGATCGTGGGCTCGCTGGATTCCGGGACGTGGGTTCGAGTCCCACCATGGTGGGTTGAAGTCGGTGTGACCGCACGAGGCAGGAAGGTACCCGGCCAGGCTCTGTTCCCCCCAGCTGGCCTTCCCTCTCGAGCCGGAGGGTCCAATAAAGACCCGACGGGGTCCATTTCTTTTGGGTGTGTGTGTGTGTGTGTGCGCACGCATGTGTGCGTGTGTGTGTGTGTGCGTGTGTGTGTGTGTGTGTGCGTGTGTGCGTGTGGCGCCAGTCTGTTCGGTAAAATTGCTTGTGTTTTCTTTTCATTATACATTGCATTTTATTCGGTTGTAACTCTGCTCTGTCTCCCTTCCCGATTATTGCCCCCATTATAAATAAATCCCCAATTGTTAAATGTTCCAGTTCGTTGCCTGTCATTTCTACCATTGACCCAGCATGGTGCGGGCTTGAGAAATAGTGAGGCCGTGTGCCGTAAGTTGTCGTTTGGACCGACGGACTTTGGTAATTCCACTCGGTTACACCGGACCGAGGTCGCTAGAGCGACCCGGTTCGACAGAGATCGTCGTGGGTGTGACTTCCCCAGTAATTTGACGACGTGGGTACTTAGGTATATTGAAATTTGGCTGTTAACCCTACCCCACGCCGTCAGAGAATTTGCGAGCACGGTCCTTAAGTGACCCGTGACCTTCGGAGTTGTCCGAGAGTTACGACCTACATTCCGGGTGTTCGGTGGGAAACGGCTCTACTGCTCCATCTGGCGGTCGTCCTTGCCACCGAACCCAGCACCACAACAATATACAGTATCGGGGTTGCTTGCCATAACTAGACTGTGAATATTTTTTCAAAAACCCAAGTTTTTAATGAGGAATTGTACTCACAACAGTATAATTGCAGTTGCTCATTTATCCCAACAGAAGATGTATAGCCAGACTAAAAAGAGGCCAAACTTTATGTGAAAGGGCAAAAAGGGTAAGATGACTTAAAAAAAAAATTGAAAGGAAAAAAAATACAATTACAACAAAGGACAAAGGAGCAGGAAAACACCCACAATTGGGACAATGCACATCAAGTTTTTCAGCCACACTTCTTACTCAAACAAAATAATGTAACAATTCATTTTTCCCTAAATTTTGATGTGCCACTAAAAAAAAAAAAGAAAAAGATGATCCCCCCCCCCCCCTCAAACACTTGTGCCCAGCTGTGCAATTTTAGGTATGCTGCACCGGCCAAACTAATATTTAAGGCTCCACTGTTACTACGATCTCAGCAATTACAATGTGAAGCAAAATTATCTTGCTGGACATAAAAAAGGGAAAGATTTGGAGGACAACAAACAAGAAAAGCAGTAAAGAAACCATGAACCTCCATATGAAGTATGAATGAATGGCAGGTACGTACACGCTGCCATACTTGGTCTTCTGAAAGCGCGTGCTGCGGATGCGTTCGTGGTGTTGCTCCAGCTCACGCACAGTTGCAGCGACATCACGAAGGCTCAGGAACATGTGGTACGGTTCCTCAATGTTAAAAACTGCATATTCCTGTTCAGTGGTGGGTCCATCGTATACTGCACGACTTCCACAGGCCTCTAAATGGTGCAAAAACAGAACATCCTAACTCGTACAATACAATCTCTGCAGCCAAGGTTATCCCTGCAACAAAACAAATTCACATGGCATTCTTTTGAGTAAAGATGTAAACTTTTGTTTGAGTAAACCCTCTTAAGATGCACAAAAAAACAAACAAACAAAAAAAACCGGTAACTTGCTAGCATATAGCATTCAAGAGGAATGGCAGTTATTGCTGAACGGTTCAACAAGCGAGTGCATGCAATGTGAGACTTTAGAATGACTTTTGGCATCAACATCATGACACATCAAAAAGGTATTTTCTTTTTAATTACAGAAATCTCGGTTCATGAAGGAGCTAAACAACAAATCTGGGCAGCAAATTCGCAGGCTTACATAGTATCAAATGAGAAGAAGGAGACATTGTTACCTCCATCACCGAAAGTTGATGAAGGTTATGTTTTCACCCCTGTCTGTGTCTGTGAGCAGGATATCTCAAAAAATTATGGACAGATTCAGAAGAGATTTGGTGGGCAGGTTGGGTGTGTGACAATATTAATTGATTAGATTATGGTGAAGATCTGGATCCGGATACAAGAATGTTTTAATTTTCCAAGTGATTCTTCACCATTGAGAGATGGGGCCAAAAATGATATACAGCATGATATTTCAAAAAGTTGTGGACGAGTTATGACAAACTTGGTGGATGATTTGAGTAGGTGATAAGAAAAAGCTGAGGTTTTGGTTAAGTCTGGGTGCAGATCCGGCCTATCAGCGGGATACAAAGTGCCGTTCTAGTTACAGCATGTGGTTGTGCCCGATTTCCAACGATTTGATATTGATTGTGTGATTTGGTGCAAGAGTGAAGATAAAGGAACAGTGGAGACAAAGCGCTATCTTGCGATGGAAACTTGGGACAAGGAAATGATGCATGAAGCGCATTCAACAGAGAATGAGCCACTGTAACTGTATCCTAAATACCAGCAGACGGTGTTTTCAATGGAGTACAACAACTGTGGATTATGAGTTAAGTGAAAATTAAGACCATTCTCCCAAAGCATTACATAAAATCCAAAGTTTCACAGTTTCAGGAGGTACATGGGTTCAGAAACTGCAAAAGAAAGGCTCGACACCCAACACTAACCCCAAGACTCTTAAGATAGTCAACAGCAACAACAATACTCATTTAAGCTCAAGCAATCATAAGTTAATCACTGCAATTAAAAAAAATAAAACAGCCTTACCTCAACCCACAACATACCTTGCATCTTCTCCAAAAGATCGACATTATTAATGAATAGCGAGTATATTCTTTGTGTTTCCCTGTCACTATCAATGTCCAACTCAATGTTGGTTGCAGGCCGTCTGTGACAACAATAAGCCAAAACAAATAAGTCATGATAGATACAGATAAATGGATAGACAGACAAAGTCCAAGCACTCCCGCTCCTTACAGATCATTCTTTCAGCACCTGCTCAACTTACCCTGTGCAGCGCTTGCACCCATCGGCACTCTCGCTCATCGCTTTGCAGCAAAGCCATGTGCCACTGATGTATGCAGCGGGGTGGTAGAACTCAAGCCGTGTGTTGCTCTGACTGACGCGTGCCAGCACGTCCATCCATGACTTGGCCTCAACACAGTTGGACGCCTGCACGTACAGTGTCCGTTGAGGCTGGATCACCTGGAACATCTGAACAATTGAAATTAGTGGGTGTAGATTGAAGGAATGATGTGCTAAATTCGAAATTTCAAACTGCAAAGCATTTATTCTCTAAATCACAGATGGGTTAGTATCTTTTTCTCAATGTTTTTACATTTCCATTTTGTTTGGTATATATATATATATATATATATATATATATATATATATATATATATATATATATATATATATATATATATATATATATATATATATATATATATTCCACACAGGTATAGCAACTCATGGAAGAGCAGAATAACAAGGGGGCAATGGATGAAGAGGTAAAATGAGGCAAAAGGGACACTCAGTAGGACAACAACAAACAGATTACAGCACAAGGAGAGGCAAGAGGGCAGGAAGTGCAAGACCATAATAGTCAGTAAAAACACTGCAAAGCCGTTACATCCTGCCAATGGTGAGCAAGAAGCAGACACTGAGATTCAGCTTCCTGACATGACATTCTAATGGCACAGAGGGCCATATATTGGAGGGATCTCAAGGGAGTCAAGATGGGAAGCAGTACCAGCAGACCACGTTGAGGAGCCATATTATGTCACTCCGGATGAAGGCTTTGACAGGAGGAGGACTTAGTCCTGCAGAGAATTCTGAGCAGCAGGTGACTTTGGAAGTCAGCTTGGAGATATGATCTTCCCATTTCAACCCCCATTCTGAATACTAAATGTCCATTTTATATAATACCAATTTGTTGAGGTTGGTCCAAGCAACATTACAGATAAATGTGATCATAACTTCAATTCAATATTTTTAAAAAGCCCTGCTGAATTAACATGTTAACACCAGTTGCAAATCATTAAGTAACTTGAAAAAAATCAGAGGATTTAGACATGAGCTGGTGGAGCACTGCCTGCTTGAAGCCCGAAAGAGAAAAGTGGGGAAGAACAGCCTCGAGACGGCGATTCCACAGAAGCGAGAAGCGAGGAACAAAAAAGGAGTTGATGTGCGCAATCAGCCTGGAATTTTGAAGTTTAGCCAAAAGGGGTTTACCAGAAGGAGTTCAACCTTCCTCTTTCATGAGCCTTGCTCTTCCAGAAAAAAAAATCTCTAAAAGTAATGTTGAGTATCTCAGGGTATGTTCTCAATGTGATAAACCACAATCCACAAAATATTTTGTGAATGACCTACCTGAAAGTAGGGCCATTAATATTTCTTCAAGAACATAAAGATACACATTAGCACAAAGTGATCTCAATGGAAGTGTAGCTGCCAAAAACCTTTGCTCAGGAGAGGCAACCAAACTAAAAAGTCTGAAATAGGCTGCAGAAATGAAACATGAAAGAAAGGGCTGTTTACAGATGAGTCCAATGGAATGTGCAACAGGATAAACAGAACAACATTTCACAGTTGTTTCACAAGAGAGCATGAGAATAAATAATAAAAAGCAATGGGCTCACATACCAAATACAAATGGACGACACAACCTTCTGTAATAATGCATTGTGTTTGCATTATATACATCTCTCAGTTGGAATGACTCATTGTTGTTTTTTTTGGTATACCTTGTCGAGGCTCGTATGAGAGCGAACACACAACGCACAGCAAGGGGGGCATGAGGCAAGATGGGTGGGAGTGGGAAGGACAAATCAGTGGGGAACAGAGACATTATGAGATCTGTAGAAGGGAGAGGGATGGGGCGGGGAACACGGGGTATACAAGATGGACATTACAGGGGCTTTCAGGAAGGAAAGCAGGGAATCTGAAGGAGGCGGGTTTGGGGTGGATTAACGGGGGTAGAAAAGATCGAGGATTTGGATGGGGGACGATAAGAGGTGGTGGTGAACAGCTGTTTTGAAGGCCTGGAAGGAAGAATGGGATTGAACAGAGTGAGGGGGTTTATTCCAAAGGTGGGGAAGAGGAATGAAAGAGTGAAGGTGAGCAGTGATTCGGGATTTTGGTAGTTTTACCAGAAGGAGGTTGTTGATGGGCCTTGAGCGCCCTGCGGAAATATGGTGGGGACAAATCGCAGACACAGCAGGGAGGGGAGGGGAGACCGGAGAGGAGACGGTAGAAGACAGAAAGACAAGCCGGTAGGCGACATGGGTGGTGGTTACATAATTGCATACTAGTCATACAGTTTTTGACGGATCGGGCTGAAATTTTTTTGACAAAGAGGTTGTATTGATTATAGTGCGCATAAAAGCACGGAAGCCTATTTTTGATTTTCGAAAGGATTGATTTTTTAGGATTTTTCAAAAATTTCAAAGTCCCGTTGCTAGGCAACGGTGGCGTCCATAGCAACGGTGCTCAAAAGCATAAAACTAGATCCTGGTATGAACCTACCTGTCAAGTTTCATCAAAACCGGTTGACTCCTCTGGCCTCCAGAGCTGTCCATTACATACAAACATACAGACAGACGGAAAACCTGAGAATAATGGTAGTCTAGCGACTACCCAACCACCGACCTGCCTGCAATGAGAGAGTGAGAGGCCCAAAGACTCAGCCTCATCATGGGAGATGCCAATGATCCGAAATGCCTTGGTTTACACAGCGTGAAGCTGAGAAAGGTGGGAGGTAGGAGCACCAGCCCAGAGGGGAGAGCAGTACTCCATCAAGCTGTGGACGAAAGCTTTGTATGTGGTCAGGAGCTCAGGTGGGCCGAGGAAGGACTTTGCACAACGGAGGATTCCCAGTCGGCGACTGGCTTTGGAGGCCAGGTTGGAAATGTGGCTTTCCCAGGAAAGATCATGGCAAATAGTGAGACCCATAAGCTTGAAAGAAAGGACTTCTTCCAGAGGATTGTTGAGAAAGTGGATGGGGGGGTTTTCCAAACGGTCCTTTCGGAGGGCCATTGTGAGAGTGAGATTTGTCTGGATTGAAAGACATGTTCCACGTGTTGGACCAGCTTGTGATTTTACCCAGATCTGCAGTGAGCGAAGAAGATGCTGCTTGCCAGTTTGAGGATTGACAGATGGTATGGCAGAGGGTGGAGTCATCAGCAAAGAGATAGAGGATTTTCCAGAGAGTCGGAGAGATAGTTGATGAAAACCAGAAAAAGAACAGGGCCCAGAACGCTGCCTTGAGGAACTCCAGCTTGGACAGGAAGAGGGGATGAAGGAACTCCATTTAGAGACACACGTTGACTGCGACAGGAGAGGAAGTCTGCGAGCCTTGAGTGGAGATGGCCTTGGATACCATAGGAAGAGAGTTTGGTGAGCAGGGCAGGGTGTCAGACCATGTTAAAAGCATGCGATATGTCAAGGGTTGAGGATTTAAGCTACATGTGATTAAGAGTGCAAGATCAACTAAGTAAAGACAAGCAGAAGCACCATTACTATATTAAGGTGGCGACTGATGGCAACATAGAAACACCGGTTTCCCCCTAACCCAGGGAAGATAAAATGATGCCACGTACATTTTTCTTTTTGAAAGATTCCTCCTCGACGCCCTCCACAGCCAGGATGTCCTCCAACGGAATGATACAGAGGGGTGGAGAATCTATGAATACAAAATAACCCCTGCATGATTGTGCGTGTTGCAGGGATGTAGCATCTCTTTGTCAATAAGCAATCCTCAGAGGAGCCACATTCATCCAGCAGAATACTAACGAGTTCAAAGAGAGAACTGGATCTACATCTTTGGTCACATTCATCATGACTAACTGCATCGGTATCATATGAACTCCACCAAACATTGATACAATACCAGGAGGCCACAATGGCTTTTTCAGCAATGGGGCAAAAACAAGAGGAGAGGAATTTAATGACATGCTGGAAAAAAATTTTTAAAAAATAAATTAGGAACAGAAGAGGAGCCCAAGTTCCACCTTTTGTTCGATGGTAAGACAGGTGAAGATTGGTGAGACGGAGCCATCGTTCTTTGAAGTTCCGAAGGCTCAGTTTTCTCCTGCCTTGTGCCCTCTTTGTTACCCGCCTGCAGAAGAAATCAAATCAAATGACAATTGCACTGTTGTATCCCAAGGTATATCCTGCACAAAACATTTTATCTTTATTCTGTGAAGAGGTTTATCCTTTATCATGTCCTTTTTATTCGTTACAGAGCAGACAGCATGATATCGCAAGTCTACGGGTGGGTGACGTCACAGCAAGCAAACAGTCATGATGGTTTCACTGTAACTCCTTAAGCACATGTCAAATAAATCTACTACTCTCACACCAGGCAAAGCTGGACACCACATCCATCTCACCCAACCCTGGATGGCTTAAATAAAGTATCAAAACAAACTGCATACTTAAAAATATATACAGTACATAACAATACGGAAAGAGATTTGGTCTTACCCTTCCTTTAGGACGATTTCCTGATCCCTAATAATGGTGTTTCTTTTCCCAGATAGTGAGATCAAATCCAGAAACTATGGGTGGAATATGGAAAAGAAAAGGTTATTGCTTTGTCAGGAAAGAATTCCTTCGCAAATCCTCAGTACTCAAACCTTATAGAGATAGATGGGATGTCTTTGCCTTCTGCTGCAGGCTGAGAATCATAAAAGGATGACTTACATTCTTCACATCTTGCCTGCAGTCATCATCAAAAGTTTCATAAAACTCTGCCATAAAGGGCTCTTTCATGTTGCACTGTGAGCAAAGGAGAGAATACAGCCATCGGGTAAGGCTCCACAATAGCATGTCATTTGAGGTTCATACCATTAAAAAAAGTGGTTTTCAACAAGAGTTTTGAACAGCTGACCTAATGGAAATGAGAAAACCTGTGCATTGAGAACAGATTTCAATGAAAACTGTGAAGAGTTGAGGGCCCAAACTTACCGATCGGCTTTTGAGCAGGCTGCCAAAGGCCTGAATGGTTTTAGAAATGAGTTTCAAGGTCCGAGATGTCTGCTGGTCCTAAAAACAAAAACACACAAACAAAGGTTAACTGTCCTTATAGTAAAGCAATCCTTGTTTGAGTCAAAAATTGAAGGTGTTGAAGCTGGTGCTGCTATCACTAAATCAAAAACAAATGCAGCAATCTCTCTCATCTGACAAAGACTCACTGGACAATGGTCCCGCAGGTGAAAAAGGTTTGGAGAAAGGATGGCGGGTGCAAAGAACCGGAGGAAGATGAAACTGCTAACTGCTGTGTACTTCACATCTTGATCATCTGGGTGTTAACACAAGTGGAATAAGAGTTCCAGTTCCACATCAAAAATTAAAATACTGGCCATCTTAAAAGAAAACAAAAATATAGTTCACATTAAAGAGAAATTTGAATTTTCAAAATCATGGATTCCAATCCAAAGATGTGGTCTCGTGAATCCTTTTAAAAAACAACAACAAAAAACCCTGATTTTGGAGGAAAATGTCAGTGACAAAAGGAATAGGAATAATGGTTCCATTTTTCAGATGACATGAGTGTGTTTGTTAACATTTTACTTCATTTATTGAAATACAGTACGATAGTTAAATATTGATGCAAAAAAAAAACAGATCAACAAAGCTAAATTTTATCCAAAATGCAGATTGGCACCTGACAAAAGTTTATTGAAGAGCAAAACAATAATAACTAGAGGGGAGCACTCAGTAGAGTGCAAAACCTCCGCCGCCAATACTGCTAGGTCACTCAAGGGAACCTGATATCCTATTCATTCAATTTGACGTCAACAGTGCTCACAGACTTATAGTTTGCAACTTTCCCTTTTACTTTTAACTTTTACATACTCAATTCATTCGTCATAACTAGATTCCTTGAGACAGAAATTGATTTTACATGGGTATATCCACCTGAAGTTCCAAAATCAGCGGCAATTATAATTTTGGCATGTTTTTTTGTTGGAAATCACTTATAACATGTAGAAATGCAGAAAAAAATCGAAATTTTGTTGAAAAAAAAGTTGCAAATTTTTTTTTCTCTAACAATTTTTTTGGGGGCGGGGGAGGGGGGGAGGGGTTGGAAATAACTTAAAACATGTAGAAATGCAAAAAATTAAAAATTCAAATATTTTTTCAAAATGGCCACCATAGCGGCCATATTGGATTTTGGACCAAGTCCAAAATCGAATGGCATGATCCTTGGACCATACCTTATCCCCCTACCAAGTTTCGTTGAAATCCGTCGAGGAGTTTTTTCGTAATACTGTTCACAAACAAACAAACAAATAAACCAATGTCACCCGCAGGATGACCCGTATCTTGCCAAAAGGTGACCACGTGTGACTTATTTAAGGTCACACTGAGGTGAACAGAGCTGCTATCCACCAGGAGCGACTCCTTGAGGAATATCTGCCTACGAGAGATTCCGATGAGAATCGTTCTACAGAGTAACCATGAAAAATATGCGTTTGTTTCATAACGTCACCAAATGACGTCATAATGTCTCAAGCTTGACATATCTAGAAAGCACTCATCGAGCTGTTCAATTTGAGGTACTACATGATATGGTTCCTAAAACTTGAAAATTTGACCTTGGGTCAAATATGTTTTACCTTAGGCGCTAACCATGAAGGTCAAGGCCAATCGCCACGAAAAATTAATCAGCTGAGCGCCAGACCATGAACTATATTCCCATGAAGTTTGAAGACGATCCGATCAAAATTACTCAAAAAATAAGGGTTTCGTCGACCCCCCTGATTTGCGACAAAGTGACCTTGACCTTTGACCTTGACCTTCAAAATTTTATGTGCTGAAAGGGACCTCTATAGGCCTCTGATATGTGAAGTTACAAAAATTTCCAATGATAACTGTGCTCTGTAGAATTTTTTATGCGTGATTACAGACAAACAAAAAAAAACATACAAGCTGACTAACATATCTTGCAAAAACTTCGTTTTAGCAAGATAAACAAACAAACAGAAAGGGGTGAAAACAGTAACCTCCGATCTTCGATGGCGGAGGTTAACGAGAACAACACTCAATAGAGCGCATGCCTCCACCAGGCTGAACAGTTTACATTTTGAATCTCACTGATAGGCCGAATCTGGATCCAAACTTGAACCAAAATCAAAGTGGCTTGTTCTCGTCACCTAACCAACTCATCCACCTAGTTTTGTCATCACTTGTCCACAACTTTTTGAAATATCATGATATACATCGTTTTTGGCACAATCTCAATGATAAAGAATCACTTAAAAAGTTATCGTATCTGGATCCGGATTCGGATCTTCACCAAAATCTAATCGATTCGTCCTTATCACACACCTAACCTGTCCACCAAGTTTTGTCTGAATCAATCCATCACTTTTTGAGATAGCGTGCTATATATCGTTTTTGTCCCCATATCTCAATGGTGAAGAATCACTTAAAAAAAAAATTATAGTATCCGGATCCAGATTTGGATCTCCACCAAAATCTCATCATTTAATTGTTGTCATACACCTAACCTGTCCACCAAATTTAATCCGAATCCATCAACAACTTTTTGAGATATCCTGTTCACAGACAGACAGTGTTGAAAACATAACCTCCGTCAACCTTTGGTGGTGGAGGTAACTAGAAAGCATCTCAAAGTGCAAAGCTCGTGCACATACGCTTTGTATTCAAACTAAACTTGACAAAAACAGGAAATAAAAAACAATAAATTGAGGAAATTTTATTCATTACTCTTCTCCACATTCTCAAAATAATGTTTGTTGAAAATTTAATGATAGAAGCTGAAATGGTAAAAATGTTATGGTCTGGATACAACACTGAAGCTCAATGGTACATAAAGAAACACTGAAGTGATAAAAAAATGGAGCAGCGGAGCAGTGGATGGGCTACTAAGACTTATTTCCACTGAATGTGACTTTGCCCTTTGACATTTTGACCCAATTATTAATTAGTTTTCTCCATCTATAAATATGAGATGTTTGTCTATGTGGTGCCATTTTTCTCAAAGATGGCCAAACGGATCTTCGTCAAACTCTCAGAGGTACATCAGTGAGTGCTGGGTAGTGTTTTATGCAAAAAAAGGATTTTTTTTGGATTTGTATTTTTTTTTTTTAATCTCTATATTTATTTTTAAGGCCAACGCCTTTGTAGCTATGCGAAAGGTAACACTCGTATTAAATGATCCCTGACCCTATTCCTTAGTGGGTGCAGAGAAGTGCTTTAGGGCCCCACAAATAAATAGAAAAAGAACAAAATTTCATTTCTTCAAACGCCAATAGGATTAGAACCTCACCAGGAAATGCTGGGTACCCTCAGCGAGTATTCTCATAATAAAGTATTCTTGAAAATTTGATAAAAGTCTAAATGTTAAAATTGTTATGGCCTGGACAAACAGACATGCACTGCACAGCGCGCGCGCGCACACACACACACACACACACACACACACACACACACACACACACACACACACACACACACACACACACACACACACACACACACACACACACACACACACACACACACACACACACACACACACACACTTGCAAAAACCCCATCTCCCACTGCGTGGGTGGACGGGCTGATAAAGGAGGGTGTGGAGATTTGAGGGTTGAGTGGGGTAACATTAAACAGTTTTTTCAATTGACTAGAATTTATCTTCGTGTGTGTGTGTGTGTGTGTGTGTGTGTGTGTGTGTGTGTGTGTGTGTGTGTGTGTGTGTGTGTGTGTGTGTGTGTGTGTGTGTGTGTGTACTGCAGTAAATAAAAAGTGCAATGTGTTGGAGTTTGTTGAATTAGTTGTTTTGCAATTAAAACATCCTCATTGTTTGTTGGCTCAACCTCAGCTTTATCAAATTATTGATCCTGACAACTCACAAAAGATATTCGACACTTTTCCTTCCTCAAATCCAGGACGTTTTGCCGATATTCCTCCATACATAATGTTTGAGTTTTGGCCTCATGACTCTATTGAATCGTAAGGCTTGCTGGGAAAATGTGGGTGGTTGTACAGTAGTATAAAATAAACCCTGCAGCGGGTTGGGAGGGTTGTACATGACCAGTGCCATATCCAAGATTCATTTTATCACAGGTCGTATTGTGGTTCAATACTTCAAGTAAAGCCAGCTTTCTTTCACCTCATGTTTGGCTTCTACACACGCTCTTTCTTCCTGCCATCCTCCCACAGTCCCCTGTCACATGCATTCTTCCAAAATCCACACCTGCTTTCCTTCCCTAGGTACAAGCTGAATGCTCAACTTCATTATTTAATTTCTCTAGCCTCTCGTCAGTGGGACTGACTCCCTATGTCTGTTGCATGTGGTGTTCTAGTCTTTTAAATACACCGTCAATCATCACCTCATGCAATCGTTCATTCCCACGACTGAACTTTTCTAATTTTGGTGATCTCCATTAATTAATTGATTATCTCTATTTCATTCCTGGGGCTGGCAGGATGGCTAAAAAGTATGCACACTCGCTTCTAATCTGTCTAGCCTGGGTTTTAATCTCGACGCAGCTTTAAACTGTCATCCCAGTGTTTCACAGACAGGGTGATTCATTGTGTGCCACCCCTGTGATGGACGTTAAACTGGGCATCCTGTCTACCAGCATTAGTTGGTGGGCATTAAAGATCCCATGATGTCCTTCGCGAAGTGGAGGTGAGCTATTGCCGGCACCATGGCCAAATTTAAAATTCCTGCCATGACTACTGCTGGGAAGTTAATGGCAAACCACTCAATGTAACCCTTGCCAAGAAACTGCTTCAAAAGCACTGACGTTTTTGTAACAGAGTATGGAACAGCAGAATCAGAATTAGATTCCTGTCACTCAATGACACATTCGCATTGTGGCCATGAGTTTTTGCTTGCCTGTTCCCCTTTACCCTCAACTGGTCTACAATGCTGTTGCTCTCTTTTGTTTAGATCTTTCATGAGCCTACACTTTTGTATATAAAAAGTATAGCAAGCAATGGAAGGTATGGGATGCAGTATTGATCAGAGTTGACATGCTCAGGTTTTGAACGATCTCGTCTGTGTTTTATTCCTGTCTTGGTTACAAACTGTTACCCTTTAAATAATGAGGTTGATTACTTGCGTTACCTGCATTTGAAATAAACTTCATCTTCACTACTTGGCTGAAAAATTTCAGTGATTGATTACATATTCCCAATATATCAGACACTAAAATTTTCTGTGAAATGTTTGGAAAGTTGTGGAACCACGCTGGCTCCAACCCCGTTAAACTGGTTGTCAATATTTTTTCTTTACATCTTGTATCGGTAAATACCCATTGAACCTTAAAGTGGTGTGCATGCATTAAAAGAATATTTCATGTGCATTCTCAAAAGCAAATTTTTTTTAGCCCCGAACCAGGCATCAGCCCTGCTCGGGGGCTTATATTTTGTATCTTTCGGTCCGTCCGGCGCCTCCACTCAAAAATGACTGGACATATTTCTTTCATATTTGGCATGTATGTAATAGCATCTGGGAATGAGGATTGGAGCAAAAAGTCATGAGACACGATTCTATTTCCAAATTCTAGCAACTTAATAAAATTAATCAATGGGTGAGATAGTGCAGGATTGTATATGCTTTTGGCAACCATTATTTATTTATATACACTTTACCATCTCCACGACCAACATAGCACCTTTAATTATTTAGATTTTATGGTATGGATGGTTTTTATATGGTGGGTGTTTTGAGTATAAATAAATAAATAATATCCACTGCAATAATCCAATATTCTTTATGATCTCCACAACCTACACTACTTTGGATTTTATATATATATATATATATATATATATATATATATATATATATATATATATATATATATATATATATATATAATTTACCAACTCCATTATCAATATACAACATTGAAGTATTTACTTTAATCTACTTTAACATGACTACCAACACACGTTTTAATTATTTATTAATATACACTTTACCATAACTACTGCCGACATACCTGCTTGGATCATTAATATATTTATTTAATACTTTTACCTTTCTATATTTATTTATTTAAATGTAAAATCTGCACATCCCGTTTTTAAAGGTGCGGTTGGGGGCTGTGAATCCAATGAGGATTTGTTTTCAATTGCTTTCATCTTTCAATGTAATGATGTAACATTTGAAGATCACACTATTGTCACTTATCAGGCAGTAAGTTTGAAATTCACCAGTTTGGTCACAACATGAATGACACTGCAAATTAGAGAAAATGAGTTATTACAAGTTGAGGTTATGGTTTGTTCTAAATTCATTTACATAATACAAGAAGATAAACTGCAATGCCTTAAATAAAGAGTCATGAATGATATTACTTTCATAAAATTCCAAATCAGATTCAAAGGTCTATCATGAGGATTATTTTCAAAGCAATAAAACAGCTCGAAGCATGGCTTCAAGAAGCAAGAAGTGCACCTGGGAAATGCTTAATGGCCGACTGGCGGAGAGAAAAGAAGATGTCAGACATTACGGTTGGACAGTGCTTTGCAGAATCCATGACAGCTCTGAACACCTGCGTCACATATTGCTTCAAGTTTTTCTGGCAGGAGATTTGGGGAAAAGGCAGGAGATTTGGAATGAAATGAGGACAGTAATAAAAAGAAAAACAACATTTCTGAAGCACTTTGGTTAAAGATCAGTTTCATTAACATAAGTATGTTTAATAAGTTCATCTTACAAATCAATCCATGGAAGAAATATTAGGTTTGCCAACTGTCCATCAAAATGTTTTGACAGAAGTCTTTGATTGACAAATTCAGCATCTCAAATAAATTAATAAAAATTAAATAATATATCTCTTGGGGAAATGATAGAATAAATTAATAATAGGATACGATATGGTGGTGGCCATTGGGGTGAAGACACTGGATAGGAATTGTGAGATAAAATATGGTCAGGGCAACAGTAGCAAAGAGTTGGATTCCAAACGACTGGAGAGCAAGCAAGTTAGTCTCAGAAGAATTACAATGCCACCAATGGATTGTCAGAAAAACCCAACCAGCTCATCAATAACCTTCAAGAAAATGCTCAACTTCATGCCCTGTCTGTTCTGGTGCATATGTGATGCCATTACATTGTTTGTAGGTGACTCTAAAATCCCATCATGACATCTTGGCCTGGATACCAAAATCTACTACTTCTTTAACAGCCTCAGTTATTGCAACCTTCTTGTGGGCTCAGAGCCTCAGTTATTGCAACCTTCTTGTGGGCTCAGCTAAGGTACATTTTTGGCCCAAGTCTCCCACAAACCAGTTGTTCAGGCCTGACATTCGACTGAATACAGCGGTAATTTGGAATTTGTTCAGGGTTCTGGTGCTAACTCGTCTATTTTTTGTTAAACACCATGGGATCTTTAATATCCACAAATGACAGAAGCTGATAGATGCTTCCTCCAGTTTAACGTCCTTCCGATGGATGCTTACATTAGCTTTGAAGAATGCTTATATTAGCTTAAAAATAAAGTAAAAAACGCATCCACACAATACACCTAATATCAGATGTATAATGGCAATACGTGACTTTTGAAATGACGTAACCTCCCACAGAATGCTTGGTGGGCATGTGCGGAAACGGCAGTGTTTTGGGCACCATAAAGTATATTGTGTGCGTGAGATAAGCATTATTACTTAAAATGGTTCACAAAGCTTCTAAAAGAAGCCAAAAATACTTCAAAAAGTACCTGAGAAAAAAAGGCTGTGCCTCTGCGGAACGAAAGTCTTGGGAACTTTCTCAGCTCACAGAATGGTCAGCTGCCCATACTGCAAACTCCCACCCCTGTGGGCCAGTGAAAAGTCTAAGTGGAAAGACGTGTGCTACACAAACCCCGATGAATCGCTATGATTGAATGGACTTTGGACCTTGTGGGAATACCTTCTGTGATAATGGCAGGCTTGGTGATTTATTTAATGGATGTCTAAAATTTAAAAGATGATGCTGTGCGTCATAACCAATGGCAACCAATTCTTCGGCAAAGAACATCTTTGCAATATGAAAATGCACAACGCTTGTGCCAGCTATACAGCGTGTTTCAAAAAGATTGATACAACTTTGACTTCCTGCCATTCTTGGTTTTTTTGTCCGACACCATTTTACTGTTCAGGGTTTGATGGTGTTATCGTGGTATTTGTTCACTGGGATTTCTAGCTCTGCAACTCAACTATGCCATTGACAGTGAAGCAGAAGAAAAAAGTGGTGGCTCTGTGGTATGAGACTAAATCATATGTTAGACACCCACTGGAGGTTCTGCTGAGAATACACCCTCAGAACATGTGATGGACCCACAAATTGTGCCATTCAACGTATTGTGAAACATTTTGAGCACAAGGGTACAATGCACAACCAGAGCAAGGGCAACAGTGGCAAGCCAGCATCAGTAATCAAGAGCCATCAGTAACCATTGACACTGTGCGGGATTCTGCAGTGGACGTTCCCAAGAAGTCCCACCGCCGGTGCTACCAGGAGCTAGGCATCAAACCAACATCAGTCTGGCGTATCCTCATGAAAGAACTGAAGCTTTTCCCATGCATCATCTCTATTAGGCATAAACTGAGTCAAGTTGACATGAGGAGGATACTTGAGTTGTGCAATTTGCTCAGTGACAGGATTGAGTGGTACCCAAATGGAATCACCCTGATCTGGTTCAATGATGAAGCCCATTTCCACTTGAATGGTGCCATCAACAACCACAACAACATTTTCTGGGGGGGGGGGGGGCAGACCACCTGAGATCACTGAGAGGTACCTGAAAGGGCATCAAGTCACATGCTTCTGCACCTTCAATGCCAGATGGGGAACGCTCGGACCTTCTTGGTTTGAGAATGACAACAGGACGGTGATGATTAACGGTGAGGAAAGGGCATCAAGTCACATGCTTATGCACCTCTAATGCCAGATGGGGAACGCTCAGACTTTCTTGGTTTGAGAATGACAACAGGACGGTGATGATTAACGTTGAGCACTATCAGGCCATGATCCAGAAGTTCCATAATGATCTAGCTCAAAAGGTCACCCCAAACCAGCTCAGTATCACCTGGTTTATGGAGGATGGTGCACCCCCACATATAGCTGGTGACACCATCACTTTCCTGTGGAGGCTCGTCAGAAACCGCCTTGTTGCCCTGGATACCGCTCATGACTGGGTACCCCAGAGCACAGACTTGAACCTTCTGGACTAATGGTTCTGGGCAGCTGCCAAGAGCTCTCTCTATGCAAACCACCCAACCACACTGGTATGGATTATCTGAAGCAGGAGGTGTCAGACTACCTCCAGGCAGTACCACACGAGACCTACAGGAAAGTTGGACAGAACTTTGGAGTCAGGATCAATGCCTGTCTGAACTGTGAAGGGGCACACATTGAGAACGTCAATTACAAGGATTCTGCGTAAA
>NC_140967.1:33775612-33810612 GCF_056783735.1 Eptatretus burgeri
CCATGAATCGCCAATAATTCGACCGTGTGGCGTAGGGTTATTTGCCAACTTCAATATACCTAAATACCAACGCAGTCCAACTACCGAGGAATCACACCCTCGGCAGGCCTTGAGTGGAGCAAGCCGTTACCGTGCTTGAACCGTGTGTAACCCGAGCGGATGGTTACCGAGGTCCGTCGGTCCAAATGTACAATTACGGCAGCAACGGCCTTCCTAATCCCCAATACACACCGTGGCAAACCAATGGTAGAAAGGACAAGGACAAGCTGGTACATTCAACAAAAGGGGAATTTATTTACAACAATAATTGGGGAACGAGGGGAACATGTAAGGGCAGAGTTATCCAACTAAGCAATGCAAATAATGTACAGCAAAAAGCACTTAAGCATTCTACTTATCAGACAGGGCCCACGGACACACACACACACACGTTTTTTTTAAATTATTAATTATTCCGTTTAACTAGAGGTCATGTGCTTACCTGAGCGGGGAACGCGCCCTCGGCAAAGCACCAATATTATCTGATTAGATTTTAATTAGAGCGGCCGAGCGTTTTAACCGTTGGTGTGTGCCGACTATTTTTGGTCAAATCTGTGGTAATTACCACCCAGTCTATTTCGGTTCGGACAATGCTAGACCAATGGAAGGAAAGAACAAACACGGACAGGTTGGAAATCGACAAATGATTTATTAATAATAAATAAATAAATAAATAAAAAGAACCTTTTATTTTCTGAGGTAAATAAAGAACGAATTTCAAAGCAAAATCAATCAAAATGCCAGGAAAGAGACAAAGAGCAGATGCTTATCTGGGGGTCGACTTACAGCTAAGCACAGGCATGGGTACTCAACGGATCATTCAGGGGAAAGGGGGGGAGGGGGAAGAATCGCCTCGCTCACCAGAAAGTTGTCCGTGAAGCGAAAATGTCCTGAAATGCGTGCGTGCATGTCACGTCCGTCGTCAGCACCCAGCTTTGCCATGCACCCTCTCGCGGGGCAGCCTTGAACGCCAATCGAAGTCTGGAGGGCACCGATATCGTCCGTCACGGGTTTAGACCCTGGTGTTGTTTGTGACCGACCCGTGCCTCACTTGTTGGTGGCGTTGCTCACACCCACACTACACGCTCGCTTGCCAAAGCACTGGGAAAGACGAATTGTCTCGTCGGCGCTGGTCAGACACCCACTTCTTGCTCGCTTCTCTCGCCCTTTGCTTTTCCTCTCTCCTTTCGCTTTTTCTTTTTCCTCTCGCTTTTTCTCTACACACTTTTCTCAACTCTTTTTTCCTTACGCTTTTTTCTTCACACTTTTTTCTCCTCTTTTCGCCCAGAACATACGTCTCGCTCGTTTTTATATCTCCGGGCCATTGCCGCGGGGTTCCGTCCACCCCAAGCTCACCCCACCCCACTGGTGCACGGTTACCATGACGACCTGTGCGCTCCCAAAAAAGGCGGGCGTTGGAACTCACGAAAGATTGCCGCTGAGGAAGAATGGGGGCAGGCTTCAGAGCTCGTGAAAGAAATGTGTGTAAACGTGTCTGTCGTAAAGAAAAAAGCTTCCCATAAGAGAGGGGATTTATCCTTTACCCTTCTCAACGCATCACATTTAAGATCCCATTTGACATTGGGATGGGGCTAATCTGAACATACATTTAAGGAAATAACTGTCTGAGGACCTGGATGTGTGGATGCATTCATCAGACCGGATTCTAAAATCCGTAACAATGTATACACACATATATATATATATATATATACACACATATATACATATACACATATATACACATATATACATATACACATATATACATATACATACATATATAATATAATATATACACATATATAATATTATATATATGGATATTTAAACAGATGTTTGGTGTCACAAAACTTCAATATGGATAAAAACAAACACGACATAATAGTGACCGAAGCTTTTCGTGCTGCATTCTTAATAGTGGGGCAGATTAAGTTAGTATCCCACAAGAATCTTTCAGTTGATCGTACAAGCTCCAAATTTGGTATACATGTGCTCCAGGACCCATTCTCTCAGAAAAGTGCGTTACCCACGTTGAAAAACAAAATGGCCGCCATTTTTCAAGATGGCCGTCTCATAAAATAGGAAAAAGGGTTTTCAGTGCTAAACGTCTATAAATAGAAACATGCTATTGATCCAAATGTTAAATAGATTGTATTTTGACTGGAGAAATATATTTTGGCACTAATATTCGAAAATGGTTACCAGTTTTCAAGATGGTGGCCATTGCATGACTTAAAATCAGTACTTTTGTTGCTGTCTTACAAAATTATCACAGATATTGCTGGGCAACATCTGTGATCATGTATTGTGGTGATGCGGTCAAGCTCTATTACATTATGTGAATAAGAATGATGTTAAAGCACAACCAGGGCACACTGGTGACATCACTGCTGTGAGACTCAGCATGGGGTTCAGTGTCAGCTTATAGTGTACTATTTGTAGCTGGAGTTTACTAACCTAAACTGTAGTTTGTAGTATACTTGAGTGTCCCAAATGTTATCTAATAAGCCCCTGTATATATTTCAGCTAGAAGTATAGCTAGTTGTAGTATTACACTATTAGATAGCCGTGCCTGAATTGACAGGATGTGCAAGCGCGGGAGAGCCGAGCCAAGGGTAACGGGGCTTCAGTTACCTGGAAGGTGTACAGATCGCACGGGACTTAAATGGCACTGGATGAACGATCGGGCTTGGTGTAGGGCATTTGTATGTATGAACCTAGTTGTATCCCTTATCTCAATGTGCTTATGCATTTTGTACGGTTAGGTGGTAAAAGGATAAACCCTCGGCCTTAACCTGTTCAATATGTCCACTAATAATCAGTTGAGTTGTACTCCTAAAACTGACTGGAGGAAGTGTTGCCTCTGTCAGACTGATACAAAAGAAGAGTTGAAGTCTCCCCAACCCATTATGAGTGTAGTTCTGATGGTTATTCCATGATAGCAAAAAACCTACCACAATTTCAGGCAATCCACCAGTTACCGATCAGGTTAGACCAATCCAGATTGGATGAAGGAGGTGGTATTGAGGATACACTGAGGCGAAATAGTGCCAAGTACCACCAAAATTGTCACAAAATGTTTGACAGCTATAAACTTGAGAGTGCCACTAAAAGAGCAGCTGAAATTCAAAATGATCCAGGAGAAGGGCACTCAAAAATGCGAAGAACTAGCATGGAAGTGCAACGGTGTTTCCTATGTGAAAAGATACAACCAAAGTCAAAGTTGCGACAAGCCATGACCATGCAGCTAAATGAGAGGCTTAATGAATGTGCTCGCAATCTTAATGATGGCAAGCTTTTGGCTGTCTTGAGCGGTGGAGATGTGGTTGCCCTGGAACTGAAATACCACTACTCTTGCTTAACAGCTCTGTATCATAGAGGGAGGGCACATATTGCAGCCAAGAACAAAGAAAAAGTCCAGTCATCCCAAGAAAAGGAAGTCTTACCTTTGGTGTTCTCTGAATTTCTTACCTATGTCATTGAGACAAGAAACAGCAGTGATGGGCCTGTTTCGTTTAGACTTGCTAACTTGGTGAGTCTTTACAAGGAAAGACTTGAACAATTTGGAACAGATATACCTGATGTGAACTCTACCAGACTGAAAGAAAAGCTTTTGGCAGAGATAACTGCATTGGAAACCTACAAGGATGGACGTGATGTTTATCTGACATTCAAGAAGGATGTAGGTCCTGTCATGTCAGAAGCATCAACCTATTCTGATGCCATCATTCTCGCCAAAGCTGCCAAGATATTGCGTAGGCACATGCTTGATCACAAATGTAAATATGAGGGCAATCTTCATGAGACTTCAGTATACGATTCATTACCTCCAGCTTTGCTCCAATTTAGTAGGTAGGTGGATGGTGTCTGGACCAGAAGTTAGCGTGCTAATATCACAGTATGAGTTGGCGTCACTGGCCAAAGTGGCAAATGAAGATATCACGCACCATGAGCAAACCAGCCTATCTCAGAAATCCTTCTCTGACAAGGTCCAGAAATTGTTTGATGAAATGAAGGATCTGGGCAATCCTTTTCAGGAAGAATCAAAAGACCTGCTCACATTGGACTCAAAAAAACATCGTGCATCCCAGTACTGCTGAACTTGTAAGGACTCACCTTGAGAAAGGTAAAGTTGCCTTCCAAGAATTTTTCAATGGTCTGGGTGATGGAGCTTCCTTCTATAAGCCCATCAAAAAGAACAAAGCAGACTTCTTTCGCCAAGAGGCAGCTGCAACTTCTGGCGACATGAAGCAGCAGGTACTCAAAGATGATTGCCGTCTGCTCTCGCAACTCTTTATATCCTGCCAAGCACGAGAGTGTGACCTGCTTGAGTTTTTCCAACATGAAAACCAGTCTTTCCCTGCGGCGCTGAGTGACAGGGGGAAACTCCACACTGGTCAGAAGTCACAACTTGCAAAAATTCTGGAAGCTACAGTTACTCCTCCCGACACTAGACCAGGATGTGATGCTGTTATCATTGATGGGTCCTCTCTTGTGTATTCATTGCCGCCAAAGACATCAAAGACCTTTGAGGAATATGCTGTCCTAGACGTGGTTCCAAAGATTCAGATGTACTCATCGAATTTTGCGAGGACAGACATAGTTTTTGATGTTTATTGGACTTCCAGCCTGAAGGCTGAAACAAGATCAAAGAGAGGCAAAGGGGATCGACGCCGAGTGATGAAGAAAACCAAGCTGCCACCTAACTGGAAAAGTTTCCTGAGAGACAACAACAACAACAAGAAGACAGAGCTCTTTGGGTTCCTTGCTGATAAGATAGTGACCATGTGTCCTGACAATGTCGTTGTTGTGACCAAAGGAGATCAGGCTCTTTGCAAAAGATCCATCAGTCTTGATGGCTTAAGTCCTTGTAACCACGAGGAAGCCGACTCCAGAATCTTCACTCATGCTCTTCATGCAGCAAAGCAACAGATGACGTCTGTGTTGATTAAAGCATGTGACACAGATATTCTCGTTGTTGCAGTCAGTGTTTTTGCTACCCTCCAAGATGCAGGCATGGAAATGCTGTGGGTTGAATTTGACCAGGGTCAGTTCATTAAGTGGTTGCCAATTCATGACATGGTGGCGAATCTTGGCCCAGACAAATCCAGTGGCATGCTGTTCTTTCACGCCTTCACTGGCCGTGATATTCTGTCAGCTTTTTGTGGAAAAGGCAAAAAAACTGCATGGCAGGCGTGGGAGGTTTACCCTTAAGTGACTCCCGTCTTCAAGCAGTTAAGTCAGTACCCACCAGTCGTGGAAATGCAGACTACAACATCCTTGTGAAGTTTGTCATCACCATGTATGACAAGAACAGCACTATGGACAAAGTTGATGAGGCAAGACTGGACTTGTTCGCTCGGAAGCAAAGGTCTTATGATGGCATTCCACCGACAAGCGCAGCTCTCATACAGCATGTCAAACGGTCTGCCTACCAAGCAGGCTGCATATGGGGCCAGGCAACAGTGTGCAAAATGCAAACTGAAAGCCCTGCTAACTGGGGGTGGCAGAAAGATGGTGAGGTCTGGCAAGTCTTTTGGACGACCCTTCCACCCATTACCCAGAGTTGTCAGCAGTTAACAAAATGTGGCTGCAAGACGGAATGCCAATTGCAATGTAAATGTTATCGCTTCAGTCTCAAGTGTACACAGTTGTGTACATGCAAATGTGAGGACTAAATGATTGACTAATCCACCACGTGAATCAAAAGATATGCTATATTATTGTTAGATATGCTGCTATATATGCTATATTATTGTTCATTTTTTACTTTTTGCAAAATGTAGCGCTAAAAGAGCCCGTCATCATTTAATTCCGGCTATATCATCTTAGTTTTCAATAATTACGATTTTGGAAGTGCAGAAATGGATTTTTCTAACTCAAAAACATATTTCGATGCATAGAATGTTAAAATAGCATTATTCCCTCAAAATTTAGCTCAAACACAGATTCAAACCACTTCAAATGGCGGCCATGTTGAAAAATGGCGGCCATTTTGTTTTTCAACGTGGGTAACATACTTTTCTGAGAGAATAGGTCCTCAAGCACATGTATACCAAATTTGGTGCTTGTACCACCAAGTGAAAGATTATTTCAGTAATCTGATGCACTATAAAGGTAAAAATTGCAGTAAGTGAAGGAGGAAGTGAAGGTGCGTGCTTTGTACGCAAGTCTCAATAAGGTAGACACCGATTGGTTCAACTGTAATAACGTCACGGTTAAACCGAACGCCCATTGGTCGGCTCATCATCTTCACCTCAAGCTTCCATTGGCTGGAGCAGAGTTCATTGATGATTGATGAGCCGACCAATGGGCGTTCGGATTAACCGTGACGTCATTATGGTTGAACCAATCAGTGTCTACCTTATTGAGACTTGCGTATAAAGCACACACCTTCACTTTCTCCTTCACTTGCTGCGATTTTTACCCTGAAGAGTGCAGCACGAAAAGCTTCGGTCACTATTATGTCGTGTTTGTTTGTATCCATATCGATATATATGTATATATATATATATATATATATATATATATATATATATATATATATATATCCACTACGGACACTGAATTAACAGGAAGTGAAAGGAAATCAACATCTCTTAGTCTCAATCTACAGATATTTCTCGTATTTCTCTCTTTCTAAGAGTCCAATTTGCATTCAGAAACAGAACCATTTTGAAATTGCCACTCATTCATCTAAATGCTGAAAATCATGTTAAAAAGGCTATTTAATTTACACATTTTGTGCAAGTAACACAAGGTTAAAAGTGCCCGGAGAGCAGAAAAGGGTCACTGAAAATGCACACACAGCGCATGCACAAAAGACCTAGTTTAACATTCATATGTCATTTTGAAAGTCACGTATTGCAGGTTGTTAGTGATTACAATGTTTAAAATATGGTTTCACATGCATTATTAGGAGGTCGACACTGAAAAGGCTCGTATGTAGAATGAGGTAGAATTTAGTGTTCGCATGGACTTATTGTACAACATGAACCAATAATAATTATCCATTGACAAAATTGTGCAAAGATGTTGTTTCCCTGACCAAATTAAACATGAAGTGGCATAAACACTATATAAAGCATTCTGGGTTAATTCAACATTGTGACCAACCTGCAATATGCATGTATGTATGGTCAGGTGTGCTATGGAACAGTGCTGCGTCATCAAGTTACTTGTCAAGGTGAAAATCAAACAAGTTGAAATTCACATGAGACTGTGCACGATTTGACGATGCTCGTCATTCGTACAAATGTTCCTGAAGGAATGACAGGGTATTGGAATCAGTCTGTCTGTCAGTAAGTGAGTGTGCATGCGTGCAAGTCCAGATGCAGACCAAGTTTAATCTAGCACCCCCCGTGACCAATTTTCATATTGCATCCCAATCGGCCCTAAACAGTTCAGCAACATTGTCTAATGTCACCACAATATTTTTCCATTGAATTTAACCACAAGGTGATTTGTACTTTGAAAATGGATAATGTCAAAGTAATCTGCAACTGTTTCTTGATCATTTTCAAGACTATGTTCATTATGCCAAAGTTATAAATGATAAATATTTTGTTTTATAATTTTAGTGAGAAATGTTCATCATTCTGACCTGGAACAGACTGCTGTCACTAAAGCAAACAAACGTGGTGATCAGCCAATCTGGGAGAACCGTTGGATTATTGTAACGAGGAATTGCAAAACTGAATGTCTGAGTTGGAAATGTAGAAACAATCATGAAATTTAATGAGGTTATCGTGCAAGGTGTGTCCCAATTTGATTAAACGGCAACTCATGTGGCCATTGCATCAGAGCTCCTGGAACACTACCAGAAGGTGAGAGATGATAGCTTGAAGAAGATTGTGGCATGTGATGAAAACCAGGTCCATCAAGCTAGTCAAAACGAGTCAGCATGGCGAGGAGACATTCTTGTTCTGTGCCACCAAGATTAGCTGGAAAGCTTAAAACAAATGCTTTGGGGCCTCAACATTTTTAAACTGGAAAGGCACTAGGTGGAGCATATACCTCTGACAGGCTGAACAGTTTACTTTTTGTAAATCTAACCAGCTTATTTTTGTCACCGGGTCAACTCCTCAACCAAGTTTTGTCATAACCAGTCCACAACTTTTTGAAATATCATGCCACATATCATTTTTAGTCGTATCTCTCAATAGTGAAGAATCACTTAAAGAATTCTAGTAATCAGATCTGGATCCAGATCTCACCAAAATTGAATCAATTCGTCCTTGTCACACATCCAACATGGCCACCAAATCCCATCCATAACCTTTTGAGTTATCCTGCTCACAGACAGAGAAACAAACAAACAGACAAGCCGGTAGGCGACATGGGTGGTCGCTAGACTAAGGCGAATTTGAAATAAGTAGATAAGACAACATATCAGATGGCATTTTTGCCGTTCGTTGTTCCATATAGGAACATGACGAGCAACTGTCCATTCATCATGTGTGTTCGATTCCCTAACCCTACATTCGGGAATCCCAACGCGAACATTGGGGTGAAAGCATATAGTAATATAATTGCATACTAGTCATACAGTTTTTGATGGATCGGGCTGAAGATTTTTGACAAAGAGGTTGATTATAGTGCGCATAAAAGCATGGAAGCCGATTTTTGATTTTCGAAAAAAAAAATATTTTCAGATTTTTTTCAAAAATTTCAGTCTCGGTGCTAGGCAACGGTGGCGTCCATTGCAACAGTGCTCAAAAGCATACAACTAGATCCTGGTATGAACCTACCAGTCAAGTTTCATCAAAATCAGTTGACTCCTCTGGCCTCCAGAGCTGTCCATTCCATATAAACAAACAGACAGACATACAGACAGACGGAAAACCTGAGACTAAGGGTAGTCTAGCGACCACCCAACAGGTGTGAAAACATAACCTCCGTCCACCTTCGGTGGCAGAGGTTATTTATGTGAGATCTATTGAACATGGGAAAAGCATCAATGCACAGCATTGCGGTGACATGCCACACAATGGAGTGACAAACGGAATGCATAAGCGACAGACAGGTGTGTCTTTACTGGGTAATAATGCTTACCCTTACAAAGCGCATGTGACCACAAAGACACAAGTGGAGATGTTTTCAGAAGTTCAAAATTATCCCCCACAGAGTGCAGACTCGTCACCGTGTGATTTTCATCTCTTTAAACTACTTAAAGAACGTCTTGAGGAGCCACATTAAGTTTACAGATGATGAAGGTATCAAAGCCCAGGTCCAAAAATGGCTACATACTCATCCAAAATACTTATATGCAGGTGTCATGAACGCATGGCTTCAACGATGTGGAAATGTAAGCATTGCAATACTTTGACAAATGGATGAAGTTTCATCAACCTCTGGATTTTTATTTTTCTGAAATTAAATGTCCATGTCAATGTTTGAATTACCTTCATAGGTGACAGTGTGGTTTTATTATGGGAGAATACAGATAGAGTGTGAGGAAGTGAGGAAAAATAATAAGCAGAAACAGGTGGCTAAAGCAGTGTGCCAGTCACAACCAAGCACATCGAGAGTAGGTTGACCAATGCACAACCTGTGGGGGAATAGAATACCTTTGGTTGTTTCCCGCTATGCTTCGTTTATGAAATCTCACTCTCAGACTCACACTCTAGTCTCTTAGGTGATAATGGTAAATGTTCATTGTATGGCAACTCAGGCATATTAGAGCACACATTTGTAGGTTGTGAGAAGGTTTGACAAGATAATTTGTATCACCTGAAAGTCGGCAGAAAGTTACAAGAGCGTGTAATTCTTATATCCCAAAGGCTCCCAAGAATTCTTAACAGATTATGTTTGTGTTCAAGATGGTGTTGAAAGCCAAGCAGCCAGGTTGAAAGAGGGGGTGGAGCAAGTGAGGCATGACTGCGAGGCTGACTGTGAGGATGCTAGTGAAGAATCTTGATGTCTTGCTAGCTGTGACAGCCAAGATTGCAGCAATCAGAAGACTGCTTATTTGGGAATATGGCAAATGTGAGTCTGGACATCGTCTTGAGATGTGGTCATGATCCCAACTGCCCAATTAATGGCTGTCTGTCAGTAGTGTGTAATGCGCAGCTGAATGCCACTGATATCAATAGCAGAGAGGATGAGGGGCAGAAGTTGTGTACTGCAAATAACATGGATTGTAATCAAACGCTATATACTGTATCATCAAAGACAAACTAATAAATAAGCATAATCGGACAAATAATGCAAATGCTTATGCAAACGAAGCGTCTTCAAGACTATTCTCTTTAACAATAGTCGACTGTCGTGGTATTCTGGGTATTTAAAAATGTGTACCTCAACGCAGGAGGAGAATATTAGGCCGATCAAAACCTGTGCTAGTACTGCCAACTTATGTTTGATTGGCCTTGCTCTACCCTCTTTAAATGCTGAGCGTCAAGCAAGGAAGCAGCATGTACTGTTTTGAAAGTCTTTGGTACGACTCGGCCAGGGTTAGAACCACCGACCTACCAAATTCAGAGTGGTCGCTCTAACCGTTATACCCCAGAGTCGGCCATTTATTTCAAAATTTAACCGGATTCACTCGAACCATAAATTGTATCTTACACACCACGTTAGCATCCAGATTTTCACTGTCCTTCAACTTCACAGGGTCGATCTCGCACAATTTGTGCTCCTCACAAATCTGCCAGAAACAAATGGAAGAGAGTCTGTGATTAAGCTTTGCAAGGTTAATGACAGCAACGCATGGTGACACAATGCTCAGTTTCAGACTCAAAGCAGAGAATCAATTGGTTAACAAAGGCTGAAATTATTATTTTATTTTCTATTGTATTTTTCAAAATCATATTGTATTAAAAATCGAATCTTGGACGCATTTATGCCTGCCAATTAAGGTATATATAAATTAATGCATCAATGCTCCAAAAATGTAAAGTTGTTCAGATATTTACTTAAAGATGTAAAGGTCATTTGAGTGTTACAGGAAAATGGTGAGATTTTTAGGTGACATAAACTCTTGTTGCATGCTTAAAAGTTTAAATCAGTTAATCACGGCTGTAATGAATGCACACACATGTACAGTTCACTATACGTACCATATCCACAACAGGTTTTAGAATGAGTTGCAAGTAAGGAATTCCAGTCTGCTTCATCACTTCATCGATGCATTTGGATGCCAGTGAGTTTCCACGGAAGATTGTGTTTGCGTCTCTGTTATGCAAGCGACACAGACACGTATATAGTTTTACTATCTATTCCTTTAGGCACAGTCGGAATCTATTTAACAAGGCGTGTAGTTAAGGACCGGGCAATGTCTGGATTAAAATCTGTAATTGAAACTATACCCAAAGAGGTGAACAAAGTACACCTGCCTGTGCAACCAACCTCCACACTCTCTTCAATCCCATTCTTCCCTCCAGATCTTCAAGACAGCTGTTCACCACCATCTCAGATCATCTCCTATTTAAAACCATGATCTTTTTTACTTTCGTTAACCCCCCCCCCTTCCTCCATCCAAATTTCCAGTTTTCCCTCCTGAGTTTCTTTCTGTATCCATCCTGTCCACCTCTCCAATCTCCCTCTATCTTGGTCTTCATCTCTGCTGTTGGATGCACCTGAGCTCAATTTGGAGTGTCATAGCAAAGGGGTTGAACACTTATTGACACAAGACTTTTCAGATTTTCATATTTAATTAATTTGAAAAAAAATTCTAAAAGCATGTTTTCACTTTGTCATTATGGGGTATTTTTTCGAGATTTGTAGTAATATTTTTAAAATTTTAATCCATTTTAAATTCATGCTGTAACAACAAAATTTGACAAAAGTCGAGGGGTGGAACTTTCTGGAAGCATTTGAGATAAATTTAATATATGCAGGAAATGGGGATGTACTGTAACATCTTTCTTCATGCCTACCAATAAAATAAAATGCACATATAAGGGAGAATATCTGTCTCAAGCCTAATTGTAGCATCTCATTGACATTTGCTATTTTTAATGATGACAAATGGAAACATGTACAGAAGGTTAGGGTGCAGATCAGAGCCCTTAAAGCTCCCATGACACCCAAAACTTTCTGGTTATTTATATATTAACTTGACCTTCCTCGTGAAGAAATCACCCATGTTTTTTTTTAATCAAAAATGGGATAATTAGACCAATATTTCGATCATTTCTGGTGATTTTCACAACTTGCTATGCCCCGCCCCTTAAAAAAGTTGACGTCAGCGAACCGCAGCGTTGACGTCACATGCAGAAACTCGCACAGAGTGGATTGACTCGAGATCTCTAGAGTCCAGACTAGTCCGATAAATCCGTCGTCCGTCCGACTTGGCCGATAAATCCGTCGTCCGTCTGACTAGGCCGATAAATCTGACTTGCTGAAGCTTTCTTTTATTATTCTCTTTTCTTAATTGTTTTCTACTGGTGCTACATGACGACAGTAGGAATAAAATAAATAAAAATGCAACAGAACGTCAGATTTATCGGACGACTCAAGATAATTGTGTCGCAAGGTGTGTTCTGCACACAAGTTTTCATCGCATCCAGACAGCGAGGTTGCTTCGTTTTATGCGGGGAGAGATACGGCCAATGACATGCGCTGGCCTTGCTTGCGATTCATTCGCCGCGGAGAAACATGTCCGCTGCGCTGTGCTGTTTACGTCACCTCACTAAAATATTTCTGATATCGAGCAGTATGCAAGTCAAATTTACATTATTGAATTACGAATAGGATTTTGTCTAACCAGCTGTTATTGCCAAGTCTTCCTTCGATGTCCTCCCAATCATCATGAACGCTGGGAATTTCATCGCCAGTTTCCTCTGCTTGTCCTGCTTTGGGCTCGAACTGCTAAGGCCATATTTCATTTCCAGCTGCCTGAACTTCACCTCCCGCGACAACGTTATCCGACAATTCTCCATGTGATTCAGATCAAAATCCTTCATTTCTCTCACACTCACTGTCGCTACCAGACAAATCAAAGTCCATGTCATCCATTATTCAAAAGCAAATGTTCGATTTCTTTTAAAGCAGAAATGAACGAAGCGATCGAGTCGACCAATCGAATGTGGAAACACACAGAAAGCCAATATTCAGTGGATATAGAATCACGTAGAACACCAACCCAAATAATTTATGTGCAGCCTTTGTCAAACTGCAGTTGACGTCATGTGGGTTACACCCCTTTCAGTAGAATTTTTAGGGGCGTTCCCAAAGAGGTTTGTTTTTTTAATTTTACATTTTACAGAATGAGTATTGTGAAAAAATTGTCAGATCTGAAATCACGATGAAAAACTCCTATAGGACATATATATATATATATATATATATATATATATATATATATATATATATATATATATATATATATACACACAAACATATACATATATATATATATATATATATATATATATATATATATATATATGAAATTTCAGTACTTTTGGGTGTTATGGGACCTTAAAAGAAGATGCTACCATCTCTGCAATGCATTAATTAATAAAGCAAGTAACAGATGTGGACACTTGGTTGATTTTATCCAACGCTTAGCCCACTTCTGAAAAAGACTAGGTCATTGTGTGTCATTAACCTGGATAAATTCTAAATTCCTGCAATGGGTTGTACTTGATTAGGCTCCTTATGATCCTTATGATGGGTAACAACCTGTGTAGGGTTACTTGATACTTGGAAATGGACATAGGCTGTTTCTATATTTTTAGCATGATAGAAAAGAATAACTACGAGAATGGTACTCAGTTAAGCGCTTACTTCTGCCAGGCTGAACAGTTTACGTTATTTTCTCCCACTGATAGGCTGGATTGACATCCGGACCATTCGTCCACACCAAAATCTAATAGGTTTGTTTTTGTCACATACCCAACTCATCCACCAAGTTTTGTCATAATCCTTCCACAACATTTTTGAAATATCGTGCGAGATATCATTTTTGGTCCCATCTCTCAATGGTCAGGTCAGGTTAGATCTGTGACCTGCTACAGGTACCATGTAAACCTGTACTAACCTGTTCCATGGTCGGGTTGTCGGCGACTAAACCGTCTCCCCCACCAGATTTTCTGGTGAGGAGGGTGTTTGGATATGGACACCCAGCAGGATTAAAAACAAAACCTGTCAAAGGGCGGAGGAGCTCCTTGTGAGCCAACGGCCATCCATATCTCGTGCCCAACTGTGTTTGCGGATGTCCTCCTGCAGTTGGGTTACTTTTTTATTAGGAGGTTGGTGGCAGGATTTGCACTCCGGCCACCGTAAAACCCTTCATTCCGCAAAACACAAAAACGCAAAAAAAATCTGAAAACCCACTCCGTGGGAGTACCTCCTGTGCAGCTTCCCTTCGCAGGGCAGCTCACCGGATGACGGGATTGGGGCAAAGCCTTCGGGACCCCCAATCTTTGATGATAGGAGGGAAACCACGGGGTAACAACCCTGGGTCAGATTGCGGGAGAGTGTGTCGGAGTGGTGCTGAGGTGTCGTTCACCAGACGGCGGTCTCCTTGGGTTAACCTGAGGCGGTCCCTTCGGGTGGGTGCCTGGAATGTCCTATCCCGAAGAGAGGATGATCACCTGTCTCTGTTATCATCTGAGCTCAAGCGTTTGGACATCGGGATTGCAGCTCTCTCTGAGGTTCGGAGACCGGATTGCGGCGAGATAATGGTGGGTGGTTACACCTACTATTGGTCTGGTCGCTCTGATGGTTACCATACCCAAGGAGTTGCTGCAGCTGTGTCCAATAAGCTGACCCCAATGATAATTGAGGTAACACCGGTCAACGAGCGTATTATGAGATTAAGGATTCGTCACTCCTTAGGTGTCATTTCCCTGGTCTCTGTTTATGCTCGGACTGAGGCGAGTAATCTCACTGTGAAGGATGCATTCTATGCCATGCTCGAGTCTGTGGTTGATCAGTGCCCCAGACGAGATACCCTTCTAGTCTTGGGGGATTTCAATGCATCGACTGGAACTGATAAGGATGTTATGAGATGTGTGTTGGTCCCCATGGGTCTGGAACTATGAACCAGAACAGCACCAAGTTCCTTGACTTTGCAAGAAGTCATGGACTGAGGGTGGCTGGTTCATGGTTTCAGCGCCTACAAGTTCATCGCTGGACTTGGTATTCCAACGCTGGCGGTGTGGCAAAGGAGAGTGACCATGTCCTCATTGACAGTTGCTGGAGGATGATCCAGAACTGCAGGGTCTACCGGAGTGCTCAGTTCCTCAATACTGACCACAGGCTTGTTGTAGCAACTCTAAAGCTGCACCTTAAATCCTGGAGAATGGTACCATCCCAGCCGAGGCTGGATGTTGGCAAGCTCAGGGATGAGAGAGTAGCTGAGGAGTTTGCGAACCGGCTGAGTGGACATTTGGGGGGTCTGGGTGCTTTGGGGGGTCCTGAAGAGTTGTGGAGTGCCTTCAAGACCACCGTCCTTGATGTTGCCGGTGGATGTCTTGGAACTCACCGCAGGGTAAAGAAGAATTTTATTCCTCAAGGGACACTGGATACCATTGACCAGTCGCAGGGCCAGGCTGAATAGCAGAGCTGAGCTGTTCAGGGAGCTGAGGCGTAAAACTGTACGTGCACTGAGGGTGGACAAGGAGGCCTATGTGCGAGGAATCTGTGAGGGGGTAGAGCATCACCTGTGGACAGGTGATTCTCGTCCCGCTTACAGGGGAATTCGCGCATTGCGTTCATCCAAGCCCATCCCTCGGAGCACTGCAGTTAGAGCAGAGAGTGGTAGGCTCTTGACAGAGGAGTCTGAAGTGAAGGCCCGCTGGGCCGGTTACTTTGAGCAGTTGTACTGGGCTGATCCCCCAGCTGTCGAGTTGGACGGCAAGGGTGTTACAATCCCTGTTGCTGACCCTCGAATCAACTGTGGTCCACCTTCGCTTGTGGAAACACGGGCTGCGGTGAACCGGTTGAAACGGGGCAAAGCTCCAGGGATCTGTGGCATCCATGCTGAACTTCTCAAGGCTGGTGGAAATGCTGCACTCGTGTCATTGCAAGCAGTTTTGTGCTCTGCCTGGAACACAGGCATCATCCCAACTGATTGGAAGAGGGGCCTTGTTGTTCCTCTCTGGAAAGGGAAGGCTGATCGCCAAGACTACAACAACTACCGAGGGGTGACGCTGCTCTCAGTGCCGGGCAAGGTCTTTGCTTGGATAATTCTTGATAGGGTTCGCCACCATCTGCTTGAGCACCAGCGTCCAGAGCACTCAGGCTTTACACCAAAGAGGTCAACGATTGACCGTATCCTTGCTCTTCGTGTCCTCACCGAACGCAGCCGAGAGTTTTGGCAGGGGATGCTTGCAGCCTATGTTGATCACTATAAAGCGTTCAATTCAGTGAATCGGGATGTCCTCTGGACGATTCTTGGTCTTCGTGGGTGCCACCAAAACTGATCGATCTGATGTCTGAACTCTACTCTGGTACTGAGAGTGCTGTGAAGTGAGGTGGTACCATCTCTGACTTATTTCCAGTTGTTACTGGAGTTCATCAGGGATGTGTACTTGCCCCCACACTTTCCAGCACTTGTATGGACTGGATTTTAGGGAGGATGTCAGAGAGATCAAGCTGCGATGCATCGTTTGGGAATGTCAAGATCTCGGACCTTGATTTTGCAGATGATGCAGTCATCTTTGCGGAGACATTAGATATCCTTTTGGCGGCCCTTGAGGTGCTGAATGAGGAGTCGGAGCCGCTGGGATTACAGGTTTCTTGGGTCAAAACTAAGATCCAGGCTTTTGGTGACATCTTGGATGCTGCTGTCCTGTCTGTGTCTGTTTGTGGTGAGGATGTTGAGGTCGTGGAGAGATTCACTTACCTTGGCAGTGATAGTCATGTCTCTGCTGGCTGTGAGTCAGAGGTCAATAGACATCTGGGTCGGGCCTGGGGAGTCATGGATTCACTGGATCATGGGGTGTGGCGCTGCCGGTACCTGTGCGGGAGGACGAAAGTCCGAGTCTTCAGGTCCTTGGTACTTTCAGTCTTGCTCTATGGATGCGAGACTTGGACTCTGACCAAGGATCTGAGACGGAGACTTAATTCCTTTGGTACCAGGTCCCTTCGGAGAATCCTTGGCTCTCGCTGGTCGGATTTTGTGTACAACGAGCGGTTGCTGAGAGAGACTTGGATGAGATTTGTTACCTGCATAGTCCGTGAGCGTCAGTTGCGGCTGTATGGACATGTGGCTCATTTTCCTGACGCTGATCCTGCTCACCAGATTCTCTTAGCGGGGGAGTCTCGTGAGTGGAGGAGGCCAGTGGGCCGACCATGTGCCTCTTGGTTGCAGCAGGTTGACCATCATCTCAAGGAGATGGGGATGGGCCTGGCATCTGCCTGGGGGATGGCCAGACGGAGGCCCCTGGAGTACCGGCGGAAAGTGGACGCAGCGACGTGCTGTTCAGGCACATGCTCCCATACTTGACCTGACCCTCAATGGTGAAGCATCACTTTGAAAATTAAAAAAAAAAGTTTCCAGATCCTGATCTTCATTTTCATTAAAATTTAATCAGTTCATCCTTGTCACACACCCAACCTGTCCACCAAATTTCGGCCGAATCCGTCTGTAACTTTTTGAAATGTCCTGTTTACAGACAGACAGACAGACAGACAAACTAAACAAAGAAACATGGGAGAAAACATAACTTCTGTCCATATTAGTTTGCAAAGGTAATTCTCCTGCCCCCCGGAGGGAGGGAGCGGGATATTGTAATCGTCCGGTTTGTTTGTCTGTTTGTTACTTACGAAATCTAAAGATTTCGCAAGTATATTGATGACTTCCGTTTCTGTTTGTTTGGGTGTTTGTTTGTAGGCACGATAACTCGAGAACGGAAGAAGCTCCCAATGTCAAATTACACCACGTGATTCAGGAGGGTGATGGCTCGTGCTGATTAGATTTTGGTCAAAATCGGTCGAAGGTCAAGGTCACAGTGAGGTCAAACATAATTCCGTAAATTCATGTGGAGAAATGGAGTATTTTTGCTTCGCTCGACGTTATGAGTTCGTTTTAACTTCGATTTTAATTTTGCCTTCGGTTTTTGCGATTGCTGAGGACGCCTCAAACTCGGTTGTCGAAATTCTGGTAAAAATCGGATGTTTTGGAGACGTTTTTAGATTGTATAAAAAATATTTCACTCAACGCGTCACGGGTCGTCCCATGATGCAGTGCACTCGAGCAGACGCGTCGTTGAGTGACGTTAAGGCTTTGCGTGGAGAAATGGAGTATTTTTGCTTCGCTCGACGTTATGAGTTCATTTTAACTTCGATTATAATTTTGTCTTCGGTTTTTGCAATCGCTTTGGACGCTTAAAACTTGGTTGTCGAAATTCTGGAACAGCGATGAATAACTGATATATATATATAATAAATAATAAGTCTTTTATCAGATTCTTCTGAAAAGTAATACACCTATTATCTGGCATATCCTGCTGGTACTGAATCACTTTTTTAAAAATAAAAACAAAAAAATGGAATTTTTATAAGAAATCTAGTGTTTGTCTGGGACTCATTATCTGCAAACCACAGTGTAAAATCGTAGACCACAATGAATTCAGAATTCAAGCTCGCCTTGGGCTTCTGACTGATTCATGCTTTTATTAGACAAGGTCAGAGGTCAAGTTGACGATTTCGTAAGTACCAGTCTATGACTGCTTGTTTGTTTGTAGGCATGATAACTCGAGAACGGAAGAAGTTACAATGTCAAATTACACCACATGATTCAGGAGGGTGATGGCTAGCGCTAATTAGATTTTGGTCAAAATCGGTCAAAGGTCAAGTTGACGATTTCGTCAGTACCAGTCTATGACTGCTTGTTTGTTACTTACGAAATCTAAAGATGTCATAAGGATATTGATAACTTCCGTTTCTGTTTGTTTGTTACTTACGAAATCTAAAGATTTCTGTGACATTGGTGTGACATTGGAACGGAAGAAGCCATCAATGTCAAAGTTGACATGTCCATACAGCCGAAATCTAAAGATTTCGTCAGTACATTAATGCCTTCCGTTTCTGTTTGTTGTTTGTTTGTTTGTTTGTTTGTAGGCACGATAACTCGAGAACGGAAGAAGCTACCAATGTCAAATTACACCACGTGATTCAGGAGGGTGATGGCAAGTGCTGATTAGATTTTGGTCGAAATCGGTCAAAGGTCAAGGTCACAGTGAGGTCAAATATCTGATTTTTGATGGTTTGGTGCAGATAACTCGAGAACGGAAGAAGCTACCAATGTCAAATTACACCACGTGATTCACGCGGGTGATGGCTCATGCTGATTAGATTTTGGTCAAAATCGGTCAAAGGTCAAGGTCACAGTGAGGTCAAATATTCGATTTTTGATGGTTTGGTACAGATAACTCGAGAACGGAAGAAGCTACCAATGTCAAATTACACCACGTGATTCAGGAGGGTGATGGCTAGCGCTGATTAGATTTTGGTCAAAACCGGTCAAAGGTCAAGGTCACAGTGAGGTCAAACATCCAAAACATTCGATTTTTGATGGTTTGGTACAGAATCATCGTAGAAACTTCTGCTTTGCGTTGTTACCTTCTCTAGAGACAGCTTTTATGAGACAAGGTCAGATGTCAAGTTGACGATTTCATAAGTACCAGTCTATGACTGCTTGTTTGTGTGTTTGTTTGTAGGCACGATAACTCGAGAACGGAAGAAGCTACCAATGTCAAATTACACCAGGTGATTCAGGAGGGTGATGGCGAGCGCTGATTAGATTTTAGTCAAAATCGGTCAAAGGTCAACGTCACAGTGAGGTCAAACATAATTCCGTAAATTCATGTGGAGAAATGGAGTATTTTTGCTTCGGTCGACGTTACGATTTCGTTTTAACTTCGATTTTAATTTTGTCTTCGGTTTTTGCGATCGCTTAGGATGCTTAACACTCAGTTGTCGAAATTCTGGTAAAATCGGATGTTTTGGAGACGTTTTAAGATTGTATAAAAATATTTCACTCGCCGCGTCATGGCTCGTCACGTGGTGCAGCGCGCTCGAGCAGACGCGTCGTTGAGTCACGTAAAGGTTTTGCGTGTGCGCGCTGACGGTGGTTTCGATAAAGATGGTGTTTAAAAGTCATTTTTTTATCCCAATAAAGGTTATCGTCGCATGCCTGACTCGCTAAGCCGTTGGATTATGTAAAGATTGTTGGTGGATGGCCGAATATTAGGGTTTTGTGACTTTAATAAAATAATATTAAATAATTGCATGGAGAAATGGAGATTTTTGCTTTGGTCGACGTTACGAGTTCGTTTTAACTCGGATCGCAATTCTGTTTTCACTTTTGGTAATGGCTAAGTATGCTCAACACTCGGTTGTCAAAATTATGGTAAAAAATCGGATGTTTTATGAGATTTATGTCAGGTGTCGTATCCGAGGTTTAACTGAAGATTATGCTAATGAGGGGGATTGTAACACACGGCATTACGCGCTCGTTTTAAAGTCAATTTCAATCCTGTCTTCAATTTTGGTAATGGTTAAGTATGCTTAACACTCGGTTGTCGAAATTCTGGTAAAAATCGGATGTTTTATGAGAGGTTTGGTACAGAATCATCGTAGAAACTTCTGGTTTGCGTCGCTACCTTCTCCAGAGACAGCTTTTATTAGACAAGGTCAGAGGTCAAGTTGACGATTTCGTAAGTACCAGTTTATGACTGCTTGTTTGTTTGTCTGTCTGTCTGCCTGTTAGCAACTTTACGACAAAACGGCTTTAGCAAACACTATCAAATTTAATCCACAGGTGGGCAATGAACCTTGGATGACCCCATTAACTTTTGGGTCCAATTGGATTAAAGGTCAAGGTCAAGAAAATATCAAAATCGTTTTTCGCTCATAACTTCGTCAAAAATGATCTGATTTACTTCAAACTAAGCTTAGAGTGAACCATATTCTATTTGTCACTTATAATCCTACCTATTCCTATAGTGAAAAATGCATATTTGTGAAGATCGGTAGGGTCCGAAGTTTTGGGGGTCATGGTCATCGGTCAAAATTACATATTTTCCATTATCAATCAAAAAAGGTTTCGGAATATGCATGTTTACTATGGAAGACATGTATCAAGTCCTTTATTGGCTTTCATTTGACACCATGACCTTTGACCTTACGTGGCCTTGAAAGGTCAAAATCATTTTATGGTCATAACTTCGTTAAAAATGGTTTAATTGACTTCAAACTAAGACTAAAATATTCCTTCTAATGAACATTCAGGTTGAGGATGTATCAAATTTAAATTTGATCCCCAAAATTACTTTATGCCTTAAATGGGCGGGATTTGTTGTGCCTGGCACCACTTGTTATAATTGTTATTTACATGACTAAAATACTCAATGATGAAATATCTGGTGACTGAGTGTGTTAATCATCTTCCAGCACAAGCACAAAAATCAGTTCACAAAAATCAGCATGCATCCAAAAGAGGTGAAATGGGAATAGTTAAAATGGCGGGGGAAAAAAACTTACGAGGTGTGGGCAATCTCGGAGTCAGCAAGTGCAGTGAGGAAAGGAACAGCAGCTGAATGGCAGAGGAGCAGTCTGACCAGGGGCATGGCAGCCTCTTGCTTCTCCCGGCATACCTCACCGAGCACGACTGCCGCGCATGACGACACGTGCTGATGGGAACATGAGGTGACAGCGGAGTTCAGCGACAGGTTAAAAAGTAATGCAAAGCATGTTAAGACATTTCAGATGCAGAGAATTACAAAAAGCTCTTTCGTACTTGATATTAAACAAGCAACAAAAATAATGGAACCGAAGCTCAAACTTCTAATCATTGGGGAAAACATTTCATTAAAGGTTGACTGTGGTTATTCTGTGATACATCTGTCCAACAATATTTTTTGTCTAAATTACTGTACTTTGATAAAACTCAGCTACAAGCATCATTTAAACCCAAATATTTAATATTGTGACAGTGTTCATTATCTTATGGCACAAGGCTGCCATGCCAAGCAGTGAACAACCTCATGGCAAATGGCCAAGATAAAATCCTTCTGAAAACAGAATTATCGTGATCAATATTTGGTTTGGCCTGTTTGGGAAATTTGCATCTGAACCCATCGCTCGTGATGTTGAGAACCCACCAGTTTCAAATCCCGTGTGTGTCCTGTGTTGATTTGTCCAATCCAGTGCACTGTGTTCGTTTGTCAAATCCTGTGCACTGGGTTGGTTTATCCAATCCTATGCACTCCGTTAACAGAGATCATGTTAAAAATGAGCTCTTCGTTGGCCTCTTCCATGAGCCTAGACCATGTAAAAAAATAAAATAAAATAAAAAAATGCCCCGACATTCACAGCATTTTTCACTATCGTATCCCCCACAAATAGCAGGGTCTGACAGTATATCCTTCAATCACGATAAATCCCACTTACCCACCCTATCTCTCTGAAAGGACCATTTAGCAAAACCTTCTGTATACTTCCTAAACAAACCACTTGAAGAGGTGAAGTCACTCAAACCTTTGGGACTCACCATCAGCCATGATCTTTCTTAGGCACAGCATAGTTCCAAGATGGCCCCCAAAGCCAGCCACCAACTGGGCATCCTCTGTCATACAAAGTCTTTCCTTGGCCAATCAGATATTTTGACAACATACAAGGCCTTCATTTACAGCCTGTTGGAGTACTGGTCTCCTCTTTGCGCTGACACCTCCTCTACCTCACATGTTGCCCCACTAATGTCCAGTAATTATATGTATTAGTTCCACCACAAGCCTTTACAACATAAAAAAAACAACTTAAAAAACAATGTACTTTATCAGTCATTCAACAAGGGTACTATCCACAGTCCTATCTTTAACAGATGAGAAAGCATTAACCGTTGCTTCAGCAGAATCAAGCAGCAGCTTGCGGAGAGCATCGTAGTACTGCGCATTCAGCACATGATCTTCTGTGTATGTGATGTTAAGTCGTAGAGAACCCTTGCCCTGCTTGCGGCCATTCCTTGGCTGCAAGAAATACCTGCCAGCAGGACAGCAAATGGTTATCTGAAGATGTTACATGCACATTCTGTTCCAGGGCAATTCCAAAATGTTGGACGTACATCTTAGATACTTTAATGAATAAAGCTATGCAAACTGTGAATGCTTTAACACGTTTTTATGTCATGAAAGTTTTACAATCAAACATGAGAAAAGGATCACATAGAAAAAATTGGCATCTCTTCCTTAATGACCAAAAAAGTCCAAAAATACCTGGGAATCAGACATGCTCCGAGAAGTGTTTTTTTCAATCTTTTGAAATCAAATGAAAAGCTCTATAAAGCATTTGGAATTATGAGAAAAATTTACCACTGAGCACTTAATATAGATACTAAATATTGCCATCGAGCATAAATAATTGCCTTTCTTCCAAAAACTTAGAATCAGGAGGAATTTTTATTTGGGGTCAGATGTACATTATTGATGGTGTCGGACGTACACATGCAAATTTTATTTTGGCAGTGTCGGATGTACTTTTGTAAATCAAGTAATTAATCAGTTAAAACAATGATTCAACTTGTGATTTTTCCTTGTTTGAGCATTCAATACAATATTTGTGTGAAAACAAACACTAAATAATAAAAACAATGAAAAGAAAATCACCCCAATGAAACAAAAACACTGAAGATAACTTACATACTACTGCACCTGTAAATGCATACTTTGAAACTCGTAAACTGCACATGAGTAGAATTAAAACGCGCAATTTTCACCTTGTAAATAAATAGGGTAATCCCTCACGATACGAAAGAACACTTTACGGAAATTTGCTATTATAAAAATGATTAATAAGTGAACAAAATTTCATCATAACAGAAATAAATTTGTTACAACGGAAATTTCATTTCATACAATGCTAACCAAAAAGCATAAATAGCATAAATACCATACATCCTGACTATAATTCACGGACTGGTGTTTGTTTGTTTCTCTACTCCTCCAACAGTTCTGAGCTGATTACATTCAGACTTGCTACACAAGATCAGCATGACCTCAATTAATGTAGAGGGGTGTTTTTATCTTTGCCGGTGGACTTTGGGAAGTGAGGGGGGTGGGTGGGTACGAAGCAAATTCTCTATGAAAATGTGTATTGTGTAGCGCCGCCTCCAGGTAGGGGAGGGTATTACAAGTCTCCACCATTTACAGTACAGTATTCCTGTTCCCATGTTTTCCAGTTCGGTGAGGTGTTTTGAATTATAAGCAGTAGGTATGTTTTTGCTTCATGAACATAACCCGGGTGTTTTTTTGCGTACACAGAGCTATCAGTTACTTATACACCGCCCAAATAAAGGTATGCGTCAGAAGAACATGTTGCATGGTTGGAACAAGATTTCCCATAGGGCGAGTACTCTTCTAGTAAAAATAAATTTGTGTATCCAAAACCAAAACCTAACCACAACCCTAAACATACATTTTGAGCTGCTATTATTTTAATGTAAAATGTTTGCATTGAGAACTTTTGTTCCAGAGGAAAGTATCTCCAATTATATGGGGTTATATGGGAAAGTTTTGAGAGAACACAACCCTTCTGAAAAGTGAGGCATTACTATATTGTTCTTTTCCACATGTACAGTACAGGTACGGTCACCTGCAAAAGTATTCACCCCCCTCCAAAGTTTTCACATTTTGATGCAACCTGATTCTATTTCATGATGGTTTCAAATAAAACAATACATCAAGTCTTCACAAACTCCTCCAAAGTGATAAAGCAGATAAAATGTGAATAAGTTAGATTAACACAGAAAACCAGATGATTGTCAATTACATAAGTATTCAAACCTTTTCCTAATTAATCCTAAATGATTTCAGGAGCAAATAATTTGTTTGAAAGGTTACAAAATGAGTGTAATAGGTTTCACAAGAAGGTTGATATCTCCATTTGTGGGTTTCAGAAGGTGGAACTCCCAGAACTCAAAATCTCCACATCCTATTTTTTGATAAGGGATCATGATTCACGAACCAAACTGTGAAGTTTCTTTCTCATAACCTCGTTCCAAGGGCTCTTTTCAGAATCTTCATTGAACCTCTGACAGTCTCCACTTGTAGCTCATTTGCAGCGATATTCCCAGGAATGATTTTTAAGTGCTGAGTCAGGGTTTTCTTCATCATTCCTGTTGCTCCAACTATCACTGGTACAATTTCAGCTGTCTTCAATTTACACATCCTCTTGACCTCATTTTTCAGATCCTGGTATTTGGTCCTTTTCCTGATTTCTGTGGCATTTAGTCCAAAGTCAATGGGAACTGAAACCCCAATCAACAATGCTGACTTCTTTTTGTGTTTGAGCACGATGTCCAGAAGCAAAGCTTTGTTTGCAATGTCCACACTTGACAGGATTTCACCTGAACATAATCAGTTTAACTTAAAAATTAAGCTCCCCTACTTATCTAAGGAGTTTTAAGGTGCAACTCACCTGGTGAACCAACAAGGCAAACATGAAGAAAAAGGAGCTTTCCAAAGAAATCAGAAATAAAGTGGTGGAGAAGCACTGTTCAGGAGAGGGTTACATGAAGATTTGAAAGCCACTCATTATCTCTGAGTATGGTGAAATCCATCATTAAGAAGTGGAAGACGTACCGTACCACCCAGACTCTACCCAGATCAGGTCGCCCATCCAAACTCAGCAGCCGGGCAAGCAAGAAACTGGTTCGGGATGTCACTGTAAACCCAACAATGACTTTGAAAGATCTGCAAGACTCTATGTCCAAGATGGGGGTCAGTGTTCATCAATCAAAAATATCCGGTTCCCTTCACATAGCTGATCTCCTTGGACAAGTGTCAAGAAAGAAGCCATTCTTGAAATAGATGCATCTGAAAGCTCAGATGGAGTTTGTGAAAAAGCATCTTAATGATACTGCAGGCTTGTGAAGAAAGGTTTTGTGGTCAGACACAAATTTAACCTTTGGTCTAAATTCACAGCGTGACATCTTGGCAAGCCTAACACTTCACTTCACCAAGTCAACACTATCCCTACTGTCAAGCATGGTGGTGGTAGCATCATGTTTAGGGGCTGCTTTTCATTTGCAAGGACTTGTTAGGTTAGAAGGGACAATGGCTGGTACAAAGTGCAGGAGAATCCTTGATGAAAACCTGCTCGAGTCAGCCATAAATTTGAAACTGGGTAGGAGATTCACGTTTCAGCAGGACAGTGATCCGAAGGACAAAGCTAAAGCTACAATGGAGTGGCTGAATAAGAAGAAAATAAATGTTCTTGCGTGGCTCAAGGTCCTGACTTGAACTCAATTGAACATTTATGGTGAGACTTGAAGATTGCAATCCATTGACGATCCCCATCAAACTTGACAAACTAGAGCAATTTTCAGGTGAAGAATGGGCAAATATTTCACCATCTCATCATGCAAGGCTGGGAGAGACCGACCCAAAAAGACTCATAGCAGTCATTGCTACAAAAGGTTCTTCCACCAAATACTGATCGAAGGGGCTGAATACTTCCACCAGTGAATTTTGATTTGTACATGTTTTTTGCAGGTATTCCTGTCATGTAACCTCTTTCAACTAAAACAATGTTTCGTTTGATCTCTTCAGTTATGAATAAAACAGTTGATTTGGAAAAATTGCTTCGTACATAATTAATAATTCATCTAAATGTGGCATTTTTGGTAGGGAGTGAATACTTTTGCAGGTCACTGTACATGTACATGAGTGAAAACTACTATACATATTACATTTATGTTGATGCAAAAACATCAGCCATGCAAACATTTTGTGTTGATGTGACCCAGCGAATAGCCAAGGGTCAGTGGGATTTATTCTCATTTAATCCATCCATTTTAATTCTCAACTCAATATTTGAAAACTATTTACAATTCCCAACAAAATGATGCCATTCGAACAAATTGGACCATTTTGAAAATTTGACCCGATGGTTTACATATTTGTGGAATTGCCCTCGAGTCTCCTCTCCAGCCTCGCCACCCCCCCTGCTCTCTCTGCAATTTGTCCCCACCGCATTTCCGCAGGGTGCTCAAGGTCCGCCAACAACCCCCTTCTGGTAAAACTACCAAAATCACGAATCACTGCTCACCTTCACTCTTTCATTCCTCTTTTTCCCCACCTTTGGAATAAACGCCCTCACTCTATTCAATCCCATTCTTCCCTCCAGGCCTTCAAAACAGCTGTTCACCACCACCTCTTATCACTCCCCATCCAAATCCTCGATCTTTTCTAACCCCGATAATCCACTGAAGCCCCCCTCCTTCAAAATTCCTTGCTTTCCTTCCTGAAAGTCCCTGTAATGTCCATCTTGTATTCCCCATGTTCCCCACCCCATCCCTCTCCCTTCCACAGATATATCCTAATGTCTCTGTTCCCCACTGTTTTGTCCTTCCCACTCCCACCCCTCTTGTCTCATGCCTCCCTTGCTGTGTGTTGTGTGTTAGCTCTCACACGAGCCTCGACAAGGGACAACAAAAAAAACTTCCTTCCAAGAAACTTTTTCAATACAGCAACATGCAAATTGACAAGTTAAGTGTCTATCATTTTGAATAAATCTGTAGAAGACCTCGGTCAGCATGGACCATTAATAATTGAATTCCTTACTATTATTCTTCTTCTTTCATATGTAGCACAAGGCTGTGGGGTAGCATCATTGGCTAAGAGTGCAGCGGTGTCGCTGATGCAATGTCCTCTGCTGGTTCAGACAAGAATTTTAATTTGTTCATGGTACCGGTGGTAGTTCACCTACTCTTCATGAAGGAGACCATGGGATCTTTAATGTCCACCAACAAATGCTGGCAGATGGGACGCCCACTTAATGTCCATCCGAGGGACAACACACATTGATTAATCACCCTGCCTGTGAAACACCAGGATGACAGTTTATTGCTGGGTTGGGATTAAAACCCAGGCTCGACAGCTCAGAGGCAAGTGTACACACCACGAGGCCATCATGACAGCCCATCCCAACCACATAAAGGATGGAGATTAAACAATGCATTTCAAACATTTTTCCCCAATCGTCAAAATATTCCACACGATTTCAAAATTGCACATTGGCAAAAAGGAGAGCTAAAGTGAGGGTATCACGAGTTTACCAACTCGATTCAGGTTCAAATCACAAGTATTGTGGACAGAGTTTGCAATTCTGGAATGTACACCAGTTGAAGTCTGACATCGCCAAATCACAATTCCTCATTTGTAATTCAGGAGTGTTTGTGGCGTATTTTTGTTTGCACTTAAGCAATCAATTTATTTCAATGACCGATCAGAAATAGACTCTAAGTAATCCTGCTTATCACAAAAATAACCAGAGTTGGTGTCAAAGCCACCCAATGCTCACCTGTTTATACATTTATCGTTTTTAAAAGACTCGTCTAATAATTAATATTTTTTATAAAGCATTGCAGTGAAGTATGAGCCAAATAATTTTAAAGCAATATATGTATTTGTATATTGTAATCAGTAACAAGAGCGCAAGTGAGCACAATATACGCCCGAACAAGAAGGTATATACAGAATTGTGCTACTACGTGAAAAACAGCAACCACTTTAGATGACTTACATATGTCGCGACATGTACCTATATACTAGATATATATCTACAGTCTGTACCTATATACCAGAAATGAAACTGGAAAGTTGAAAACTTTGGGAGTTAGAGTGCGGACAGGAACGGATGGAAAACAGCATCCTGGTTGCCATGGCAACCATTTTAGATAACGAACGTATGTCGCAACACACCATCTCCACAGTCTGTACCTTTGTACCAAATGTGAAACGTGAAAGTTGAAAACTTTGGGAGTTAGAGTGCGTACAGGAATGGATGGAAAAGAGCATCCTGGTTGCCATGACAACCACTTTAGATGATGAATGTATGTCGCGACACACCGTGTCCACAGTCTACCTATTCACCAAATATGAAACGTGAAAGTTGAAAACTTTGGGAGTTAGAGTGAGGACAGGAACGGATGGACGGACGGACGGACAGATAGACAGACAGACGGATGTACGGATGGACGACCGGTATCACATTATACGCCCCGATATATATCGGGCATCTAAAAAATAGTGTGGTAGATAAAAACATTAGAAAGGAAAAAATAACTTGCACCAAAAATTTTAACATTTTGATGCTCACACTGACGCTCACGCTGACGTTTACGCCGGGGTATCGCTATAGCTCTCTGTTCTTCGAACAGGCGAGCTAAAAATGAAAACAAAGATTAACCCGACTCGATTGTGTCATGAATGGAGCAGCCGTTCTGAGTCTGGGAGGTCAGCGGTTATAACCCAAGCTGAGTTACACCAAAGACTTGATAAATTATTCCTTGCTGCTTCCTTGCTTGATGCTCAGCATTTAAAAAGGACAGAGCACAGACAAACAATCAGAGGTTGGCAATTATGTTGCAGGCTTTGATGGGACTAATGAACTTTCCTGCAATGAAGTTTCTTGAAAGGGAACTCTTTTACGATCTTTACTTAATTTAAATTGAATTATATACAGTCATGCGCCACTTAACGCCGGGGTTACGTTCTGAGAAATGCATCGTTAAGCGACGTCGTCGTTGTGCGAACATCATTTTTTTTTCGTTTTCGAGCATCGTACTAACACAAACCTCGACACCTCGGCTATATGGTATAGCCTATTTTTGTTTTCGAACATCGTTTTCGAGCATCGTACTTACACAAACCTAGACACCTCAGCTGTATGGTATAGCTATATGGTTTCCAGGTCAATCACTCGACGTGGCCTCTTACTGGCAATATCAACAGTGGATTTTGTACGCTTAAGGTCCATGATGAACAAAACAACACGAGATTAAATCGAGCACACGGAAAAATGATGCAATCAAGAGACGCGGTAAACACTAGATGTACAGTAGAACAATGCTGCGTGACACGGAATGCTGTTTTACAGTAAACTTTTTTTTTAATAAGTAGAAAGAGTACACTCGAAAATAACGATAAAAGTACAGTATAGTAAATACATAAACCAGTAACATCGTTGTTTATTATCATTATCAAATATTATGTACTTTACAGTGTACATAATTGTATGTGCTATTTTTATACGACTGGCAGCGCTACGTCGGCTACATCACTCGGTGATAGGAATTTTTCAGCTACTTTTTTTTTTTTCAGAGCTGGCAGATCCGTCGTATATGCGATCCGTCGTTGCCCGGAACGTCGTTAAGTGGCGCATGACTGTACTTGAACACTGCAAAACAGAAATCACCTTCTTTTGTCACTTCCAAGAACCTCCAGTTTAGCAGTACTTGGACATGTTAAATAAGGTGGTGTATAATGCTGATGAATAAGACTGCTTCATTAGTGCAAAACGACTGGAATTTTGTTTAACTTTCGTTTAAATCATTATTTTGTTTAAACTGAAGTATGTACCTGAACAATGTCAAATCATCAAAGAATCTGCCGTCATCTCTCAGATTTTTGAAAAACGTTGGGAACCAATTGTGACCCATGAAAAACGGCAAAAACTCAAATGTTTTTGCTAACAGACTCTTAATTAGTGAGATACAGACTAACGAACTTTGGACTAATAAGCAGGACATCGCAAATTCAAATGGCCATATCTCTAAAAGTATAACACCTAGAGAGCTGGTTTTGATGTCATTTTAAAGCTATTTTCATGCCCTATGAATTTGTCTGGGCAACATTCTCCTACCTCCAACCACAAAAAGGTTATCACAAAATATAAACTTCAATCGTGAATCCCCAAAAAATGTATCTTTTAAATTTCCTCAAATTCATCCCAGAGGTACCTTATGATGTCAAGAAGCTTCCACATAAATTTTGTGATGGGCACTCCAATAGTTTCTGAGATATGAGCAATAATGTACATGTACGTATGGCATATAGGTTCGAAAATCAGCATTTGTAATGTATTATACAATCAATAAGTGAGTTCAAGTACACAGTGTTCACTAACCTGACTTAGGTTTTCAATTTCCTCTTCAATGCAGCAACAGCAGCACTTATTTCTTCCCATCAGGCCCAGTTGAAAATGAAAGTATATGATACTTCAAAGCAATTGATGGTCGTTCCCTGTGTTCCCTGTCATGGCTAGGTTAGAATGATTGTATAATACATTACAAATGCTGATTTTCGAACTTATATGTCATACGTACATGTACATTATTGCTCATGTCTCAGAAACTATTAGAGTGCCCATCACAAAATTTATGTGGAAGCTTCTTGACATCATAAGGTACCTCTGGGATGAATTTGAGGAAATTTGAAGGATACTTTTTTGGGGGATTCACGATTGAAGTTTATATTTTGTGATAACTTTTTTGTGGTTGGAGGTAGGAAAATGTTGCCCAGACAAATTCATAGGGCATGAAAATACCTTTAAAATGACACCAAAACCAGCTCTCGAAGTGTTATACTTTTAGAGATATGGCCATTTGAATTCGCGACGTCGTGCTCATTAGTCCAAAGTTCGTTAGTCTGTATCTCACTAATTAAGAGGCTGTTAGCAAAAATATTTGAGTTCTTGCCGTTTTTCATGGGTCCCAATTGGTTCCCAAAGTTTTACGAAAATCTGAGAGATGATGGCAGATTCTTTGATGATTTGACATGGAATGACCCTAATGTGCTCTGTGAACTCTAGTTATGAGTTGAAAAGTATTGTTTTCCAGTTTTTCACTATGTTGTAATGATTTTGCAGCATGTGATCAGGAAAATTGTTAGCAAGTCACCTTTAGTCTCATTTAGTTAATTTATCTGACAAGATTTATTTCTCAACGGCAAAGGTCGAATGATCTAAAATTCCACACTCACTGTTCATGCTGCATCAGAACAGCAACTATTTGTTTATGTTTGGCTCAACCAGCAATATCAGCATGCTTCTCAACACAATCATTTTCAAAGTGCATCTTACCAGGCATTATACATGGGATTCGGCAGGATTTCCTTCAGTGCGATCCGTACTTCACCGAGAAATGGCATCTCACCCAGCTTCAGGTTGCAGGCATTGAAGAGTTCTACCCTGAGATGAAAATTGTGTCAACACTTCATTTTAACCGAAATGGAAAAATGCACCCACGAGAACATGCTGATCAACTCCATGCTCATAATGAATGCATACAACAGCTCTGATCAACTTTGAGTGAAGTTTAAGGGCCCCAATGAATGCACAAATTACAAATAAGGCTCTGTCATATGAACATGAACTATGATCAATGCCAACCCTCACTGAAAAAATCTTAAATTTAAAAATCCTGAAACTATAGATGTGCAAATATTTCAGGGAATTGTATTAAGCTGGTAACCAAAATAAATAATGCTGAACACAAGGTGTGATGAGGTGCACATTCACATTTGAAGCTGCCGACTAGGACACACGCATATAAACATCCACGCAATATATTTTACTTGATCTGCAGCTTTTCCAGGTCTTCCTCCTCAACATCGAAGTGATCCTTCCGAGCATAGCTGCCAGGCCTCGAAACCTGCAAAAATGTGATCACCGTTTCGTTGGCAGGTAACACAATGGAGATACAAAAGCTTTTGCAACTTCCCTTGCCAATCGACTCACATACATCTTGTGCACACAAGCCCAGAGCTGAGTATTTAAACTCAACATTGCAATGTTAGAATAATCACGTTAGGACTATGTATTAAACTTCACTGTGGCTGAAAATTAAAAGTGTTTATTGGAGGCAATAACCAATGTACAGTATTTACAAAAGGCATGCAACACATGTTGAACAACTAATGTAACCAATGTAATGTATTTCGAGGAATCAGACAGGATTCACTCATTGACAAGTGGAACAAATATACTCATGCTTAAGACAGAGCCTGCATTAATGAAGAAACTACCAAAAATCTTTATCCCTACTTGGTGCCTCGACTTTCAACTGCACTTCTCATATAATTGCTGCATTAAAAAAAAAACACATCAGAACTGAAGCTATGTATATTCAAAATCATTCAATCAACGCTGGTTGTGAGGTTCACAAACATTTATTTGTGCATGTGATGATGAATTAAAAGCCTTCTATGAAAGCTCACAAAGGAGTAAGATGAAACGGAGCACAGAGGACAGATCGCAACCCTGGGATGAGATATGGATAATTAGCAGAATAAGTGACAAGAAAGCCAACATGATTAAATCCCACAGCGCAGCAACGGGTAAAAATTAAAAGACCAATCAAAAAGACCAATCAAAAAGACCAAAGACTATTTTCAAATAAAAGTAACTTGTTTTCTTTGGCAACTCTTTTAGACCCCCCCCCCCCCCCATCTACTTTCTCAACAATCCTCTTGAAGAAGTCCTTTCATTCAAACTTCTCGGTCTCACTATCTGCCATGATCTTTCCTGGGAAAGCCACATTTCCAAGCTGGACTCCAAAGCCAATCGCCGATTGAGCATCCTCCATCGTGCAAAGTCCTTTCTTGGCACACCTGAGCTCCTGACCACATACAAACCTTTCGTCCGCAGTCTGATGGAGTACTGCCTGATCTCTCCTCTGGGCTGGTGCTCCTGCCTCTCACCTTTCTCGGCTTCTCGCTGTGGAAACCAAGACATTTAGGATAATTGGTATCTCCTGATATGAGGCTGAGTCTTTCAGTCTATCACTTTCCCACTGCAGGCAGGTCGGTGATCTTTCTGTCTTCTACAGTCTCCTCTCAGGCCTTGCCCTCCACCCCCCTGCTCTGTCTGAGATATGACCCCCCCCCCAATATTTCCGCAGGGTGCTCAAGATCCGATCCGCCAGCAACCCCCTTCTGGTAAAACTACCAAAATCACGAATCACTGCTCACCTTCACCCGTTCATTCCTATTTTTTCCTGTCTTTGGAACATACTCCCACACTCTCTTCAATCCCATTCTTCCCTCCAGGTCTTCAAAACAGCTGTTCACTACGATCTCTTCTCTTCCCCTATCCAAAACCATGATCTTTTCTACCCCCGCTAATCCACCCCAAACCCACCTCCTTCAAATTCCCTGCTTTCCTTCCTGAAAGTCCCTGTAGTGTCCATCTTCTTTACCCTGTGTACCCTCTCCCTTCCCATACTTCTCCCTTCCACAGATCTTCTCAGGTCTCTGTTCCCCACTGTTCTTTCCTTCGCTCTCCTGCCCCTCTTTTCTCCGGCTCTCCTTGTGGGTTTGTGTGTTATCTCGAATACGAACCTTTTCTTTCATTATAGACAATGTGGTTTGCATCTTTGTTAGGTTTTGGATTGATAATAAAATGGCCTACACTTGGGATGTGGGCAAAGCATGGCATATTATTAGACCACAAGCTTGCAAATCTTAACATTTGGAAAAACAATCGAGATTGTGATTCAAGAGAGACTTTCTCCAGAATCAACCATGTGATCCTGAAGAGTGGTTTCTGTGGCTACACTCACAGATCCTTCTGAGGTTTTTTTTGGCAGTTGCTGAACAGGGCATTTCATGCTGTGCGACAGTTTGACGTTTGACGCATCAGCCCAAAGAGCCATGCCTCAGGTGTTACCGCATCTACTGGTTGTGCATAGGCGTAGACTTGGAACAGCTTTTTGGAAAAGTGTCAAATTTGGAAGACCAATTCACTGAAGTCGGTCTGACTCACCCAGGCAAAGCGATGATGGAGAGTTCAATCATGCCCATTGCAGCAAGAGCAGCAGAACTCCAATTAGAGATGATGACGATACAGCAACAATCAAGCAAAAATAATAATTTAGCTTACAGCTCCCTTCATATACAGAATGCAGGCATACACCAAATTCAACTGCACACAGTCAAACCTGGGTTAACATGTGAGCGACTGCACAGGAAATGTTTGTGGTGATGCAAAAGGAGTTGGTTAAAGAGTTGGAAATACCATTATATTCTTTTGAATTGATATTTGATAAAGCACAAAAAAAAAATTTAAATAGATATTTATTGGGATTTACATGAAACGTACCGAACCTGACTCTCTTACACATCAAATGTTTCCTCCCCTGTTCTACATAATTATTCCTTGTGCATTCATTCCCTCACTTGTCTGCAAATGTACCCACTGTATCATTGGTGCCTCTTTACCTT
>NC_140967.1:33815612-33958112 GCF_056783735.1 Eptatretus burgeri
CACTATCAAATTTAATCCACAGGTGGGCAATGAACCGTGGACAACCCCATTAACTTTTGGGTCCAATTGGACCAAAGGTCAAGGTCAAGGTCACGAAAAGATCAAAATCGTTTTTCGCTCATAACTTCGTCAAAAATGATCTGATTTACTTCAAACCAAGCTTATAGTGAACCTTATTCTATTTGTCACTTATAATCGTACCCATTCCTATAGTGAAAAATGCATATTTGTGAAAATAACTTTTTGCCTTAAATGGGCGGGATTTGTGGTGCCTGGCACCACTTGTTTGTTTATGTTTTTTCATAACTTAGATTTAGTTCCATCACAGCAGACGAAAACAAAAGAAATTCACCCAAAACGAGTGTGAAAGCTACTCAAGGTTATTACGTTGTATACAGGATGTACTGTAATCGGTAATCACACTGATTCCAATCGGCTGATTGCTGAAGAGTTGCCGATATCGGCCAAGCACTAATACAGTGTGTGTGTTGTTGTAGAATTTGCTGTTTGGTGTGGTTTGCACAATGTACATCTTCTTTCAGGCATTTACCAAGGTTTAATCTACAATTCTTTGCTGTTTCTTGTTTTTGATTGAGGTCTTGTAGATGGTAAACTGCTCGAATGCTGTGTGTGTGTGTGTGTGTGTGTGTGTGTGTGTGTGTGTGTGTGTGTGTGTGTGTGTGTGTGTGTGTGTGTGTGTGTGTGTGTGTGTGTGTGTGTGTTTCTTTATAAAGCATAACATTTTCTCTCTGCTAACTCCCCTCCCCCTACCCATATATGTATGTATGTATATGTATATATATCTCTATCTCTATCTCTATCTCTATCTCTATCTCTATCTCTATCTCTATCTCTCTCTCTCTCTCATTGGGGGATGTTCATATCCGGGTGATGGTTGTTTCCGGATGTGTGTGGATGGAATTGGTCTCCAGATCATGTTTGTTTGTCTCCTAAAAGACAAATTTCAAAACAAAAGCAAGTTTTAAAGTAATGCAAGATAAACATAGTACATAAAAACTAAAACAAAGTTGTTCGGATGTTTGTGGGTAACAATCTCAATGGTGGTCAAAACCTCCAAAAAAGGTTTTGTTTTTCTTTATCTCGCATTACCATGTTATTTTTTTTAAGTTCTAAAGGAAATTTATGGAACGTGCTTTGAGGAATGCAGCAGGTTTTCAGCCTGCTATACACCCTACTTTCACTCCATAATGACAATGCAGGCACTGCTAACACCTTGTATAGCATTACATAATGAAATGAGTTTGACCATACTTTCAGAAAAGGGGAACAGAATAACATGAAACGAATTTGGTTTGATTGAAAAAAGTCAAATATATTCAACCAGAGCCAATATTCTTCTCCATGTAGAGCATGTGGATTCTGGTATCATCATTGCTCAGGAACTGATGCAATGCTCTCTGCAAGTTAGAGCACGAACATTTGGAATTTTGCCAGGATGCCAGTAGTAACATGCCTACTCTTCGTGTAAGACTCCGTGGGATATTTTGCGTCAATAAAGTAATACTAGCAGAGGGCACATCCAGAGTAACATCCGTCTGAGGGACGGTGTACTTTGTGACCCAACCCCTGGCCTTGCCTAGCACCAGTCCGGCAGTTTATCATCCGACTGAGAATCGGACCCAGACGAAACAGCTCAAAGGTAGGTGTGTACCTTAGCAACATCCTGTAACCAGAAACTAACGTTCATTAAAAAAGTATCTATTTGAGTGCACAACCGTTGAAAGTTTGAGTATGATTGTTGGGAAAGATCAGTGGTGGAATCGACTTGGATTTAGCTCCATCACAGCAGACGAGAACAAAAGGTTCTGTGGTACTCGACACCTTTTATCAGATATCTTACAGCACACGCATGCAAATTTCAATATATTTACACTAAATGTTTGCAAGCAGAAGCAACACGCACGCGCACACGCGCGCACACACACACACACACACACACACACACACACACACACACACACACACACACACACACACACACACACACACACACACACACACACGGCATTCGAGCAGTTTACCATCTGCAAGACCTCAATCAAAAACAAGAAACAGCAAAGAATTGTAGATTAAACCTTGGTAAATGCCTGAAAGAAGATGTACATTGTGCAAACCACACCAAACAGCAAATTCTACAACAACAACAAAAAAGACAACTATACATTTTTTTTTTTTTTACACAATCAAATTACTTATGAATCATTCAGCATATGAAATAACAATTGCAAGTCCAGTATGTGAAACAACTATTACTACTTTACTTTAGTTTGTATGTTATAAAGAAGACACAAGGTGTGATGAGACAGCTCAAAACATCATAATGATTGCCGGCTAGTCCGAAATGTAAGAATAGCAAAATAGACAGCTGGGAGGTTGGAAAAAGACATCCTGTCATATCTGCTTTGAAGACTCATAAATCCACCCTCGTTCCACCCACCCCATCTTGTACTGATCCACACCAAATTAGCCTTTAGTTTCTCAGCATCGACTGCTTCACAAAGCGCAAGGTAGGTGGAGAGACAAGCAAATGAAAACAACTCAATCTGAGATAAACTCTTCAGATTACAGGGTTCGATAAACATCACCACCATGAGGTTTGCCAAGTTACCAGACTTAACCTTCCGCAAACGTTAAAGCCAGCCCATAAGCAAAAGAAGAGTTAAATGACGTGCTTCCATCCGCAGGTCCTGTGATATCAACCTTGCAGACATTGATATGTCACCTCTGGCAATAGTATGCATTGAAGAAAATGCAGCCAAGCTACGATTTCCTCAGATAAACAATCAAGCAAAAAGTCCCAGGAAACATAACGGCAAACTGCCTCTCTGTAAATTACCACCTCCTCCTTGGTCTTGCACCCTCTCCCCTCTCTTGGCTCCGTCCCTCCCAGGTTTCTCTATGGTGCACACTGTCTGCCAGTAACCCTCTTCTTGTTAAATTCCCAAAATCCAGGCTCACTGCTCACCTCCACCCATTTGTTCATCTTTTCTCTGACCTGCGGAACCAACTTCCCCAGTCTGTTCAGTCCTATTATTCCCTCCAGAGCTTCACAACAGCTGTTCACCACTACCTCATGATGTCTTCTACCCCAAATGACCCCATTCCCAAGCACGCCCTTTTTCCAGGTTATTGTGATTTTATTTTTTGCCACTCTCCTTCACCTACATTCGTTTGTTAGTTGCCGGATGGTTTGTTCCTTTCATGTTTCATCCCTACCTTCCCCTTCCTCCTCTTCCTGTGTTGCAGCTTGTGTGCAGCTGGATCACCCCCATTTGTCCTTCTCCCCCTCCCATTGATCTCACTCTCACCTCAACTCTGCTGTTGGTGTTTATCCTTTTCCATTTTGTTCCCTACCATTCTGTTCTTGCTCTTCCATTAGCCTCAGGTCAGGTCAGGAATGATCCACCAGGGCAGCAGGTCGCTGCATCAATTTTCTGCCAGTACTCCAGGGGCCTCCATCTGGCCATCCCCCAGGCAGATACCTGGCTCATCCCAATCCCCTTGAGATGCCGATCAACCTGCTGCAACCACGAAGCATGTGATCAGCCCATTGGCCTCCTCCACTCACGAGAGAGTCCAAGTCTCACATCCATAGAGCAAGACTGGAAGCACCAAAGACCTGAAGATTCAGACTTTCGTCCTCCCGCAAAGGTACCGGCAGCGTCATACCCCATGATCCAGTGAATTCATGACTCCCCAAGCCCGACCCAGACGTCTGTTGACCTCTGACTCACAGCCAGCAGAGACATGAATATCACTGCCAAGGGAAGTGAATCTCTCCACGACCTCAACATCCTCACCACAAACAGGCACAGACAGGACACCAGCATCGAAGATGTCATGAAAAGACTGAATCTTAGTTTTGACCCAAAAAACCTGTAATCCCAGCGGCTCCGACTCCTCATTCAGCACCTCGAGGGCCCCCAAAAGGATATCTAAAGTCTCCGCAAAGATGACTGCATCATCTGCGAAATCAAGGTCAGAGATATTGACATTCCCAAATGATGCACCACAGCTTGATCTCTCCAACATCCTCCCTAGAATCCAGTCCATACAATAGTCCATGGGCCCAGGCATATATCGGTACCATCTGAGGAAACCAAACTTTTGGGCTACTAAGTTATTGGTAGGGACTAGATGATTATTTCAATATGTGATAACTGTTCCAGAAGAGCAGCTTAGTGTATGTATTTTGCATTTTTACCATTTTACCATTCTGAGATATTGACGTTTTGGGGGAAAATAAAAAAAACCAACAAAAAACCAAGGACCACTGGGAGGAAGTGGCAGAGCTGAAGTCCACGCAGGAGGAAGCAGACACCCAAATGCTTCTGCATGCTCTGCATGCAGCAGAGGCTGGGTACAAGGCTGTGGTGATCACTGCCGAAGATACAGATGTCCTCGTGCTGTGTCTTGCCTTCAATAAGGACATCCCATGCCCCGTGTATCAGAAGTGTGGTACGCAAACCCGCACACGGTTCCTAGACATTGACAAGCTTGCTCGATCGATGGCAGACAGTGTCTGTGATGCCCTGGTTGGACTGCACGTGTTCTCCGGTTGTGATACAGTCAGTGCCTTTTCAGGCCGGGAAAAGATGGGCGCCTTGAAGCAAATGAAGTCGGATAAGACCTACCAAGAGGCCTTCAGTCAGCTCGGTCATTCATGGGAAGTATCCACCGAGCTCTTTCAGAAGCTGCAAGAGGTCACCTGCCACATGTACGTGCCATCTACCAACACCACGAAAGTCAATGAACTCCGACATCAACTCTTCTGTGCCAGACGGGGAGAGATAGAGTCCAGTCAGCTTCCACCATGTGAAGACTGCCTCTTCATGCATGTCCTCCGTGCAAACTACCAGGCTGCTATATGGAGGCGCTGTCTGCAATGCCAACCCTATGTTCCAAGTCCCAAGGGTTGTGGATGGACCACTGATGATGACAGGAAGCTGGCCATCGAGTGGATGCAGGGTTCTCCAGCACTCGATGCAGTGTTGCAACTGCTTTCTTGCAAGTGTGGACGGTCGTGCAAACTCTCAGACTGCACGTGCCTTGCCAATAGCCTGAAGTGCACTGACATGTGCAAGTTGCGAACCTGCAGCAACCAGCCCGCTAATGTCGAGGAAAAGGTTGTACACCTCGAGGACTCTGCTGATAACCATGATGAAGACTAGAGTACTGATCCATGGTGTGAATGTTTTGGCACAATCACAAGGAGATTCATGGCTACAAATATGCATGAGTAAAACATAGTACATAAACATGCCACAGTAGCGTGGTGAAATTTGGGTTATCCATAAATTTCACATTTTGGACACTTGTTGGAACTAGGGTAGGGGAAGGGCAATTCCTTTAACTGTGGTAAAAACTTGTAAAATGTTTATAAATGTTTTCCTCATACAACATGTGCATGTTGTAAGCTGCTGTGGTTCAGTAGCACTACCCAGGGAACTTGTATAACAATACTATAAATTAAAATGAACTGAAAATCACTAATCAGCAACATTTTGATAGGCCCTATTGTTCGCCCCTTTCTGCCATAAAACAAATTCTGCCTTCAGGAATGACAGAAAGGATTATTCGGATGGTAGAAATAAAGCATTTTAGACATGTATTTGTGGTTTGCAGTTCATTCTAGCCCCATCTGGAAACAGCAATTGCATCATTTGTGAATGTTTCTGAGTTTGCCTTTTTGATTTCACGATGCGGAGGGTGGGTACATTCCAGAGATGATAACTACCAATAAGCTGCCAGTCTGCAATGGTTATCACATCAAAATATGATCTATATATATATACACCAATTCAAAAATCATAACGAGGATTGGTTTCCTTAGATGGTACCGACAAGTGCAATTTCTGGCCTGGGCCTATGGATAACAAGTACTGAAAAGTGTGGGGGCCAGTACATACCCATGACGAACTCCAGTAACAACTGGAAATAAGTCAGAGGTACCACCACATCTCACAGCACTCTCAGTACCAGGGTAGTAGAGTTCAGACATCAGATCGATCAGTTTTGGTGGCACCCCATGAAGACCAAGAATCCTGCAGAGGGCAGCCAGATTCACTGAATCAAACACTTTATAGAGATCAACATAGGCTGCAAGCAGCCCCTGCCAAACCTCTCGTCTGCGTTTGGTGAGGACCCGAAGAGCAAGGATACGGTCAAGTGTTGACCTCTTGTGTAAAGCCTGACTGCTCTGGACGCTGGTGCTCAAGCAGATGGTGGCGAACCCTTTCATGAATTATCTGAGCAAAGACGTTGCCCGGCACTGAGAGCAGCGTCACCCCTCGGTAGATGTTGCAGTCTTAGCAATCACCCTTCCTTTTCCAGAGGGACAACAAGGCCCCTCTTCCAGTCAGCTGGGATGATGCCTGTGTTCCAGGCAGAGCACAGAACTGCTTGCACCGACACGAGTGTAGCATTTCCACCAGCATTGAGAACTTCAGCCTGGATGCCACAAATCCCTGAAGCTAGTCTCCATTTCAAATGGTTCACCGCAGCCTGTGTTTCCACAAATGAAAGTGGGCCATAGTTGATTGGAGGGTCAGCAACAGTGATTGAAATACTCCTGACGTCCAACTCGACAGCTGGTGGATCAGCCTGGTACAACTGCTCAAAGTAACCGGCCCAGCGGGCCTTCACTTCGGACTCCTGTCAAGAGCCAACCACCCTCTGTTCTAACTGCAGTACAAGGGATGCGCTTGGATGAACGGAATGCATGAATTCCCCTGTAAGCAGGACGAGAATCACTTGACCACGGGTGAAAGCTCTACCCCCTCACAGATTCCTCGCACATAGGCCTCCTTGTCCACCCTTAGCGCATGTACAGTTTTACGCCTTAGCTCGCTGAACAGCTCAGCTCTGCCATTCAGCCTGGTCCTGCGACCCTGGTCAATGGTATCCAGTGTCCCTTGAGACAAAATTCTTCTTCGCCCAGCGGTGAATTCCAAGACATCCACCGGCAACATGAAGGACAGTGGTCTTGAAGGCACTCTGCAACTCTTCAGGATCTACCAAAGCACCTAGACCCCCCCAAATCTCCACTCAGCTTGTTCGCAAACTCCTCAGCTCCCCTCTCATCCAACAGCTTGCCAATATCCAGCTGAGGCTGGGATGGTACCATTCTCCTGGATTTGTGGTGAAACTTAAGAGTTGTTACAACATGCCGGTGGTCAGTATTGAGGAACTGAGCACTCCGGTAGACCCTGCAGTTTTGGATCATCCTCCAGCAACCATCAACGAGCACGTGGTCAATCTCCTTTGCCACACCGCCAGCGTTGGAATACCAAGTCCAGCGATGAGCTTGTGGGCGCTGAAACCATGAACCGGCCACCCTAAGTCCATGACTTCTTGCAAAGTCAAGGAACTTAGTGCTATTCTGGTTCACAGTTTCAGACCCATGGGGACCAACACATGTCTCATAACCATCCCTATCAATTCCAGTCGAAGCATTGAAATCCCCCAAGACTAGAAGTGTATCTCACCTGGGGCACTGATCAACCACAGACTCGAGAGTAGCATTGAATGCGTCCTTCACGGTGAGATCACTTTCCTCAGTCGGAGCATAAACAGAGACCAGGGAAATGACACCCAAGGAATGACGAATACTTCGTCTCATAATATGCTCATTGACCGGTATTACCTAAATTATCTTTGGAGTCAGCTTATTGGACACATCTGCAGCAACTCATTGGGCATGGTAACCCTCAGAGTGACCAGACCAATCGTAGATGTAACCACCCACCATGATCTCTCCGCAATCGGGTCTCCGAACCTCAGAGAGTGCTGCAATACCGATGTCCCAACGCTTGAGCTCAGATGATAACAGACAGGTGATCATCCTCTCTTGGGGATAGGACATTCCAGGCACCCACCCGAAGGAACTGCCTCAGGTTAACCCAAGGAGACCGCCCTCTTGTGGACACCTCAGCACCACCCCGATACACTCTCCCCCAGTCTGACCCGGGAATGTTACCCCGTGGTTTCCCTCCTATCATCAAATATTGGGGGTCCCGAAGGCTTTGCCCCAATCCTGTCATCCGGTGAGCTGCCCTGCGAAGGGAATCTGCATAGGAGGTTACTCCCACAGAGTGGGTTTTCAGATTTTTTTATGCTTCGAGAATGTTTTGCCGAATGAAGGGTTTTACAGTGGCCGGAGTGCAAATCCTGCCACCAACCTCCTAAAAAGAAGGACCCAACTGCAGGAGGATGTCTACAGACACCGTTGGACACTAGATATGGATGGCCGTTGGCTCACAAGGAGCTTCTCTGCCCTTTAATCATGTGAAAAATAAGTAAATAAATAAAATTTTAACAAACGAGGCATATTCTGTGTGATGCACAATGTGAAACATCCTTCGCAATCATACAAAATATCCAAATCGCTACAATAAAGTCAATTAAACCTGGGTATGTCACAAAACTCCATGATAATATTGGATGAGTTCATAAAGATAAATGCGAAACAATAATGCCTCAAAGTAATTTTTCTTCATGTTGGATGAACGATTTGCTATCGTCATCGACTGTGGTCGTTTCTAAATGCAAGGATCATTTTAAATTGATCAGCAAAGAATAATTTGTTTCTTTGGTCCAGTGACGAAAATATACCTCAAAATTCTCTGAAAATCATACATTCAACACACAGTACCCTGAGATACCTAAATCCCAATGTATTAAAAAAGGGAATTGTACACACATACTTACATACATATATACAGACATCTGAAATTAATAGAAAACAAAACAGAGCTGGCACGACTTCCATCAAATGTTGCATACGTGTTGGTGGTACCCAAGGTAAACCCCCCTTCCCCTTGCAAGGGGAGTGGGGGTGGGGAGGGGTGAGACGACTTGCCAATGCTCCCGAAGGTAGCGGGTGTTTCTAGTGCAAGAAAAAAAAAATCAGACGTAATGTTGAAAGTATTTTTGAAAAGGTAGTCAGTCATTTGAATCATTATTAAAATAAACTAGAGTTCATAGAACACATCACCCCGTGCTGTCTTGAGAAACAAGGACATGGGCAGGGTCGATGAGCAGAAAATTTGATTGGTCAAGATGATGTAAAATGCCGTAATGTTATGAAAGTGCCAAAATGCTGATTTGTGTTATTGTGTTCAAATACGTAATTCAATTGAAAAAAATATATAGATTTTAAACGTTTTAGAAAAAAAACAAAATCCAGAAGTTTACTGCTGATGATGCAGCGTCTTTTACGCCACCCTATCATTAGTTCTTCATATCTGTTGTTTGTGTCCTCTATGACATCCTGAAAAACAGTAAGTTTCCTGTTTGGAATGATTTTAAATTTTGTTCATCTGCCAGACAGGCAGATAGACTGAAACAATTATCTCACTCGTCTCTACGCATGCTTAATCAGGACGAATTCAAAGCCAAAGTTTTGCTAAACTATAGGTTCATTTTCCAATTAATGTTCCGATACATGTTCAAAATATAACATGAAATTTAAATTAAGTTGTTCCTCGATCATAATATGACGTTTGTAAACAGGACAGACAGACAGACAAAAGTAAACCAATTGTTTAACCCCGCTTTTTGCTTCGCAAGCACGGGGGAAAAACACTACAATAACGCTTACAGCAACCATCAATCTTGTATAATGTTAGCTTCCACCAACTATTACACAACGTTTACTTTTTAATAAACATACCTCATGGTTTATGCATAATTCACAGAGTGTCTGCCTGTGTTCATATGGATCCTGGAATATTTCAGTAAGCATCAGGATCTATTTACTGCTCCAACTCATAAGTGGGACAAAAAGTGCATCAGATTACATAACTAGTAAACATACATAATTTAAATTTATTCGATAGAGAGAGGAGAAAGGCTGTAGATCATCATTAATTAGTATCAGAATACCTTAGTCTCGTCAGCGCTGGAATATAAAATCATGGATTACATCTCAGCCATGAGCCGTGCATGCATGGATGGCTCAGTGGTTCCCAAAAACTTTTTTGTCCAAAAATTTGAAATCACATTCGCCCCGTGACCCAAATGGGCCCGGTACTTACGATAAAAATTGTTGGAGAAAACGCTTTTGATGTGAAAAAACCCCTTCAAAATCGAGATTTTGAGGGTTTGGAAACCCCTGTTATAGATCAACATGCATAGAAAAAAGGGTGGTTGGGAGGGGGAATGGGGGAGGTGAGGGGTGGACATTTTGAATTTTTGTCTGTCACATCTTAATTTGAATATCCTCTTTCCCCACTACATTTCAGAATTGACTGTGTCACTGAAAAACATTCCAAAACAGGGGAGATGCATGGCAAGCACCTCCTGTTGATTTGGGCCTTTGGAGCAAGTGCTAGTGTGTCACAAGGGTTCTTGACTCCGACAGTTGATAGATGGATATTTGGTGATAAATTTTGAAGTGGGGTGCAGAGAACATGTTGATAAATCCATTCAATCCTGTCTCAACTCAAGAGTGCATGGGAGGGTGAAAAAGATGGAAGAAGAAGTGGCACAAGTTGAGGTTGGAGAATCAATATAGATTTGTGGAGTCAATGGAAGCAGGCCAAGAGGAGTAGAAAGGAGCACTAATTACCTCCACCTCCGAAGGTGGATGAAGATTTGCTTTCACCCCCGTTTGTGTCTGTCTGTCTGTTTATCTACAAACATTACATCTCAAAAAGTTATGGATGGATTCAGATGAATCTTGATGCAGACTCCATACAAGGGGGAAGGGGAAGGGGTGGTCCACAAAATTTATGAGGTGATTTTGAGTGGGGATGATGAATGGATTTGCATGTATTTGACGGTGGGTTGATTGTGGGAGCAAGCAAGGCTGTCTTTGCGGGTGTAAATGGGTGAGGGTTTGTCTGGCAATGAACATGTGCAGTGTGCACACAAATGAATGCAAACAAGATGGATTGGTTGGGTGTTTGCTTGTTTTATTCGTTTCGGAGCCCTTATTTCTGGTGCAGTGGATTCTGTGAAGATAGCAGGGGTGAGTAAGGTGAGTGTCTTGGTGGTGAATGCTTGTTTTTCTCAGTTGCTGGGGGGTAGTGTTATTTGTATATTTGCAAGTGGGTATTAAATTAGGATAAATATATAATCACCATTGGCCAGCTTCAACAGAGTTATAACAAGATTACAAAGCTAAAATGATGATGATACAGGGGTCTCACTTGTATATCTGAATACCCAGGCCAGTGTGACATACACGTGTGTATCAGTATGTGTACTCTTGACACACACACACACACACACACACACACACACACACACACACACACGTATCAGTGTGTGTGTGTGTGTGTGTGTGTGTGTGTGTAAAGTGCACATACCAATACACACCTGCTGCCTCACTATTATGTTTATTGTGTGTGTGTGTGTGTGTGTGTAAAGTGCACATACCGATACACACCTGCTGCCTCACTATTATGTTTAGTGTGTGTGTGTGTGTGTGTGTGTGTGTGTGTGTGTGTGTGTGTGTGTGTGTGTGTGTGTGTGTGTGTGTGTGTGTGTGTGTGTGTGTGTGTGTGTGTGTGTGTGTGTGTGTGTGTGTGTGTGTGTGTGTGTGTGTGTGTGTGTGTGTGTGTGTGTGTGTGTGTGTGTGTGTGTGTGTGTGTGTGTGTGTGTGTGTGTGTGTGTGTGTGTGTGTGTGTGTGTGTGTGTGTGTGTGTGTGTGTGTGTGTGTGTGTGTGTGTGTGTGTGTGTGTGTGTGTGTGTGTGTGTGTGTGTGTGTGTGTGTGTGTGTGTGTGTGTGTGTGTGTGTGTGTGTGTGTGTGTGTGTGTGTGTGTGTGTGTGTGTGTGTGTGTGTGTGTGTGTGTGTGTGTGTGTGTGTGTGTGTGTGTGTGTGTGTGTGTGTGTGTGTGTGTGTGTGTGTGTGTGTGTGTGTGTGTGTGTGTGTGTGTGTGTGTGTGTGTGTGTGTGTGTGTGTGTGTATAAAATTAACTTTTCCGACCTAGACAAACGTCGTGATGAAAACCGTCGCAACCCCGTCATGACTGCAGCCCCAGAAGGGCAAATTTGCAGTGTAAATATGCCAAGGTTAAATGCTGTCACCAATCAGATGAAAAAACGAAGCCAATGACTCGTTTCACCCTTTTTAGGGTTCATCAGGGAAACACGTTACTGGTCCATCCACTTAGTGATTTTGAAGCCTTATGGCCCCCAAACTGTGATTGGGGAGGCCACCATATCGAGTCCCATTACAGCTATTGCTACTCGATCTGGGACCAAGAAGTGCCATCTGCCACATGGACACATTGTCTTCCGCCTCGCAAATCACAATCAGGAGGAATCACCATTGTTTTTAGCCATTGGGAGTTATATGAAGATGATGAACGTCCTGCCTTCAAAGTACCAATCCGACAGTTAAAAGTCGGGCCGAGAATGAAACCCAGGCTCGACAGCTCAAAGGTAAGTGTGCAATTTCTGTACTATCCTGTTAGGAAACAACAATAATATGTAGGAAAGAGGCAAATTGGAGCATGGTCACACAATAAACATTATTAGATGTGGGATTATATAGATGGACCATCTACCTGTTTAAACAGATCAAAGGAATGCCCTGAATCATGCTTCTCCAACATTGCTGTCTATTTTACAAACAAGAAAAAAAAGATTCTGTTGTCAATTCTCAAACCCGTTATTTCTCCCTCGATGACAGGGTCTGCTCATTTGTCTTCACACATTTACATCCATTTCACCTTCTTTCATAACACATGCAGAACCTCAAAATCAAACTTAAAATATTTTCATTTCCTCCTGTCTGTCAAGGAAACTGTCTGCAGCCAAGTCTTTCCCACTCCTCCGCAGCATCACCCACATATTATTTTGCAAATTAAAAATAAATCTCTTTAAAATGTCAAAAATGGAAAGCAGATATAATAGCTTGCAATTGGTCAATCCACAACAATTTCTGCACTGGAATCCAAGGGTTAATGTTAAAAGATAAAAATAAACCGGCCTTGTCATCAAGACCCATTCAGCTCTTCATATCCTTTCCGGTTTGGTCAGGAAAGCATCGGTTTAACACACCTCAAAGTAGAACACTTCATTGAAGAAGGGGTTTGTCGTTTCCTTCTTCACTTTTGTCTTCTTTTGCTCATTCCTATGATAAGGTAGAGCAGTTTAGACAAGTACGCGCACCCCATTTTCACAAACGAATGAATGCAGGGGTCACCAATAACATGGTCTGCTGATTATACATTTCTGCAAATATAAAAGGTATTGGGAGTTTTAAAAGCCACTATATGCACAAATCAAAAGCAATGCACCAAGTTGCAAATTAAATAACACAACGGAAATATTAAACCTACGATTGATGACAGGAAATCCACACACTGATCTACAGTACATTTGGATGCACTTGGTGGACAAGTCAATCACTTTAGTCAAAGCCAGGAAGTGTGAATGGGGGGGGGGGGGGATGTGAAGCAGGTGTTAGTCAGCAATGAAGGTTTCTTTTGAGGCTACGTGGCCTAATACACTCACCGAATGCTCCTGCTAGGACGTTGTTCATAATAAATGCTGTTTACCCCACATCGGTTATATAATACTCCTCCATTGCAGCTGGTAATGTATGACATATGTCTCGGCTCTCGCCATAAATCAAAGGAAAGATTACAATGAAAAAAAATAATTCCCAGCATTGTGTATGCAATTCTAACATGTCTTGTTCAATACAAAACTACTCCTCAAAGTCAAACAAATGATCCTGAAACTTGCACCTACAAGGATGTGTATGGAGGGTTTTCAGAGCTATCCCATAACACTGTGCGCACCACGATATTGGTTGTATTCACTTCCCTGGCAACGAATGCATCGGTAGCTCTACAATCTAGCACGTTTGTCTCATTATTCTGACTTACTGCAATGGAAGGTTATGCTAATTATTTGGCCTTGTTAGTTCGTGTTTGCCTTTTCTCGCTTGTTTAGCTTGACAACCAATATGGCGCCTGAGCACTGCATAATGGGTACTGAAATCCCTCAATCGGGCCTAATGCACATCGTGAAGGCCACGGATGGCTAGTAAGCATCCCCCCATGCTATGTCGAGTGTCTTCCAAGAACGAGGTAAACGAGAAAAAAAAATGCACAACAAACGGACAGTGGGGGTAGCGGAACAACATTTTGATCCAACAAGTAAGTGATGACAAAACAGTAAAAGAGGAGAAAGCAGAGGGGAAGGTAACACAGTAACCTGCAAGAGGGTAGAGTTTGGTAACTTTAATGGAGGTAGAAAAGATAGTGGGTAGATATGTTGGATGACATCAGATGGGAGTGTACCACATGTTTGAAGGCATGGAGGCAAGAGTGACATAAAACAACCTCAGGAAGGTAGTTTTCATGCTCTTGTGAGGTTGGCTTGGGGAAGTTTGGCCAAAGACTTTCACAAACCAGCTGGGGTAATTAAATAAATTAATAAATTATATCGTTAAATTTGCATTTAGTCTCGATTTTGGCAAACCACTGCTGATCTTGAGATTTTTGCTTCAACCTTCAAGGAATAATTTAGAAATAACCAGTGTTCAACCATGAAAGATTGTTCAGTTAAAAGTTCTCCTTATCGTCATGGGCATTGCCGTGAACCTCCTCATCGTTTTCTTGGAAGTCTTCATCAGAAGTAGCAGTGGTAAGATTCGCACATTCCTCGCATATGCACAGTTCCGTGCAGGGAATACCTACGGACATACAGATTCATTGTCTGCCTCACCATCTTTGCACTTAAACTTCTTGCATGCAGAGTATGCAAGTTCCAGGATGCTGTGTTGAGCAGGTTCCACATCCATCCAGTCAATATCAAAGGTATTGTTTGTCGACTTACAACCATTTCCAACTGGAGATGGAATGTCAGGATGTGGTTCGAAGCTACACTTATAGATGGCTGCCTGGAAGTTTGCACGTTAGGTGTGCTGATGTAAGGCATCCTGATTGGGTGGCATGACATCGTCTGCTCTAGTGGCCATGGAAAACTTGGCATATCGCACATCACTGACACTGGTGAACTCATGTTATGCATGCAGTTCACACACAAATTCTTCCAAGTGCAGTTACCATACCTTCTGTAACCGTGAAGGTTTCTCCAAGTGACTCAAATGCTGCACAGACTATCTGTTTTTGCACCAAGAGTTTAATTGCCCTTGTCTTGCCTTTGCCATAAAATGCACTTACCGAATCACAGCCAGTGAAGTAATGGAGGCCAATGAGTGCTTTATAGATAGGTTCTTCAAGATGCTGGTTGATAGCTTGTAGGTGGATTGTGTGGGCTTTCTCATCTTTCCCCGAATGGAAATACAGCTGGGAACTGCCAAAAATGGAAGCAAATGCAATGCCATGCATAAACACATCAGTATCAGGACTTTTGATGACTATATTATTGTCACAGGATTTGGTGATGTAAATGGCATGCAAAAACATCCTCGTGCCTGCTTCTTCATGAGAACAATGTAGCTCGGTGACGTTTTGCACTTCAACTCTTCCAATGTGAAGGGAGATAGCATGACACAGCTCGCCATGTGCTATAACTACCATTACTCCAAAATATTGGCATCACACTTTTTTCCAAATCTCATGGAGGAATTATGCAAATTGTTGTTTGTTGTAGCTGTTCGTAAGATACTTTTTCCATTGAATTAGCTGTGCAGGTTTTGAAATCTTGATCTTCTCAGAACCAATAGCTGCTCTATTTTCCTTTCCTTTCCACATTTTTACACTTGTGTTTGGATATCTATCCATTACAAAATGGACAGTGGAAGATCGATGAATACAGGCTAAGTTCAACAATTGTCTTAAAATCTCTCCTGAAAGTTGACCCATATTTTTGGCATGAATTTCAGGCTCAGTTCTTGGAGCATAGCCATTCCATCTATGATCCACACACTACCCATTGGTTTCTCAACAACAGGTGAAGTGTCAGGTGCAGTTGCCAAGTAGTGCAGTAGCTTAGCCATGTTAGCTTTCCCAGGCATCAATTACGTGTTGCTTTCGGCAGTGGCAGTGGAGTTCAGCAGTAGGACAGCATGCTCTTCAAATCAATGTTGCATGTTGTGTTGATGATGAGTCATGCAGGTGGCTCTCTATTATTTCATAGGGTGACATCTTTCCCCTTTACCTTTGTGGTGACAGTTTTGAGTTTTGGTCATATTGTTACGAATCGAGTGAAACACTTCATTTTCAACTTTGATAAAGTTTTGTTGAGGGAGATCTTGCCTCTTTGCAAACGGTCCAAAGTCATGAAAACATTGGCACCCTTCTCATGAAATGCAACAAGGTCATGGCAAACATCTGGTGAAGCAATGACACTTAATGATAAATGGATAAGATATCTGGGCACTGTTTCAGGATCATTGTCAAATGGGTTGATCACACTGGCCATGGTGTTCATGATGTTTGGCACATCCTGCGCATCATGGGTCATACACCTCTTTCCCAGATCTTTATGACTTTTACAAGTCAGATCCCAGTGATAGCTTTTGCCCACTGTGTTCTCACGCTGCCTTGTGATGGCTGCTCTTCTGTGCTGTGCCATAATCTAACTATTGCTGGCTCCTTTGTTGGTTGAGAATGATTTGATCCCACCCCTTGTTTTGGAATCTCTGTTGGCCGTTTGTTCGATCGTCATATCACAGGCAACTCATGAATAACGTGTCTTTGAACAGCAAAATTCACGATCTGCAATTAATTGAATATAAATGGATGACTCGCCACCAGATTATGCATTTCCAAACAGCAAACAGGGAGATAACGGGAATAATTTGTCCCATCATACGCAAACATTCATGGCAGAAGAGCTCTGACTACTGCTCGGTGGAGTGACCAATCCCCATCTCTGTTAGCCCTAATGAAGACAACCACATTTTCAAACAATTTCAGATACAAACTCCAAAATGCGAATCTCATTTCTTCGTTCCTTGATCATATGTAGTCATCACAAGTTGTAATCACCACCTAAAATTGCTGGTCCCTCCACCAGATCTATATAGTATTCTTGAGGAAAATGCCAGGGGCATAGTAAAGGCCCCTTTATATGGTATGTGCCATGTGGCAAACAATAGAAAAGAAGGGACATTCCATGGATTGTGGAAAATGCCAGAAGATAGAAAATAAGGAACATTCAAAGAATCTCGTGTGCATGCTGTACTACCCTTGTGGTGTTAAGAGGAACCAAGTAATGCTCTCGAAAAGTTCATTTAAAGGGGCGCCAATTTTTTAAAAACAAATTTATCACACATGCACATTATCTTATGGTTTTTGTTTTCAAGGAACAACAATAAAATAAATAAATAACTTGACTTATTCATGGATTTTAACCGATATATGTCAGGTGCCCCTTTATATGAACTTTTATAGAGCACGAGACAACCAGTGAACCCATTGGGTTCCCGTTGTGACAGCGGTTGATGAAAAAAAATCATTTCAAGAAAAAAAAAAAAAAAGATAGTTCCAGCGAACTATACCGCTGAGGTTGTTTGCATTTATCAAACTATTGTGGGCTCGTAGGTGCGGGCCCCTTAGGTGCGTGCCAGTATGTGCAGCTTCGTTCCTTCGCTCTCGTAAAGACGACTGGATTGGGGCATTTTTTCAATTAGATCGGACCAACCGTATCATAAATGGCCATAACTTGGGAAACATACTCAGGTCCCCAGCGTCAATTGTGACGTCATATCAAACGAAGAAGAAGAAGAATTGTGACGCCCCCTCTCTCTCGCCCCTACTCCTCTCTCGCCCCCGTCCTATCTCGCCCCCTCCTCTCTCTCCCCCTCTCTTGATTTGTGACGCCCCCTCTCTCTCACCCCTTCTCTCTCTCGCCCCTCCTCTCTCGAATTGTGACGCTCCCTCTCTCTCGCCGCCCCTCTCTCGCCCCTCCTCTCTGTAAATGTATTCACAAATGTCTACCAAGCACAACAATTAATTCAAACCTTGGGAAAAAAACAGCTTTCAAACCCCTGGGAAACAGCGGTTTCCCTTGGGAAAATTCAAACCTTGGGTTTAATTAATAATTTGAACAATTAATTTAAACCTTGGGAAAAAACAGCTTTCAAACCTTGGGAAACACTTGGGAAACAGCTAAAACGGATGAAGAACGATATCAAACCTTGAAAAGGCACATACTCAGGTCCCCAGCGTCGATTGTGATGTCATAACAAATGAAGAAGAAGAATTGTGACGTCAATCGTGCAAAAAAAATAAAAATAATAATAATAAATAAACATTAATTGTGACGTCATTCGTGATGTCATAGCACTGTGTCTTGTCATTGGTTGACAGATAAATGGCCGTAACTTGGGAACCGCTTATCCGATTAATATCAAACCTTGAAAAGGCACATCCGCGGGTCCCCAGCAATATTCCTGGCAAGTTTCAATCAGATCGGACCGTCAATCATGCAAAAAAAAGTAATAATAATAATAAATAAATAAATAAATAAACATTAATTGTGACGTCATTCGTGATGTCATAACACCATGTCTTGTCATTGGTTGACGGATAAATGGACGTAACTTGGGAACCGCTTATCCGATTAATATCAAACCTTGAAAAGGCATATCCGCGGGTCCCCGGCAATATTCCTGGCAAGTATCAATCAGATGGGACCGGCGGTCATCGAGAAACGGCGGTCACAGACAGACAGACAGAGATTGCTGGAATTATAGATAGATACTCCCTAAGAGCACTTGACTGAATCAGGAATTCATTTTTTAATAACTTTCTTCGTTGCCCGATTTGAATGAACCTTGATACTGCACACCGCAGGCGAATGATGAGTATGGTGGCCCAAAAATTTTTGCGCTATCGTGTACAGTTTTGGCTGTATTTCGGGAACATACATACATACATACATTCATATAAGATGAGAGTTTTAGTAATACATATATATATATATATATATATATATATATATATTTATATATATATATATATATATATATATATATATATATATAGATATATAGATAGATAGATTACTTGGTTCCTCCTAACACCACAAACGAATGTTTGGAGAAATTTGATCATGAAAGTCACCAGAAGTCTTTCCATGACTTATTGGACCTGGATAATTGGTTATAATAATTTTTACTTCTGGTAGGTATGCAAACCAGCAACTCTTAGCCTATACACCACCCATGTGTACATACATCATATTTTCTTCAAATTTCCCTCTGACGAGTATTAAATAATTAATTACAACCTGCATCTAAATCCTAGCCACTGTTTTGAATGGGGTTATGCATCGAATAAATGTCACAATTTGGCTGCGAAGATGTCAGGAGAAATATCGCACATAACACTTGAAGCCATGGCTGAGATAAATCACATATGAGGTCCCAATATTTCAGTAATAAATTATCGATATACAGTCTAAAATATTCTGATGGGTAGAACAAACAAAATAATAATAATAATAATAATAATAATAACAATAATAATAATGTTAATAAAAAAATTGGATAGGCATTGAGATAAATCCATCATTCACACGAAAACAAACACTCATTTAAACACCATCATTAGGTAAAGATCATTGCGGCCTAGCTAGCGGCCTACCTAGTCGAGACGGCTCGGATCCGTTAGTGTGTGGGGGACGCAATCAGCATAGAATGCCTCAAGGATGCCGGGTTTCCCCAAATTTCTTTCACTTTTGTGTTAAACAACAGCAGCGACTGTTTAAAAAAAGTAATCATACCTTGAACGGAATTGATTGAATCCTGCAGGTGTGCCCCATGAAATGCCATGATAAGATTTATATGTACCGAAACAAAGAGTTTGTCCAAGGTGGAAAACCAGCTTGGGGAGTTGTGGGGGAAATTAAGTCGCTACAACCTCCGTGATGTGACCTCTTGTCCTCCTGGCAAGTTTTAGTTGAGATTGGATTAGCAAAGACCAAATGTATCCCAGACAGACAGTCAGACACCAAATTGAGTATTTTAGTGTGACAACTTGAAACCAAAGGAGGATGCCCACTCTGTGGCTGACGTGGAGGTCCACTTTGTTATATGGTCAGTGAAGGAGAGCGCATGGCTGATAGAGGCCTGAAAATTCAAAAGACTGGACCTCTTTCGGTGTGCACTACCATGAAAATAGATAGGCGAGTTCTTTGCTGATCCTTCCAGAGTGACAGGATGAGACTTGCCAGGATTGATGGAAATGTTCCATTTGTCAGACCTATGTCTAATCATTTCCAGATGAGCAAAGAGTGATGCTGCTGCTGTCTGGCTATCAGTGGAATGGGGGGGGGGGGTACTGTACGACACAATGTGGAGTCATCTGTTGACAAGGAAGAGAATGTTTTCCAGAGCATCACATCTAATCGGTCATTTATGTAGTTGATGAATAAGACTGGGCCAAATACACTGCATTCAGGCACTCCGGTCTCCATTGGGAAAGGAAGGGAGGGGAGAGAGCATAAATGACCTTCCTCATTGTCACCCATAAGAGATCATAAATGACCCTTCTCTTATCCACACATGAAAGGAATCATCGAAAAACGTATTTGACAAACATTTATACCAGTTGTTTTCTTGAATCTCAGTATCAAGGGTGTCCACCAAAGGAGCGATGATGACATGTCTTGGGAGTACCCTATAAATCATTGTAAAAATGCTGGTCCACTATTAAATGAGAGCAAAACCCAACTGTTTTTTGGTGCAAGACTGTACTTAATGTCCTTGTAATGCAGCATGCATCATGTCCAGAAAACGCTAGATTGGGTTTATGCAAAACATATGAGCAGACAAGTTACCCTCTGCATGCGAGGCAAAAAGTGAGGTTAAGCAATTGGTTCAAGTCCGTCCATCCGTCCTTCCATGTACAAACGTCAGTTTATGATCGAGGACCAAAATGAATCGGAACGTGAATCGGAAAACAAACCTACCATTTAACAATAGTGTAGCTTGTGTCTGAATTTGTCCCGATCGCGCATGCGCAGAGAGGAGTCTGCCTGCCCAGCAGTCAAACAAAATTGAAAATCATACCAAACAGGAAAGCTATAGTGTTTTTAAGGACGTCATTAAGGACACAAACAACAGGCATAGGGTGGTGTAATGGACACTGTGTCAACGGTGGTAAAACTACAGAATTAATTAATTTATATGACTTTTACAATCTTTACGTTATTTAAATTGAATTATACACTTGAAAACTAAAGAACACAAATCGCCTTCTTATCACTTCCAAGAACCTATAATATTGCAGTACTTGAACATGCTAAATAAAGGTGGGTGTATAAGACTGCTTCAAGAATGCAAACTTAACCTCTGGAATTTTTTTTAACGATCTTTAAAATCATTATTTTATTACAGCGCGTGCGCTGGTATACAATTGCACCGAGTTTGAAATGTCCTTGGTGTCTACCATGTCTCCGGTGTCCCCCCAACCCCAACCCCCCCCCCCACGCGCCTCAAGTGACAGCCAATGATGGCCGTCTGGTAGATGGCAGTGTGTAACCTAGACGGAAATGGCGACAATTGACGGAAATACCCGAGTATTCATGGGCCGACAACTGACGGAAACAATTGACGGAAATACCCACAACTGACGGAAACATCCGAAGAGATAATAATAATAACTAGAACTGCCACTTTATAACTGCTGGCAGTGATGACCGGGTACCCACACGTCCGCCTTTGATACAACGTTGGACTTTCTGCAGATGACAGTCGCAAAGTTTCGCTTTGATCGGTTAAGTGGTTCCAGAGAAAACATTATTTAAGAGTGATACAAACACAGGCTTGCTTCGATATGGTGTGGGACTGAAGAGCGATGAACCGGGCAGCACAAAGCATTCAATTTCGTTATTACTGGCTACCAGCTTCAAATAATTAAATAATTCTGGCTGCCAAACCGCATGACCGATCAGGTTGAAATTTTAAACTTTTGTTTCACATGTCGCCTCAATTATAAATGTGAAGTTTTGCATATATAGAAGCAGCAGTTCCAGAGTAAACATTAATTAATATTTATCCTTCAATCCAAGATGGCGGCCAAACAATGTGACTTGTGAAGTCATAGTTTTTACCACATGTGCACACACGATAGTAGATGATAATTGCAGATTTTTGCTTCCATAGGTTAAGCAGTTCCAGAGAAAAACATTATTTAATATTTTTCTTAAATCCAACATGGCTGCCAAACCCTGGGCCCGATCCCGTTGAAATTTCAAAGTTTCATTCCACATGGCTGTTCCATCATAACGCTGATGTTTCACATTTATTGATACAGTAGTTCCAGAGTAAACATTAATTAATTTTTCCCTTCAATCCACTAGGGCTGCCAAACGTTGTGTCGTACATCAAAAGGGGTGAGAACTTTTTATTCGCCATGGAGAGGCGGTCATACTGGTGGAGTTTTGCCTCGATCTGTTTGGCCGTTTCAGAGAAGAAGACTTTTAAAGTTATTATTTTTCAATCCAAGATGGCTGACGAACCATGTGACCTATGACATCACAAATTTACATTCTGCTTCCAACTGTGTAGTGGAACACGTCTGTGAAGTTTCGTGTTAAATCGGTAAAGGTGATTTTTCTATCCAAGGTGGCCGCCACACCATGTGACCTCTGACGTCATAATGTTTACCACGCGTGCATACATGATGGTAGATGATAATTGCAAATTTTCGCTTCGATAGGTTAAGCAGTTCCAGAGAAAACATTACTTAATATTTTCTTAAATCCAACATGGCTGCCAAACCATGTGACCTATCAATTCAAAATTAACAAACTTGTATTCCCTACTCATGTGCAATAGGTGTGTGAAGTTTCCCCTTGATTAGGTCAGCTGTTCTGGAGAAGATGTTTGAAGGTTTTAGGGTAAATTCAAGATGGCCACCAAACCATGTGACCAATCAAGAAGAAATTAACAAACTTGAGAAAGAACATCATGGGGAATATATGTGTAAAGGTTTGTCTCAATCTGTCGTGCCCTTCTGGAGAAGAAGATTTTTAAAATTTGTTCATTTTCAATCTAAGATGGCTGCCGAACCATGTGACCTATGACATCATAAATTTAAATTCTGCTTTCCATCGTCGACCCGAACAAGTGTGTGAAGTTTCATGTAAATCGGATAAGGTGTATTTTTCTATCCAAGATGGCCACCAAACCATGTGACTTCTAAGGTAAAATATTTTTGCCATGTATGCAGACTTGATGTGAGAAGGCAGTTGCAAATTTTCGCTTCAATGGCTTAAGGAATTTCAGAGAAAACATTATTTAATATTTTTCTTAAATCCAACATGGCGGCCAAACCATGTGACCTATCAACTCGAAATTAACAAACTTATATCGCATACATGTCCCGAATATAGTTCTGAAATCTCGCCTTCATTGGACCAGCGCTTCTGGAGAAGATGTTTGAAGGTTTTAGGGTTTTTTTTCAAGATGGCCACCAAACCATGTGACCGATCAACAAGAAATTAACAAACTTGAAAAAGGGCCTCCCGGGGAATGTACCTGTAAAGTTTCGCCTCAATCTGCACAGCCGTTCTGGAGAAGATTTGTTTTTAAAAAAAAATTCAAAACAAGATGGCGGCCGAATTACGTCACCGATGACGTCAAAAAAAATTTTTCTACGATGAATTTATGTGTAGATGACGCTCAAGAAATTTCAAATTTTTGCCATGTGGCGTTCTACTTGACGAATTTTCACCGGGATACCTCTTCACCTATGACGCCACGAAAAATCACACGTATTCCCGAGAGGGAGCTTAGTAAAATGTATGAAGCGAAATATTTTTTACCCTAGGAAGGTTTCAGAGATACAGAGGTCCAAAGTTTATCGTTTTTTTTTCAAGATGGCACCCGTACCACGTGACCCATGACGTCACAATTATCAATTATGTATGCTATCACAAAAGATACATATTTGGTGAAAATTGTGTCGATCGGACTTACCGTTTCTGAGAAAATGGCTTTTAAAGCGAAAAAATTCGCAAATATCGTAAATTGCCAGCGGAAGAAGAAAAATAAATAATAAAGAAATAAACTTAAGAATAACAATAGGGTACCCTGTCAGTACAGGAGCCAAATACTGACAATCATGACAACTGAAGAGCCAAATAATTTGCCGGTTTCCACATGAACTACACATTATATTCACACAATACTGCCTTTTTTCAATGGAAATTTGTGAAACGAATGTGTTATATATGTGAAAACCATTGAATTTATTGCTTGACGGGAAAAAAACAAGAAACGCTCCCCTCTCATGTACGAACGAACAAAAGACGTCATTTCCGCCCACCATGGCATTTCGCGCCGAACGCCGAAAGCCAAGTTGTTCTTATGCCATCATTCTCTTTAATATTAGCCATAAACAAGTGTTTCATCATGCATTAGTAGTTGAAATTTACTTACAATAATAACAAGATTTTTACATTTCAAATATCAAGTACGCTTTTTAATTGTTTTTCAACTGAAAAAGCATAAATTGCATATTTTAACATTAGTGTACTCATTTGCTTCACCACACACGCTGTATTGAAGGATTTCACTTGTTTAAATTGAAGTACATGAACACTGTACAGGGTAACGAATTTTTTTATTATTATTATTTAAATTGTATAAGTAGTTGAGGCTCGTGGAAGAGCTATTACTAGTACAGTAAATGGATCAGGACACAACAGGACAAAAGGAACAGTTGGGGGGGGGGAGGGGGGAAACACCAACAGCAGAGTTGACGGTCAAGATAGAAGCAGACTTGGACAAACAATGCGTGTGGGGAGAAGTGGAGAAACATGAGAGGATGCATGGGATGGACAAGATGGATACAGAAGGAAACTCTGGAGGTAAAACTGGAAGTTTGGAAGGAAGAGGGATTGGAGTGGGGTTAACGAAGGAAGAAAAAAAATCATGGTTTGGATTGGGGATGATCTGAGATGGTGGTGAACTTCTTCTGTCTTGAAGACCGAGATGGAAGAATGAGATGGAAGAGGATGTGGAAGATTGTTCGACAGGTGGGAAAAAAAGAGAAACAAATGAGTGGAGATGAGCAGTGATCCTGGATTTAGGTAGTTTCACCAGAAGGTGGATGGTGATGGACCGTGTTTGTCCTGCAGGAACTTGGGGGGACAAAGCACGGAAAAAAAAAGGAGAAAGGAGGCAGTAGAAGACAGAAACTACCGACCTGTCTGTGATGGTGAAGTGATAGACCCATAGACTTGGGTTCATCGCACAAGAGTCCAATGATCTTGAAGGCATGCATTTCCATGGTGTCAAGCTGAGAAAGATGTGAGGCAGGGGAACCAGCCCAGATGGGCAAGCAGTCCATCAAGCGGTGAATGAAAGCTTTGTAGGTGGATAGGAGTTTAAGTGTGCCAAGGAAGGACTTTGTACGACAGGCTTTGAAGGCTAACTTTGAAATGTGGTCTGCTTAAAAGAAAAATCATGGTTGAGAGTGAGACCCAGGAGTTTGAATGACTGAACCTCCTCAAGAGGATTGTTATGAAAGTAGATTGGGTGGGGCAGACGCTCCTTTCGGAGAGATATAGTGAGAGTGTGATATTTGTCAGGATTGAAAGGCATATTTCAAACCAGCTTGTGATTTTGTCAAGGTCGAAAGAGGGAAAAGGCTGCAGTCTGCCTGTCTGAAGGATGGGGGATATCATGGCAGAGGGTGGAGTCATCAGCAAATACATAAAGAGGATTTTCCAGAGTCAGAGAGATCATTGATGAAGATCAGGAAAAGGACTCAAGGTCAAATGAGCATTGGTCTTTTCCTCAGGGTAGATCTGGACTTTCCTAACATTGGCAACCATAATGACTAAGTCAGAAAGGATAGTTCCACAAAAGAATGCATGTAACTTAGTGATCCTACCCCTGTACAATCAGACAATCAGATGTCCAACACTGAGGCTATGCAAATCTGTGCAAGAGTAAATAAAAAAGGAAAGTTTTGGACTTTCCTTAACACTCCACCATGCTGTCTCAAGAAAGCACAATTTTGCAGGTAATGCGACCATGTTTTTCCCATCAAACTGAGCCTGGTCCTGAGTGTGGCAAACCAATTGTTCTTCCCGGTTGCTGTGCACAGTGTCATCTCCAAAACATGTCGGTGAATATGCTTCAATTTTTTTTTTTTAATCTATAAATATGGAAAAGAATGTTTCCCAAAATATCACTGTAATTTCTTAATAACTTCCAGCTGGCTGCATAATTTCATGGACTGAGATGATTCGTGAAATCATGACTAACCATAGCTGTACCAAATTTCAACGATTACATTCAATTTCAAATTCTGTTTTATGATGTACGTATATATTTGATTTACTATTCGTTTCCTTTGGCCCTGAGCAAATTATGAAACATAATGTGTATGTTACAAATACACAACGATCATTGTGCTTCATGTTCACAAGTGTCACTACTTTTGGGTGGTGGTTCAATGGAATGTTTTTTTTTTAATGTATTTTGTGTGGCCTATAAGCCAAACTCTTCAGCATAATGGTTGGAATGAGCATAACGTTGATCAAAGTGTATTAACCACTGTGGGAAGCGGGTAGAACCTGATGTTTTTGTCGTTAGCCCTTCGTCAGAGATAAGAACAACCCTTTGCCGGAGCAGGTGGTGAGACCTGCATATTGCAGTTATATAATTACTCCCCCCCCCACCCCCTTCCGCCGTCATATAATTAACCCTCCTTAACCCAACGCCCAATGCTTCCTCACCACTTTGGGAAGATACACAATACCAACCGGTACACAGTGCCTGTACAGCCCTGGATCCATGATCTAAACGTTGGACCTGAGTTGTGCCTGCTTGGCCAACTATTAATAAATTTGAGGATGATGATGCCTTCATTTTGGAGTAGGAATCGTCCCAAGGCCAACCTGTTGATCATCATGTTTAATATATACACAAGTCCAATCTCATGGAGGAGCTAAAGACAGAGGGCAAAAAGTTTCCAAACTGACTGGGGGTGTTGGGGAGGAGAGTAGGGGATCTACAGACATTTTCAAATGAGTAGTTGAGTGACAAAGATGGAAGAAGAAAATGTGGGGGAGAGGATCTGATAGAGTACATCAGATTGGGGGAGAAAGCACAAAGTGACGATGGACTGAATGGAACTCTTGAAAAACTGAAGGGAAGGGCAAAAGGCAACATCACAGAAAAGCAAAGAAATACTTCACACATACATTAGCCGTTCTTGCAAGCACTTTAAAACATCTTTCCCTCCAATTACATGTGGATAAACCATGGCCTCCAGTACTAGCTTTATAAATATAAATCTGCATAGCGGCGACCTAACAACAAACATGCTCGTTGCTTTATAGTCAGTGGATATTTGGCAACAACCTTAGACACAACATACTCTCTACATCCCTTTATCTAAGTATTGCAGAGAACCCTAATTATCCCTTTATTGCAGAGAACCCTACTTAAGTAAAAATCTACAATTTTACAAAATGGGACAAACACAAACAAATTGCTCGATGTTACTCAAAATTAACATGACAGAGGAAATGCGTGTATGTACATATTACATGAATGGTAACTCTGCGGTATTACTTCCTAAACCTTATTTAAGACCAGCAGGGGAACCTGGCATTGACCGGCGATGTTCTAATCATGCCGGCATTTTGAAGAAATCAAGTTTTGATTTTTACTTATTTTATTTTTTGTGTGGAGGCCTAAAACACTTCCCTCCACCCACTAAGGAATGGGGTTGGGATAATTTAATACTACCTTTCACATAGCTACGAAGACTTAGGCACTATCGAGTGATGATTGAAAAAAAATATCCCAAAAAATATATTCAAAATTTTCAATTGTTTTTGGTGAAAAATAATATAACCTTTTGCCTCAGGCACTCACGGATGAACCTCTGAAAGTTTGAATAAGATCCGTTTGGTTGTCTGAGCCAGCCATCCTGATGATGCTATCCAGCGTGAACCTTGACCGGGCATAGTACTCAGATACAAAAAGGAAATGAAGGCATTGTTAATTGAGCTTTCAGTACCCAGTTATTTTGGTCTAACCAATGCAAAAATCAAGAAAATGACCAAATATCAAGATCTCAAGAATGAATTGAAAAGATCCTGGAAGCTGAAGAGCACCGACATTGTACCAGTGATAATTGGAGCAACGGGAATGATAAAGAAGAACCTCACAAAGATCCTACAAATGATCCCTGGGAATATTACCACTAACAAACTACAGTTGGAGGCTGTCCAAGGCTCAGGACAATCCTCAAAAGAGCTCTCGGAACAACAAAACTTCCCAACTTAGGCCATGAATCATGATCCTTCACCAAAACGAATGTGGATACGATACTTTGCGTTCCACCTTCTGAAACCCAAATTATAGAGATACCAATAAATGACACACACACACACACACACACACACACACACACACACACACACACACACACACACACACACACACACACACACACACACACACACATACACACACACACACACACACACACACACACACACACCTCTTGTCATGATACAAAGATGAGGGGTAAACAGAGATGGTGCTCATTTTAAAAATCCATTTTTCTTGCAGATGCAATAAGTAGGTTACCCTAAAGATTGTTTCTCTCAAATGCTGAACTCACCAGCCAGGCAACAAGAAGCAGCAAAAAAAATAAAAACACAACAGCAGAGGTTTTCTAACAATAGTGCAACAGTTAAATCTTCAGCTTGGACACTGCGTGGATTGCTGACATTTCGATTCAATCCAAGCAGAGGGGCATCACAGTGAAAGGTTTATTTTAATAATAATCAACCAATCCGGCAATACTTTATCTTCTGCAGTCCCGTGCGTACAACCTCATGTGTCCCACATGACTATATTGAGTGACTGGGACCATTTATTTGGTGATAGCAGCATCAGAAGGTTTCGAGACCATGTAATATCCAAAATACACAATGGATGGTGGTGAAGGGGGTAAATTGAGAAGAGAAAAATTTGAAGAAGGGAAGAGACATTAAAAAAAAACGATGGAGGAAAGCCAACGAGAATATGCAGAAGGACATGGGGGAAGGGAGAAGGGGTCAAAATTCATTTTTCTGTACATAATATGTAGTAATGTAGGTTGTAACAATGGATGGAAACATACTCTACACCTTGGGAGAGATAAATCAATTGGTTAACATCCAAAAACCTCACCAAAGTGAGAAACTAACCCACATTTTGTCTTACATTTCCTATGAATATTTACGACAAGGTTTGCAACTTCTAACGTGCGAATGTGCATCGGACAGCAATTAAATTAATAATCTGGTCCATTCGTTGCATAATCACCGAGGTGCAGCTGTGCCGCTGATGCACTGTCCCTGCTTATTAGGGTGGGATTTTTCAAATTTATCCCAGGGGGCTGGCACACAACGGCCGACTCTTTTCGAAAGGTGCAGTGCGATCTGTAATGTCCATTAGCGAATGCTAGCAGATGGGACACCAGACTTAATACCTGTCCTAAGGAAGGTGCATTATCAGTGTAACATCGCCTGCAAAGCATCGAGGTGACAATTTATCGTCAGGTTGGGAATCAAACGCAGACCACGTGGGTCAAGGGAGAACGTGTGATCTCTGAGCTGTCCTGTCAGACAAATCAGCAACTTAAATGATGCACAAACAGCATTCTGCAATTGGAATTAGGCTTCAGATTAAACTTTGAATATTCTCAAATGATGGCTTCGACATGAACACAAGTGATGACTTCGGAGTCAAAATCCAAAATAAGCATCATGCTTAATCCAGCATTTTATCCAGAGGAAAGAGTAACTGCAAGTCATGAGTGTAATCTCAGCTTTTGGAAATCAGAAAACATCCAGCCATACATCATGCTGGTGTACAGAAAGGCTGACATTGGAATGTGAAACTAAGAATGCATAAGTACACCGACTAACAACACAAACCCACTCACCAGCACATGCATTTTCAAAAAAACAAATGGTCCCAAAACGCTGAAACATCTCAAAATTATGTATTGCATTACAAAATCGACACTTATTGCAGAGAAAACTTTACCAATCCTGACCTTGTCGGGCCAGTGAGCGTGACAACAGCATAAGGATCACAGCGATCGTTCACAATCGGCAGACCTTGGCACTCCAGAACCCTGCAACAGATAGTAAGGACACAAGTCATCATCATTTCGTATGGAGCATGTGTGGCTTCTGGTTGCATCATTGCCGGGAGAGTGGCTGTGCCACTGATGCAGTACCGATTTCGAGTAAGCTGGTACTCATTTCACCGACTTTGGAAGGATGACAAGTTGAGTCAACCCACCTGGTGTTATTTCAACGATTTTGACAGGGGCTTGAACTCAAGACCCGAAGATATTAAGGCAGCAACCCTAACCGTTAACCCAACATCAGGCCAAAAGTTTGCATTAAAAACATTACAATAAAGCTTGCACCAAAGACTTGGAATCATTTTTGACAACAAACAAAAATAAACTTTTACAAACTAAATATCAACTTATTCATTAAACATTTTACAGGGCAAAACTAAAATCATAAAGGTATCCATTAAAACACTAGAAGGGCACTCGGGAGAGTGCAAACTTCTGCCCTGTTATGCCTGATCCACGAGAGCATACCTGGCACAATACATTTTTAAGATATTGTGCTATATATCATTTTTAGCACTATCTCTCAAGGGTGAAGAACCACTTTTAAAATTCTAGTGGTCGGATCCGGATCCGGATCTTCACCAAAATCCAATCAGTTCATCCTTGTCACACACCCAACCTGTCCACCAAGTTTCATCCAGATCCGTCAACAAATTTTTGAGATATCCTGTACACAGACAAACAGACAGAAAGAGGTGAAAACATAACCTCCTTCACCTTTGGTGGTGGAGGTAACAATGCACGGTGCTGCACTATTTCATTAAACAAACAGGATTGTCTAGTCCATGAAAGTGAAACAGCACAGCCTGCAATAAAAAGCAGAAGAACTTTCACAAGAATAATAATAAGAATACAAATACAAGTTTTTAATGCATGGGTGATGTTAACCCATTCATTAAAAAACAGTGCGGTTGGTATGAGAAACAATAAGAAAGGGGTGAAGGACGGACGCATCACAGCTCTTTTCAAAGCGCCATGCACCATTGGACCGATCAACGCTCCTGCCTCCCGCACAATCGACCTTCTTCCCCCCAGCCATCAAACTCTCCCACCAACTCGGCGGAAGCTCAAAAGATGCGAATTTAACAGTGTGTTTATCATGCAACTGGACTGGCTTACAAAGTGCTTCAGCCCCATCTCACAAGTGTCTCCAAGCGCACATCCTGTCCGAGACGTTAACACCGCAAACTGTCAAATGCAGGACATAATTGTTTTAGAGTGCTGTTGACAACATGCCCCTCCACCTCCACCCCCCCCCACCCCGACACCTCCCCAAAGACGAATTAAAAAAAAAATTCAGTGAAATATAACACCCTTTCAACGACACCATTGTTAATGTTCCCCTTCATCTGATTGACCAAGCATGCACTCCACTTCCTCCCTGTATATGCACAATTTCAATATATATATATATATATATATATATATATATATATATATATATATATATATATATATATATATATATATATATATATATATATATATATATATATATATATATATATATATATATATATATATATATATATATATATATATATATATATATATATATATATATATATATATATATAGCCTGGTGTGTTGGCGCAGTGGTTAGGGCAGCGGCTTGGGATCCAAAAGGTCCTGAGTTCAAGCCCCGTTGGGCCACTGAATTAATACACCAGGGGGTTGACTCAACCTGTCATCCTTCCGAGGTCGACGAAATGCGTACCAGTGTACTGGGCCGGTGTATACCCCGGTTAAAATAGGTGTACCATATCCCTGTGTCGTAAGAGACGACCAGGATTGTGTCAGGAAGGGCATCCGGCGTAAAACATGTGCCAAATCACTATGCGGATCATACGGATGATCCGCTGTGGCGACCCCCAACGGGAGCAGCCGAAAGAAGAAGATATATATATATATATATATATATATATATATATATATATATATATATATATATATATATATATATATATATATATATATATATTTCCATTAAGAACATAAATCTTACTTTATTGAGCATGCATGGTAAATTTGCGAAGGAAACAGGTAGTATATATTTTTTCTTCATCAGTTATTAATTTCTGCCAAATTTCTCCCCACGTCTGTGCAAACTGTTAAATTGGATGTCGGCTGGATATTTGAACATGTATTGCATGTCTGCTCCATATAGTTCGTTCAAACTAACCATTGCTTGAGCCAACCTGATGATTAGTGGGTTGGTTTGAGTAGGAATCATGGAAAGGGAGGAATAACGGGACGCCTTGGTGCCAGTTGGTAGCAAGTCGAGAAATTCTGCTATGGGACGTCAGAGAGTCGAGTCCTGGGGATAGGAGACCAAGCAGTAATGGGGAGATAAGACCAGCTTTTGGAGCTTGTTCTTCAAACAGCTGCTAAGCCCAGCAATTCATTCTCAGTCTTGCATGGGGCCCAAATTAATTAAGACCCATGCACACATGTCAGGGACTCCTCAGCGGGCATGCACTGCAGGCAAAGCGTGGTATTGGGAACTGGTGGAAAATCCCCAAGGGCAGCTACGGCACAAGTCCAGGCGGGAGAGCACAGAGACCATGCACATCAAGGGAAGCACCACAATTGGGCATAAAGAGGAGAAAAACAGAAGTTGGGCAGAAGCGCAGGCCTTGTGCAATCAAGGCCACCAGCTGTTGATCCAAAGCAAATGTGTTACCAGTTGAACCTCTTGTCGAACCTCTTGCTTGTTCTTGTCACCTAACCAACTCATCCACCTTGTTTTGTCATAACTTGTCCACAACTTTTTGAGATATCATGCTATCCACCGTTTTTGGCCCCATCTCTCAATGGTGAAGAATCACATTTTAAAAAATCTCGTTTCTAGATGCGGATTCAGATCTTCACCAAAATTGAATGAATCAGTCCTTGTCACACACCTAACATGTCCACAAAGTATAATCCAAATCCATCCACAACTTTTTGAGATATCATGCAATGTCGTTTTTAGCCCCATCTCTCAACGGTAAAGAATCACTTGAAAATTAAATAATCCTCGGATCTGGATCCGGATTCAGATCTTCATCAAAACTGAATCAGTTCTTCCTAGTGGCATTCCCAACCTGTCCACCAAGTTTCTTGTGAATCCATCCATAACCTGAGATATTGTGCTATATATCGTTTTTGGCCCATCTCTCAATGGTGAAAAATCACTTGAAAAATTCTCAGATGTGGATCCGGATTCAGATCTTCACTAAAATTAAGCGTTACTGTCCTTGGCCGATCAATCACACACACACAAAAAAAAATTCAAAATGATTGCTTCAAATCTATGGCCAGAAATCGTGTGACAAACAAACAGACAGACAGACAGACAAACGCTACAGACCAGCATACTTCACAAATTTTTTTTTTGCCAACTAACAAACAGACATACACACAGAAAGGAGTGAAAACATAACCTCCTTCACCTTTGGTGGCAGAGGTAAAGAAGAGGACCCAGCAGCCTCCAAACTCTCTCCATCTTTTATTCCCCATGTATTCTCTCATGCCCACCATTCCTTCCCACCACTGGCATACAAAGAGGGTGCGGGGAGGGGGGGGGGTAAGGGTCCGCTCTGGACGACAGTCGGTGGGGGGGAGGGGGGTGCCATTGGGAGAGTTGAAATACTAGTTCGATGAGAAATAATGGTTTTAGTTGCAAGTCATAATATTGTTGTGGTTTTGAGAAACCGCTATTGTAAATGTGCACTCACGACACGCAAGTCCTTCAGTGTAGTTATTTCCGTTAACATGTGAAGAACAGACCCTTACGTTTAGAAAGCTCAAAAGTGTACGAGCACAACGGAGGCTTTTGATGGAAGGTTTTCTCATTGAGTGTAGAAAAGATTCTTCCGTGATAATTCTGATATACTGCGATTTCAAAATTTAAGTGTACAAAATCAAGTTTATAAATTATAACAATATAATTTATAAGCTATATTGTAAGTTTATAACTTTTAAGATAAACAAGCTCAAATGAGCAAAGATCCTCGTCCTCTTAATGATGACGTCATAAAAACGAATATGACATTGTGATGCATCAGGTTTGCGATAAATTATCTCTGCTAATGCCCGGCTTGATTCCCGCAAACAAAATTCAAACAGCTTGCCTAGTTTCGGAGATAATTGTATCGGTGATTTCCATTCGCGGCGATATTATGACATCAACTTATTTTCTAGGAAGAATTTCCAAAATCGGAGATGGTTACTGCCTGTGCGTGGGCTTTCTGCATATACATGGCAAGTTTCACGAAGATCCGATGAAAACTCTGGGTTGTGAAACAAAAAATGTCAAAAATAGGAATGACGTCATAAAAATTGATATGACGTCATAGTGATTTATCATATGTGCGGTAATTCATCTCTGTTAATGCCCTGTTCGATTTCCGCAAACAGAATTTAAAAAAACCTGTCTAGTTTGAGATAATTTTTTAGGCGATTTCCATTAACGGAGATATTTTGACGTCATAACATTTTTTTTCTGGGAGGAATTTTCAAAATCAGAGATGGTTATTGTCTGTGCAGGGTATTTCTACATATATATGCCAAGTTTCAGGAAGTTTCGATGAAAACTGGACGCTGTGAAACAAAAAGAGTCCACAAGAAGAAGATGAGGAACAACAACGTGAGTAAGACTGAGAGATCCTCCACGAGGATCTAAAAAGATTTAGATCTAAAGAGAACGTGCTTAGCGAAGAGGAAGAAGAGTAGACCCAGGAGCATCCAGAACGAAAAAAAAAAGAGCGGTTTGCGAGTGTTGTCTGGAATGAACGTTCTCCGAGAGCGCTTAGAGAGGAGTAATATGCATACAAAGCTGAGTGGCAAAAAAAATTGGAGTGGTGATTGGGAAAGCAGACGAGAGCGATCGAAGCTGACCATTTCTTTTTCTGTGAGTACCAAACTATTTCTGCTGGTATTCATTGGAGAACCTCATTTAAAATAAAATTACCCCCGTGTGGGGGTGATGGTCATCTCTATAATACCACAAGTTCTCAATGTTCAGTTCAGGTAACCGCGAAACAGTCCAAACTAACCGTTTAGATTGAAATAGTTCACAGAGATACACTAGGATAATACTACTAATGACATAATTAATAAATATGTATTGTTCATTTAGTACCCGGATTAACACACCAGAATCACCAGTAAGTGTCATACGTGATTTTCTGGTCCGTCCACTCTCTGGGGACATTTCACTTCCGGTTGTAGAAAAAAAAAACCGAAAAAATAGGTTTAGCTCTCAGAGATTATGATAATCCTGGAGATTATTCTTCACTGATTATAATGCAACTTTCAGAATTAAAATTGGTCAAGAATTTATAGAGATATTGAGGTTTGAAAAATCGTTAGAGCCAGCAAATTCATTAATTATTAATTCCACAGAAGTTTCGTGACACTGCACAAAGTAACATGTCAGATATGAAAAAAACATTTTGTATGCCAGATTCATTAATTATTAATTCATTAATTATGGAATGTACTCATTGATATATTAATCAGAAAGCCCGAAGCATGCAGCATAATTCATCACTTATCCCCTCATCCGGGATCCGTGGCCTCGCCCCACAGCCCTATGTCCGCCGGTGATTATGTTAGATATCGGCACGATCGAGAGGAGCCTGCGAATTATCCCTGCTGCTGCACTGAATTGATGAAATCGTTCGGCCAGAATATTCGTTGTCAAGATGTTGCGTAATTAAATCACCAATACAGTCACTCGAATTTATACCGCGGACATACTTCTCAACAATCACCTTCACCCCAGAAACCACAGTCGATCTGAACCACGCTGGCCACTGCTCAGACGCCATGACCGGACTACTGCGCAGTAGAACTGCTCAGTTTGGTTAAAGATGACTCGGCATTTTGACGCGCACACGAAATTATATTTTGAAAATAAATGCCGACGTTTACATTTCGGGTTTTAAAACTTTTGCACCTTCCGCGGAAAATGTATAAATATAAAAGGCTAAAGATGTGTTTTATACAAACGAAGTGAGCTTAATACTTAACGCGTGCACGTGAGAGAATAGGAAATAACGGAAATAATAACAATAACAATAACAATAATAACAACAACAACAACAGCCCTGGCTATTTCTTTTTGCTTCCGGTTGTTGTTAACCGCTGTGCGGTGTATAAACACGATTGGGTTTTATTTCTATCTTGTGAATATTACTTAACGCGTGCACATGAGAGAATAGGAAACAACAAAAACAACACAATACCTTGGCAATTGTGAATCCGTGTCATTAGCTATGACATTTTGCTTCCGTTTTTTGTTTTGTTGCTGGTTTTTTTTTGTTTCCGTTTTTTTGTACTAACCTGTTTTTTGTTTCCATGTAAACCTGTACTAACCTGTTCCATGGTCGGGTTGTCGGCGACTAAACCGTCTCCCCCACCAGGTTTTCTGGTGAGGAGGGTGTTTGGATATGGACACCCAGCAGGATTAAAAACAAAACCTGTCAAAGGGCGGAGGAGCTCCTTGTGAGCCAACGGCCATCCATATCTAGTGCCCAACTGTGTCTGCGGACGTCCTCCTGCAGTTGGGTTACTTCTTATTAGGAGGTTGGTGGCAGGATTTGCACTCCAGCCACCGTAAAACGCTTCATTCCGCAAAACGCAAAAACGCAAAAAAATCTGAAAACCCACTCCGTGGGAGTACCTCCTGTGCAGATTCCCTTCGCAGGGCAGCTCACCGGATGATGGGATTGGGGCAAAGCCTTCGGGACCCCAAATCTTTGATAGGAGGGAAACCACGGGGTAACATCCCTGGGTCAGATTGCGGGAGAGTGTGTCGGAGTGGTGCTGAGGTGTCGTCCACCAGACGGCGGTCTCCTTGGGTTAACCTGAGGCGGTCCCTTCGGGTGGGTGCCTGGAATGTCCTATCCCTAAGAGAGGATGATCACCTGTCTCTGTTATCATCTGAGCTCAAGCGTTTGGACATCGGGATTGCAGCTCTCTCTGAGGTTCGGAGACCGGATTGCGGCGAGATAATGGTGGGTGGTTACACCTACTATTGGTCTGGTCGCTCTGATGGTTACCATACCCAAGGAGTTGCTGTAGCTGTGTCCAATAAGCTGACCCCAATGATAATTGAGGTAACACCGGTCAACGAGCGTATTATGAGATTAAGGATTCGTCACTCCTTAGGTGTCATTTCCCTGGTCTCTATTTATGCTCCGACTGAGGCGAGTGATCTTACCGTGAAGGACACATTCTACGCCACACTCGAGTCTGTGGTTGATCAGTGCCCCAGACGAGATACACTTCTAGTCTTGGGGGATTTCAATGCATCGACTGGAACTGATAGGGATGGTTATGAGGTGTGTGTTGGTCCCCATGGGTCAGGAACTATGAACCAGAATAGCACTAAGTTCCTTGACTTTGCAAGAAGTCATGGACTTAGGGTGGCTGGTTCATGGTTTCAGCGCCCGCAAGCTCATCGCTGGACTTGGTATTCCAACGCTGGCGGTGTGGCAAAGGAGATTGACCATGTCCTCATTGACGGTCGTTGGAGGATGATCCAGAACTGCAGGGTCTACCGGAGTGCTCAGTTCCTCAATACTGACCACAGGCTTGTTGTAGCAACTCTAAAGCTGCACCTTAAATCCTGGAGAATGGTACCATCCCAGCCTAGGCTGGATGTTGCCAAGCTCAGGGATGAGAGAGTAGCTGAGGAGTTTGCGAACAGGCTGAGTGGACACTTGGGTGGTCTGGGTGCTTTGGGGGTCCTGAAGAGTTGTGGAGCACCTTCAAGACCACCGTCCTTGATGTTGCCGGTGGATGCCTTGGAGTTCACCGCAGGGCAAAGAAGAATTTTGTCTCTCAAGGGACACTGGATACCATTGACCAGAGTCGCAGGGCCAGGCTGAATGGCAGAGCTGAGCTGTTCAGGGAGCTGAGGCGTAAAACTGTACGTGCACTGAGGGTGGACAAGGAGGCCTATGTGCGAGGAATCTGTGAGGGGTAGAGCATCACCTGTGGACAGGTGATTCTCGTCCCGCTTACAGGGGAATTCGCGCATTACGTTCATCCAAGCCCATCCCTCGGAGCACTGCAGTTCGAGCAGAGAGTGGTAGGCTCTTGACAGAGGAGTCTGAAGTGAAGGCCCGCTGGGCCGGTTACTTTGAGCGGTTGTACCAGGCTGATCCCCCAGCTGTCGAGTTGGACGTCAAGGGTGTTACAATCCCTGTTGCTGACCCTCGAATCAACTGTGGTCCACCGTCGCTTGTGGAAACACGGGCTGCGGTGAACCAGTTGAAACGGGGCAAAGCTCCAGGGATCTGTGGCATCCATGCCGAACTTCTCAAGGCTGGTGGAAATGCTGCACTCGCGTCGTTGCATGCAGTTTTGTGCTCTGCCTGGAACACAGGCATCATCCCAACTGACTGGAAGAGGGGCCTTGTTGTCCCTCTCTGGAAAGGGAAGGGTGATCGCCAAGACTGCAACAACTACCGAGGGGTGACGCTGCTCTCAGTGCCGGGCAAGGTCTTTGCTCGGATAATTCTTGATAGGGTTCGCCACCATCTGCTTGAGCACCAGCGTCCAGAGCAGTCAGGCTTTACACCAAAGAGGTCAACGATTGACCGTATCCTTGCACTTCGTGTCCTCACCGAACGCAGATGAGAGTTTCGGCAGGGGCTGCTTGCAGCCTATGTTGATCTCTGTAAAGCGTTCGATTCAGTGAATCGGGATGTCCTCTGGAGGATTCTTGGTCTTCGTGGGGTGCCACCAAAACTGATCGATCTGATGTCTGAACTCTACTCTGGTACTGAGAGTGCTGTGAAGTGTGGTGGTACCATCTCTGACTTATTTCCAGTTGTTACTGGAGTTCGTCAGGGGTGTGTACTTGCCCCCACACTTTTCAGCACTTGTATGGACTGGATTTTTGGGAGGATGTCGGAGAGATCAAGTTGCGGTGCATCGTTTGGCAATGTCAAGATCTCGGACCTTGATTTTGCAGATGATGCAGTCATCTTTGCGGAGACTTTAGACATCCTCTTGGGGGCCCTCGAGGTGCTGAATGAGGAGTCGGAGCCGTTGGGATTACGGATTTCTTGGGTCAAAACAAAGATCCAGGCTTTCGGTGACATCTTGGATGCTGCTGTCCTGTCTGTGTCTGTTTGTGGTGAGGATGTTGAGGTCGTGGATAGATTCACTTACCTTGGCAGTGATATTCATGTCTCCGCAGGTTGTGAGCCGGAGGTCAATAGACGTCTGGGTCGGGCCTGGGGAGTCATGGATTCACTGGATCATGGGGTGTGGCGCTGCCGGTACCTGTGCGGGAGGACGAAAGTCCGAGTCTTCAGGTCCTTGGTACTTCCAGTCTTGCTCTATGGGTGCGAGACTTGGACTTTGACCAAGGATCTGAGACGGAGACTTAATTCCTTTGGTACCAGGTCTCTTCAGAGAATCCTTGGCTATCGCTGGTCGGATTTTGTGTCCAACGACCGGTTGCTGAGAGAGACTCGGATGAGATTTGTTACCTGCATAGTCCGTGAGCGTCAGCTGCGGCTGTATGGACATGTGGCTCGTTTTCCTGACGCTGATCCTGCTCACCAGATTCTCTCAGCGAGGGAGTCTCATGAGTGGAGGAGGCCAGTGGGCCGACCACGTGCCTCATGGTTGCAGCAGGTTGACCATCATCTCAAGGAGATGGGGATGGGCCTGGCATCTGCCTGGGGGATGGCCAGACGGAGGCCCCTGGAGTACCGGCGGAAAGTGGACGCAGCGACGCGCTGTTCTGGCACATGCTCCCATACCTGACCTGACCTATTCTTGACCAGAAGTGATCGCTTATTTATTTATTTATTCAATTATTTTTCCCCCAAAGTTAATTTTAATAAAGATATCTCCCGCATCATCAAAAAATATTTTTTAATCGTGATTTACATTATTTGTTCGCTGATCCCGAATCCAGGCCGAAGTAACCGGAAATTGCGACAAAATCATCAGCTGTGCGGCGCTTACATGTACCATGGTCTAGTTAGCAAGTATACAGTTGTGAACAAGTTTTATGTAAAGTCAGAAGCGAATGAAAGAAGAATTCTACGTTCGCTTCTCGGCTTTGCCTATTCCATATTAGTTATATTTCATTTCTTCTTCCTTCCTTCTTTGCGAATCGCATTGGAGTTTTTGGCCATCTTCCAGATCACGTGACGATCAAACGGGAAGGAAATTCAAAAATCTGTCCGGTTAGATACAAGATAATATTTTTTACTATCATAATCAATAAACACTTGCCGAATATCTTGTAGAATGGCAGACTAGATAGGTTTTGAGAATGGCGATTTTTATAACTTACGTGACCTCGTCCCTGACCTTGAACCTGGACAAAAGTTATATCGTTGTGCAACAATCATCGACCTCTACCCACATACGAAGTTTCATCAAGATCGGAAAGAAAAATTGTTGACGGACGTACGGACGGACGGACGGACATTTGGTCCGGCTTTATTAGGTCATCTCTACCGAGATGACCTAAAAAATGTGAACCCACACAACCACAAATATAAAGCACAATCCCAGAAATGTTTTTTTGTCATGAGCTTTCATCAGTTACCAGGGCATTTTGCATTGTAGGAAAGGTCATGATTGGTTCTTTGGTTTGACGTCAGTTTAAACTCATTTGCAAACACTTCTCGGCCACGATGGTAGCTCGACGCACTTTATAGTTTAAGCCTTTAATTCTGAAAAGTTAATTACATCACTGGACTGTATTCGCAGGCCTTCAGATAGGTTAATCTCCTCCATTCAATAGTTAATGGGCAGGAAAATCATCGCCATGGAAATGACGTCGTGCAATTGCCGGGCGTTCCTTGACACTGGATTTTCTGTTACCTTTTTAAAAAATTCTTCCTGGTGATGTTTTCTCGGTGGTTGAAGATGTGTTCTTGTTATATAAACGCCAAACAGTATTACCTGTTTCCTGAATTTTTCTGATTTGCAATTTGCTTACCACAAGGACAGTACTGTAATCCACTTGAAATTTTACTTACAAACATGGTACGTTTTCAGTGTATTCAATTTTTATTAATTATTCATCTTAGGGGAGGGGGGGGGGGGGGGTGCCAAAGGAAGGGATCCGTGCCAGGTGCCAAATACTATAGGTATGCCCCAACTCTCCACAACCATCGTTTGTCCAAGTCTGCCTCTGTCTTGGCCTTGAACTCCACCGTTGGTGTTTCCCATCCATATATGTATATATATATATATATATATATATATATATATATATATATATATATATATATATATATATATATATATATATATATATATATATATATATATATATATATATCCTGTTTCTTTAGTTCTGTTGTATCCTGATCTGTCAGTGTACAAATACTAGCTCTTCCATGAGCCTTGACTATATATACAGAAAATAAATAAACAACAAAAAGACTCCACACTGCGTTCGCCCCTTTTAGTCGCTTTTCCTGGCTCATTGAGCATGCTCCCAGGGTGCGCCGATTGGATACGCACCAGACATGCCGTCATCTGGCACCCCTTGGCCTGTGTGGTTATCATTCCCCCAACCGCTCTCACCGTGAGCAGTCCCGATTGGTTGACGGCGAGCCCGGGAATTTCCACCCTTACACGCTCCCATCGCTTTGAAGTGACCAGGTGTTCGCATGCCACGGCCTTCGCCACACTTGTCCTATGTTCTGTACAACTGGCCCTGAGTGGGAAAAATACACATAGACAGACATACAACGGGGAACATTTCAGCATGTAAGGGAGAAGGGAATGTGGGGGGTTGACACGTTTTACTTTTCACAAGAATTACAGGACATGCTTATGCTGCCACATATAAAGAAAATAACTATTCTAATCTAAGCCCAATTACCCTCAAGTCATATCCATAACAATATGAAGAAAGGTATTCAGAATAATGAAATTCGTTCTGGTACAATTTGTTTGAGAAAGTATGTATATTCCATTCCATTAACAAAGCTGAGTGTCTCATCTGCTCCCATGATAATAATACCTTACTAGCCGAAACCCCGTCACAGACGGATTCCGTTCATTCAACCACAACCACCAGCTCACCCACACTCGAGGGACATGGACTGGACAGGGCATGCTTGCTCCCGCCTACTCATCCCCCGCCCCTTCCCCATTCCCACCCCCGCCCAAAAATTTAATTATCCCGGCCCCGCCCCCACCATCTCTTGATTCCCTGCCCCACTTGCCCCCGCCCCCCTGTCTACCCCCTCACACTCAACCCCGCCTAATTCACCCCAGCCCCTGTCCCATTCCCCCCCCCGTCTCCCGCTTTCAATTTGCTTACCCCCGCCCAAAAATTTGATTACCTTGCCCACCGCCTCTTAACTCCCTGCCCCCGTCTCTTCATCCCCCGCCCCCGTCTCTTCATTCCTCACCTCCGTCTCAACGAAAAGTGTTTATCTGCCTCAGAGTTGAAGTTTGACTATTGCCATTATGTGCAATGCACTCTTGCAGGTACGAAGTTTCTTTTAGTCCAGGTCACAGAACCGAGAAAAACGTGACGCGACTGCGAGGAGGAGCACAAAATTGGTCCTTCAGTATTAATATATAGAAGATTGAAACATAACAACCATAAATTGTGTTCCATAAAGATTTAATTTTATTTTCTAATTTTTTTTTGTGTACAGAAACTTATGCTCATGGAGGAGCTTCATCACGGAAGGCTGCTCAAAAACTGACAGGATCAATGGGGAACAGGGAACATCACACATGAGTGCATGAGTGGCAGAGATGAAAGGAAAGTGGGGAGAGGGAAGGGATCAGTGAGAATATAAGAGATGGGTACGCTGGGTATGGAAGACAGCATGAGGTAATGATAGGTAGCGCTTTTAAAGCACTGGAGGGAGGGAGGGAATGAACAAGGGAAACAGAAGCAGGGAGTCGGTTCGATATAAGAGAATAGAGGGATGAAGGGAGGTGAGCATTCTGCTGAGAATTGAGGAGGGTAAGTAAGTGTAGGATGCTGTGTGGGCTGTGGGAGGAGGGAAGGACAAGAGGGTGGGAGAAGCTTTTTCAATACAAGATCTATCTTCACTTGAGAGCAAAGTAAAAGAGGGTAAAAAGGCAATGAACTGACAGTGGGAGAACAGCTGGACAATACAAGCAAGGGACAGAATAACCAAGAGAAGAGGAGAGAGGAGGGGAGGAAAGACAGAAACCTGCAAGTAAGAGATCTGGGTTAACACTTAACAGGGTTTAAAAAAAAAAAACAGTTGTTGCAACAGGACGGCACAGTAGTAGTGCATTTACGAGTTGAGCTATCTGATTTTGGTTTGATTCATGACCTGACAATAAACTGTCAGATTGGTGCTTCACGGGCAGGGTGTCGCATCACAAGATGCCGTTCCTCAGATGGATGCTAAGCTGGGTGTCCTGTCGGCTGCTACCAATAGTTGGTGGGTGTTAAAGATCACATTGTGTGTTTCGCGATGGGTAGGTATCGCCGACACAGTGGCCAAATTCGAAAATTCCTCACACCTTCAGTTGAATGTCAGGCGGGCCAGCTGGTCTGTTAAACACTTCGACCAAAAAGTTTCCACCGCAGACCCCACAAGAAAGTGAGAATATTTGGGACCGTTGAAGTAATAGAACAGGGGTAGTGAAATGAGAGCGAGAGATGAACCTTCAGAGTTTAGGCCTTATTCCATTTGATTGGAGCCGCTTCTGTGGGCACACCGGGGAATACAGGTTCAGCGAGGAGTACATAAGCAGTAACGTATACATGTGCAGTTAACCATGGCAGACAATCCGCGTAAGCACGGAGTTCGATATAATCTCCATTCTCACCAGTCAATGAGCACCTTCAGTTAACGAGCATCAAGTGAACAGCCGATGTAAATGGCAATGCCCCGGGGACAATCACTCGTGCCGCAGAGACCTCCCCTTATACGCGAGACGCACAACATGTGATCCCGCGTCATGTCCCTCAATTCACGTCAATTCACCACATTCTCCCCACCTTTAAAATGTAACTAGGGGCCCATCTTACACACCATGATTGCTTTAGCACTATAGGAGTATACATTTCAAGCAACGCGGACTAATAGGTCTACAGAAGCATACATGCCAAGCAGTGATTATTTTGAGTTGTAGGAGCATGGAAATGAGCATCGATATATGATATAATGGGCATATAGGAGCATGAGCAGCGAGAATGCCGATAATCCCCTTTACAGATTGAGTCGTCGAGGGGGCCTTATTCGTCGACCTCTCCGGGAGTAAACGGCAGTTTCACTTGAGGGAGACTCCCGATCCTCTTGGTGAGCCTCGACTTGTGCCGGGGATGACTCCTCGATCGCTCTCGGGTGGAACGCGGCAGCCCCATCGCCTGGCGGAGTTCCTGGGGGGGAAATGTCAGAAGGAGGAGTGCCAGAAGGTGGTGTACCGGCGGGAGGAGTACCTGAGGGAGCCAGATGGCGAACCGACACAGTGGTCTCCCTGCCATCCGGGAGCCTGACATGAGCATACTCTGGATTAGTGTCAATGAGTTCGACCCCCTCCACCAGCGGTTCATACTTGCTTTGTCGTACCGGGCGTTTCATGAACACTGTACCGGGGTGGGTCAGCCAGTTGGGCACCGTTTGACCGTCAACATAACGTCGTTGGTGAGTAAACATACGTTCGTGAGGAGTGGCATTTGTGGACGTGCAGAGCAAAGAGCGTATGGAATTCAGAGCGTCGAGAAGGGTAACCTCCCACCGCTCGGGGCCCAGTCCTCTCGATTTCAGCGCCAGAGTTACGGCTTTCCAAATAACTCCATTATACCGTTCCACCTGCCCATTTCCCTGTGGGTTGTAACCCGTCGTTCGACTAGTTGCTATGCCGTGCTCTAATAGGAATTGTTTTAGCCCGGCCGACATGAAACACGGCCCTCTGTCTGAATGTATGTACGAAGGTCTCCCAAACATAGCGAAGAGGTCAGAGAGACATCTCACGACAGTGCCCGAGGTCATATCCGAGCACGGAAACGCGAAAGGGAACCTTGAATATTCATCAACAACGGTGAATATGTATCTGTTGTCTGTTTCGGTCGGTAGGGGCCCTTTGAAGTCGATGTTTAGTCTCTCGAAGGGGGAAGTGGCCTTGATCAGTCTGCCAGATGCCGCGCCATAGAATCTGGGTTTTAGTTCAGCACAAACAGGGCATGAAGCATTCATTTGTTTAATATCTTCAACAGAATAGGGAAGATTTTGTCTGCGTACGAAATGTGCCATCCTGGTTACCCCTGGGTGGCACAGAGACACATGGAGGTCTTGCAAAGCCTGACTGATTGTTGCCGAACTGTAGACCCGGGAGAAGGTATCTGCAGCAGGGTTTTCTTTCCCGGGCCGGTAAACAATGTCGTATCTGTAGCAAGCTAGGTCTATCCGCCATCTCATAATTTTTTCATTCTTAATTTTCCCGTTATTTTTCCCATCAAACATGAAAGCCACGGATCGTTGGTCCGTAACGAGCGTGAAGTGGTTTCCCAGTAAATAATGTCTCCATTTCCGCAGCGCTTCAACGATGGCGTACGCTTCCTTCTCTATCGCTGAGTGTCTCTGCTCGCTTCTAGAGAGAGTTCTCGAGAAGAACGCGACCGGCCGCCCAGACTGATTAAGTGTAGCAGCTATGGCGTGATTTGAAGCGTCGGTCTCCACCACGAAGGGCACCGAGCTGTCGATCGATAAAACCACGGACTTACTGATATCATCCTTGAGATTGTGGAAAGCTCTTACGACAGCGGCATCTGGTGGAAAGTTTTTGCAATGCACTAGGGGATGTATTTTCTCGGAGTATTGCGAAATCCATCTTGCATAGTAAGCGAACATCCCGATCACCCGGCGCATTGTTTGCAAGTCCTGAGGTGGTGGAAGCTCACGGAGCGGGCGCAATCGCTCAGGATCAGGCTTAATTGTGCCGTCGGCTATCGTGTAGCCGAGAAGGTCAATTGACCTTGCCGAGAATACGCATTTCTCGTAGTTGAGAGTCAGATTATATTTTCTAGCAATGCTCAAGAATCTGTCCAGATTCCTATCATGTTCCCTCTGATCCCTACCGCACACTGTGACATTATCCACGTAAACAAAAGTGTCTTTGAGGTTTTCATCTGAGATGATGTCGTCCATAACCCGTTGGAAGCAAGCTACTCCATTCGTGACACCGAATGGTATCCTTCTGAACTGGTAGAGGCGCCGCCCTGCCTGGAATGCAGTGTAAGGTTTGTCTTCCTCTCGGATGGGAATTTGATGATAGGCGCTTCGCAAGTCGATGGTACTGAATACCTTATAATTGGCCACGCGTTCGACCATCTCATCTATGCGCGGCAGGGGGTAGGCGTCGAGTTGGGTGAAGCGATTGACCGTTTGGGAATAATCGACAACCATCCGTTTCTTATGGTTCTGACTGCTGGTTACTAACACCTGTGCGCGCCATGGCGAATCACTCGGTTCTATAATTCCCTCCTCCAGTAATCGCTTGGTTTCCGAAGTGATGAAATTCATGTCAGCAGTGGTATATCGCCGCGATTTGATCGCTATCGGTTTGCAGACCGGCGACAAGTTAGCGAACAGCTGGGGGGACGTCACCTCCGCGGTGGTCAACGCATTTAAAATTAGACGAGGCTTGCTTCCTCCAAAGGGTATTTCGACGCTCGTGTGCTGCTTGAGGACATTATGACCCAGAGTTACGTCTGCGCACAAATCACGAAGCACCAGCACCTTTACATCCCGATGCGTGTACCCTTTTACGTCCAATTCAACATTGCAGTACCCTCGTACGCGGGATTGTAGTGAGGTGGCGGCCATGCATACCGTATTGTCAGTCGGGTGGATTACCCATTTCCTGCCCTTCACTAGCGAGCTGTTGACGAAACTTTCAGAGCTACCGGTATCAATCAGTGCCTCAGCCTTATGCCCGTTAATTCGTACGTTGATGATAGCCTTGGATAGATTCCCCGGGGAGGCTGCAGTCAATTTATTTTGCGAGTAGAGAGCCGCAGAAGTGGGTTTATTTCTCCTTAGAGTAGATTTACATACCCTGGCATAATGCCCTTTCTTGTCGCAATTCATGCATGTGGCATCTCTGGCGGGACATTTTTGACGAGGATGCCTTTTGTACCCACAAAAGAAGCATTTACCAACCGGAGCAGTTGCTGAGGAGTTTGACGAGGTCTGGGTATCCGGCTCCTCGGGTGTTTCTCCATCCCCTATGTCTGGCTGTGTCTGTGCCAGTGGGGTTCCTTGGGTTCCCATCGTAGCAGCGTTCATGAGCAGCATCGGTGTCCCAAATGACTCAGATTGCTGCTGAGCCGTATCCATCGCTCGAGCCTGATCGACTACCTTGTCAAGAGTGGGTTGCGCTTTCTCTAGTAAGCGTTGCCGTATGTGGGCTGATCTAAGTCCTTGGATGAATGCCTCCCGGGTCGCTTCCTTTCGGTGTTCCTCGGCGCTTACCGCCCGGAAGCTGCCGTCTTTTCCCAGCTGATTCAGAGCTTGCAGGAACTGATCGATTGTCTCCCCGGCTGCTTGCTTGCGTGTGTTGAGAAGATGTCGTATGTATACCTCGTTCTTGGGCTTCACGTAGAGCGCTTGCAGCACCTCGATCGCTGCTTCGTAAGTGTCGCACCCCGAGAAGAGCCTGTACACGCCGGGCGAGACATGATTCACGAGAGCGGCAAATTTTTCAGCTCCCTCCGCGATGATGGTCAGATAGTGTGAGAAGGAACAGAACCAATGTGACCATTTCATTTCTGCGTCAGCCGCGTTCGGGTCTGCGTCGAACCTCTCTGGTTTGTAGATCTTGTCCATCTTTGGTTGAGAGAGCCGAGAAAATTAAATGGAATAAATTGAAATGAGAGCGAGAGATGAACCTTCAGAGTTTAGGCTTTATTCCATTTGATTGGAGCCGCTTCTGTGGGCACACCAGGGAATACAGGTTCAGCTAGGAGTACATAAGCAGTAACGTATACATGTGCAGTTAACCATGGCAGACAATCCGCGTAAGCACGGAGTTCGATATAATCTCCATTCTCACCAGTCAATGAGCACCTTCAGTTAACGAGCATCAAGTGGACAGCCGATGTCAATAGCAATGCCCCGGGGACAATCACTCGTGCCGCAGAGACCTCCCCTTATACGCGAGACGCACAACATGTGATCCCGCGTCATGTCCCTCAATTCACGTTAATTCACCACAGGTAGAAAGGATTTCAGGTAGAGTGAGGCTGGAAGCGATTTGATATAAAACTGAGCGTCCACAAACCTGCCACAGTGGGTTTGCTGCAGACCTGGGCCTCATTGAGATATGCCAATAACATGGAGGTATTCTACCAAATACAACCTGGACAAAATGTGGGTACATCACACTGTCCACTCATTCCAACTTATTCCCCATGCACTATATATCCCCAAATGTTACTCTATTTTCCACCATAGTCCTCCCAATACATTTTGTCCACATTTAATCTTAACCCCTCCTCAACCCTACCCACTCCCATCACCGACATCCTTCCTCTGAGAATGGGGGAGGGGGTTCTCAGGGGTTGTGGAACCACATTGGGAGAGGATCTGGGCTGAGTGGGTTGAAATATTGTCAATGAACTGAGCCCAGCTAATAAGCTAGATCGTCAATAGGTCAGTTACCACATTAGTTAAGTGGCTTTACTGCAACATAATAGATATAGGTTTAGTTGTGTGTGCTGTGAGAAAATGTGGTTGTTTTGATTTCTAAGTCTCAAAGCATTGTTTCATCGTGGAGTACAGGCTGAAAAAAATCCCTAACATCTTCTTACCCTTCTCGCATTCTCAATCTCCCTCCCCCTAGTTTTCCCATGCTTCAAATTCCTTAAGAAAAGGCAACATGAATAACTGGGGAAAATCCTAATAAGGTGTCATTGCAGTGAGCAATGCATAGGCTGTGCAAAAGCAAGCCAGTCTAATATGATTGATCAATATTCAGGTTTTTTCCAAATGAAATCACAAAGGAATAGCAAAGAAAAAAAATCCAAAGCAGCAGATAGTGGAAAAGGTAGGTTGACAAAACAGGAAGAGAGAGGACGACTTACCTTGCTTGCAACCGATCAATGGCATAAATCATCAATCTAAGACTGCTGCCAAGATGGTGGGACTCCATACCAAATAATTACTACTCATGGTGTCCACTGCCAAAAATAATTTTCCTAGCAAGAAAATATTTTCTTAAAACTAGAACAGCACTTGGTGGAGCACTTACCTCCACCAGGCTGAGCAGTTGTTTTGTTTCCCGCCGATAGGCCGGATCTGCATCCGGATATTAACCCAAATTGAATCGGCTTGGTCTTGTCACCTACCCAACTCATCCACCAAGTTTCATCCAAATCAGTCGACAACTTTTTGAGATCTCATGCTACATATATCCTTTTTGGCCCAATCTCCCAATGGCGAATAATTACTTTTTTCAATGTCAATATCCAGATCTGAATCTTCACCAAAATCTAATAGATTTGTACTTGTCACATATCCAAGCTGTCCTCCAAATTTTGTCTGAATCCTCCATAACTATTTGAAATATCCTGCTCACAGACGAGCAAACAAACCGACATGGGTGAAAACATAACCTCCAACCACCTTTGGTGGCAGAGGTAAAACAGAAAAGTTTTCTTGTTTCAAGAAAACCCTGAGAAAATGAAATTTTCTCGTGTTTTTTTTTTGTTTCAAGAAAACTTTTCTTCTTTTAAGAAAATATTTCCTTACGGAGAAAAATGTTTTTGGCAGCGTTGACAAAGCCCATGTCTCACTCTCAGTCTTCCAACACCATAATCCAGATCAACGACCAAAGACAAACTACATTTAGGTGGTTATTTAAATATCCAAGAAGCTCCAGATGAAATCAACTGGAGGAAACACGTGAACAAAAATGGCTGCGAGACTGCATTGAACCTCTTAGATCTCCAACATTATGTGAGATCGAAAATAATGTTTGTATAAAGTGTATCAGTTAAAGATTCACAGGCAGAGGCAACCAAGCACAGAGTGGTCCCCTGACAAACACAGGAAACACGAGGCAGAAAAAGAGGCTCTCTGAGACCTATGATGTTTTAATGGTAGATTCACCTTGTGTTGAAAACATTTGCTCAACAACAACAAAAGATGTCTTCTTTCTCAAAATAATGAGCAAATGTGTGAGACATCGAATGCAAAAATTGCTCAGCTAAGTTTATGAGGGGAGACAGATAAATACCTTCTGTGTGATTTTAAGATCAGGACCAATGTGTGAATCTGCCGACGACAAGTCAATTCACCAGCGTCGGTGCTCCGCGGATATCCTCGGACTTTAAAACCGTGAAACATATGCAAACTACCTCGAAGAGCTTTAAAAAAATATCCAAATCAATGAAAAATCATCAGGTTAACAGGTTGGGCAGGATCAAAGCATGCACCCACACCTTGCAATGTGGATAAGCAGATGGGCTATGATGGGCAAAGTGGAAACGCCAACATCAATGATCAAATTGATCAGCAAAGAGAACCACGATTCAACATCGTAACGGTCACAAAGGATCAATAACAAACTGCATTCCTTTCCTGTACACTTTCGCCTGACCGAGGGTCGCTTTCTAAACGCAAGGAACCACAAGCATTTGTGGATCATTTTCCTCGCTGCGTCATTCAACGTTAAACGATTCATTGTCGAGCCAGAATGTTTGTTTATAGTTTGGTGTTGAATTTTATTTCCCGATTTTTCTTCCAACAGGGTGTGCGAGGTAACTCGGCTCCCTAATCGTAAAATGCAATGTGCTGTGACTGCAGCAGAGGAAAGAAGTAGAATGGCAGCAATCACAATCAGGAAGCGAAATCCATAAGTTTCTGCGACAACCACAGTGACCACAGAAAAAGCCGTAATAAATTTCCACAACATTTGCTCAGTTTGTATGAATTACGAGGCAGTAGCACTGACGCATCATAATTCATTAAATAACAACAACAACAACATTTTACAACATTCATTGCATTTTAATGACATCTTTTTTTCTCTCAAACTAAAAAAAACATTTAAGTTTCAGCCAATGGAGAAGTATTTACTCAAGTGATAGAGAAATATGTGTTTCCGAAGGAAAGTTTGGCCTTGGTGAGGTGCATTCAGTAATCGTGCCAAATATTGTGTCATTCATGCAAAAGCTTGCAAAATTTTTGTTTGCAATCGTCTAGTTCCTCATTCATATAAACGACTTCTCTGATGCTCTGGATAACATGACTCCACTTTATGTCGTACAATACTCAAATCCTACTGACACAGGCAGAGCTCAACTGCATCGTTCCCTGATCTGGAATTGATCAGATGCTCGTCTTAGAAATGGAATACTTCTTTCAATCCTGCTAAATCTTACAGTCTCACCTGTCGCTGCAGGAGGATTGACATGTCTATCGATTTCCATGGTCAGCCACAGGATGAGGTTCCGTTTAATGAACTTTCAAGGCCTAAACATCAGCCAGGACCTCTCCTGGGCTGACCATATTGCAAAGCTGGTCTCCAAAGCCAGATGCAGAGTGCACATCCTTCATCATTCCAAGTCATTCCTACTCCCTCAGCCTTTCGACCCTTCCCAGGAACTCCAGGATGCATGCGTTCTTCCAATAATCCCCTCCTGGTTAAACTCCCCAAAATGCAAGCAAACGACACATATCAACTCTTGTTCCTCTTTTCTCCTGTTTGTAGAACTATCTTCCTGATTCTGTTCAATCCAACTTTTCCCTCCAGGGCTTCAAGCAAGTGTGCACTGCCGTGTACACGATGGAGTCACCAGGAGGAACCTGGATAGGATTTGGGTTTCAGCCGTTACTCCACAACCCTCAAATCCATCCAGGCGCAGCCAAGTGAACCTTGCAGAAAAATTTCTGCAATAATTCACGTGTCCTTAGAGAGATAGATAAAGAAAGAGAGGAATAGTGAGTAAAAGATGAAAAAGAAGAAAAAGCAAGAAGTAGAATGAATAAAGAGAATTGTGACAAAAAAAAATTTAGAAAGAAGTGTGAAAGGAACAAAGATGATGTTTGGAAGAACCCAGACAGATAGATTTCAGCAGTTACTTGCCAGGCTAAAACGCAGCAACATGCATAAGCTACCAGAGGTCCGTCAGTAGGGAAGCACAGTACACACAGCATCAGGATATGGTACAAACATAATGAAACGGAAGACCAAGAAGGAACACTAAGATGTAAAGAGCAAAGATGGAGTCATCAGGTGGAACATGGATAGGATTCGGGTTTCAGACGCTACTCCACGACCTTCGAACCCATCCAGGTGCAGCCAAGTGAGCCTTACAGAAAATTTTCTGCAAGAATTCACTTCTCCTTAGATCAGTTAACCGATTCCTTTCCTCCGCCATCTCTCTCCCCTTTACCTATCTGTTTATTTCCTTTCTTATCTGACCCACTGTCAGTTTGTTACCTTTTTACCTTCTGTAACGTCACTCTTCCATGAGCCTCAATATTTGATAAAAAAAAAAAACTGATCTGTTTTCCAAAACATGACATTCACAAAAAATGTAATTGAAGTGAGGGTGACGTGAATTGAAGAACAGAGGGATGACCAAACTGGGATGTCCATAAACGTATAAAATGATGTACAGTAGAGTCTCGTTATACAAAGTAGATGTTAATCGATTAGTTGTGTCAAACAGTTATTATACACAACTGATGCACCTTAGTGAACCAACCAACCCCCCCCCCCCCCACCACCTTACCACCGCCCCCAAATAATAATCAGCACTTCCAAGCATTCAGAGTACATGAGCGCCACCTACAAACATGGCACGACCTTGACACTCCCACACATCACCCTTTCCTATATCCAAAAAAGAAAACACAATCAATATATTTTCATCTTCTACACTTCAACCTGCATTTCTCACATGCAACCATCATAATGCTTAATGAACTGGCAATGAAAAATATTTACTTGATTGGTACACAATGGCTCAGTGGATTTTGATGATGAAAAAAACGATTTCTACATCACTGTACAAATTGATTTTATAACCAGAGTTGGTGTCAAAGCCACCCAATGCTCGCCTGTTTATACATTTATCGTTTTTATAAGACTCGTCTAATAATTAATATTTTTTTATAAAGCATTGCAGTGAAGTCTGATCCAAATAATTTTAAAGCAATCTATGTATTTGTATATTGTAATCAGTAACAAGAGCACAAGTGAGCACAATATACGCCCGAACAAGAAGGTATATACAGAATTGTGCTACTACATGAAAAACAGCATCCTGGTTGCCATGGCAACCACTTTAGATGACGAACATATGTTCTGACACACTGTCTCCACAGTCTGTACCTATGTACCAAATATGAAACGTGAAAGTTGAAAACCTTGGGAGTTAGAGTGCGGACAGGAAGGGATGGAAAACAGCATCCTGGTTGCCATGGCAACCACTTTAGATGACGAACATATGTCAACATGCACCATCTCCACAGTCTGTACCTATGTACCAAATATGAAATGTGAAAGTTGAAAACTTTGGGAGGTAGAGTGTGGACAGGAACAGATGGAAAACAGCATCCTGGTTGCCATGGCAACCACTTTAGATGACGAACATATGTCAAGATGCACCGTCTCCACAGTCTGTACCTATGTACCAAATATGAAATGTGAAAGTTTAAAACTTTGGGAGGTAGAGTGCGGACAGGAACGGATGGAAAACAGCATTCTGGTTGCCATGGCAACTACTTTAGATGACGAACATATGTCAAGACGCACCGTCTCCACAGTCTGTACCTATGTACCAAATATGAACTGTGAAAGTTGAAAACTTTGGGAGTTAGAGTGCGGACAGGAACGGACGGACAGACAGACAGACAGACAGACAGACAGACGGACGACCGGTATCACATAATACGCCACGATATATATATACATATATATATATATATATATACATATATATATATATATATATACATATATATATATATATATGTACATACATATATACACATATATATACATATATATATATATATATATATACATATATATATACATATATATATATATATATACATATACATATACATATATATATATATATATATACATATATATATATATATATATATATATATATATATATATATATATATATATATATATATATATATATACATATATATATATATATATACATATATATATATATATATATATATATATATATATATATATATATATATATATATATATATATATACATATATATATATATATATATATATATATATATATATATATATATATATATATATATATATATATATATATCGGGCCTATAAAAAAAGTGTGGTAGACAAAAGCATTAGAAAGGAAAAAATAACGCACCAAAAACTTTTACATTTTCACGCTCACGCTCACGCAGGGGGTATCGCTATAGCTCTCTGTTCTTCGAACAGGCGAGCTAAAAACAGGATTGTCCACCAAAGTGCCTTCCATTCAAATATAATTCCGAAAAACGACTGCTCCTTATAACATGACAAAACTACACTTGTTAATTTATCAGAATCAGCATAATGTGAATTATGAAACGTACCTCACAAGAAGCTGGTGGATAATATTTCCTCCGTCTGAGATGACTTCTTTCACTGTGATATCCAAATGAACTTTACCCTGGAGGAAATGAAAAACGAACTTCAACCAGGACATTTCTTAGTATCCCCAACCTGCTATCCCCATTGCATATGATCCTCAACTTATTTATCGGAAGAAAATAGCTTCAGGCATCAACATTGGGTGTTAAAACATTGATTCAGTTTTCCTGATGAACAAACGTTTTGTATTAAATAAGCATACAAGTGGGAAATCTCGACAACAAACGAAACCATACAAGCTATTTATTAAAAAAATTAAAAATGACTCCTGTGTCATTAATTTTCAAACCTTAAATATGTAAACTATGTGACATTAATCGACTTCTTGCCGAAGCAAAATACGTTTCACTTATATTTGCATCCTGTAGAGGTGCCATACACTTCATACCTGCACCTCCGAATTGTCATCCACCTGCTGCACTGCAAACCACGTGTCTTTGCCATTGTACATCGAGAGCTTCTCACGGTCAATGGCCACTTTACCTAAGCATTCAGGCATTCACCAAGACAACAGATCATCTTCACGATTCGGAAAGCAAGTGTATCATACATAAAGTCAAAAATGAAACCACTGCTTTACCATGACAAGACGATAGAGCAAATCTTACACCAATAATCAATAATCAAACTTTTTGAATGAATAATTTGTGAATATAAATTGTAGAATTTGAGGCAAGAAATAAATTAAAAAAAACATGTTCTTGAACATGAGTTTGTCATTCAGACTTCAAGAAAACAAGAGGAACTGAATTTTGAGTCAGGGCAAGTCATAAAAATCCATCAAGTACAAAAAAGGTCAAATTATGAAAGCATGAAACTCTAATTGCAAAAGTAGGAGTCCACTTAAATCAATGCCAAGCTTTTGCAAATCACGATTTCAAAACATGAATTTATCATAATATTGAAGATATTTATCCATGTTCATTAATTACTTCAACCACCGAAGGTGGACGGAGGTTATGTTTTCACCTCTGTTTGTCTGTCAGTCTGTCTATTTGTGTGAATGGGATATCTCAAAAGGTTATTATATACAAGGATTTGGATTTGGATGAAACTTGGTAGACAGGTCAAGTGTGTGACAATGACAAACCGATTCGATTTTGATGAAGATCCAGATCTGCATACGGGAATTTTAAAGTGATTCTTAACCATTGAGAGATAGAGCCAAAACCAATATAGAGCACGATATATCAAAAGGTTATGGACGAATTTGGATGAAATTTGGTGAATTGGTTGGGTATGTGACGAGGACTAATTGATTCGATTTTGGTGAAGATGCAGATACGAGAATTTTAAAGTGATTCTTCACCATTGAGTGATAGGGCCAAAAACGACATGTAGCATGATATTTCAAAAAGTTATGGATGGGTTATTACAAAACTTGGTGGATGCGTTGGGTAGGTGACAACAAGAAGTAGATTAGATTTTGGTCTCGGGCTGGATCCAGATCCGGCCTATCAGTGTGATAACAAAACATAAACTGTTCAGCCTGGCGGAGGTATGCGCTCTACCGAGTGCCACTCCAGTGTATTTGAATTATTATTGACTGACACTTTGTCTTAACAGAATACATGAAGGATGAATACATTTGAGAGAAAGATAAAATTCATGTGAGCAGTCTGACTATGCTCTGGCATGCATTACAACACCATTTGGAAAAAGATTGACTCAACCATAATCCACAAACTAATTCATCAATCCAAAATGGGGTTGAAGCAGTTCTCAAGGCAAAAGGGGGTCACAATGATTATTGATTCTACATAAAGGCAGATTTGATTTTTCCTTTTATAACAGGTGATGTTATATCCTTAAGGGTTCATGGAAATCCTTTAAAAGTGCTTCATGCGACAATGATTGATTTTGTTGTCACGTCTCAATTAATAAATTTCCTACTGCACTCATACTTTTGAACCCCACTGCACATAAGTATATTTTCCAAAAGATTCCTCCTATTATCGAATACCAATGACGGTGTCTCTTCGCAGAACACGATCGTAGAGGTAAAAGGAAAGAAACCGGAAACTTCTTGGGATTTCACAATAATAGTCTTCACCAAAGAATGGACTGTAAAAAAAAAAAAAAAGAAACAGTCCAAGACATTTTGAATGACATAAAACTACAATTCCTATTTTAAATGATCCAAGAAATAGCTGGCCTTGATTTGTACTCGTACACATTTGTTTTTGATCTTTAAAGTGTTTTATTTTAATCACCAACTAACTGGGTGCCTATTATAGAACCTTTCAAATATAAACTTCCCTTGACAAGAGCAAACTTTTCCAAACTATCAACAAACAAAACAAAAGCATTAATAATTACAAATTACAAACAAACTACAAAAGGAAGATTTCTTTTTTTCAACTTAAGGTAACACCATTGCAGAATCATTTTCGACCACAATCAGGCTACATATTTTGTGCTTCCATGGTACACATGCATGCAGCAACAACAATGCTGAGAAAGCCATATCCCCATTAGCATCAAAGCTAAGCATAGTAATAAGAAATACGATAAACAAATTGCAATAATAGTCTACCACAACGACTACTAGACTTGAGCACCAATTACGATCAGTAATAACCCAGACAACGTGGAATGCGAGGTTCGAATCATATCCAAACTGATGCACCCACATGAAGCGATTAAGTCTTGTGCTGTTGCTCGTCTGGACCCAAAGTTTGACAGCCCACAAAACTGGGGACCATTTGTCCATCCGACAGATGTGCCTAAAGAAAGAACTCCATGCAATATCAGTGTACATAAGCTAAGGCAGTCTGGGCAAAGACAGTGTTCCTAAGATGATTTAACCAGAGTGTGCCCAATATCCCCTGGTATGGCACCGCATATGAAATACTTGGAGAGTATCGGAGTCTCTCTTCAGGAGCATTCACATTTCTGAACCACAGAGGATCACCAATATCATTGCAATCTATGCAAATACACTATTGTGTGGTCAAGATAGGCGACACTGCCTCAAAACCATGTGTAATCAGTTCATAATGCAACTTGCCTTCTCAATGTGCATTCAGACATTGCATCCACACTAACCCGAGGTGTGGGTGGTAGATCCAAGGTAAATGGACCTATGCACCATTCAACCATATCACCGCAAAGAAACTGATTCTGGTGGATGTTCAGAGGCAGCATTTTGAAGATTTGTTTTGATCTATGGAGGTCAAAGGCACATCATGCAGGCTGCTTTTTCAAAAGGCTCCAAGGTCACTGCCAACTTTAGCAGGTCATCATTGAAGAGATCAAAATCATTTGCAGAGACTGTGGTGTTGTGGTAGGGGTGCTTAGAAGGCAGACACGAGCGGAGGAACAGTCGAGCCCGGCTTTGTTGCACCAGTGGGAGCGCGGGCGTAACTCCCCCCACCATCATGCCCTGCCCCGCAGACCCGCAGGCTACACCACAGAGACAAAGTCCAGAAACACCAAGTCATCGAGAGGTATGCCCAAATGATTGAAAACACTGATTAATGACCACATTGATAACCATGCAAGACAGCGTCAGAGCGAGGACACAATCCTGTATGGTACTGGATGTGATCATGAACAGAAGGGACGTTTTCAGTCTCACCCACACAAGTACTGCCATGTCTGTGTGCAGATCCCTAAATAAGAAAATCAGATTGTTGGGGGTACTGACACCTGTCAAGCCTTCCAGTGCCTCTTGGTTGCACATGATATCCAAGGATAGTTTGAACTCAGAATGGTGTTTGGAGAGGAAATCAAAAATAGGACCACTGGAGCTGTAGCTTCTCTGGGCCCTGGGCTAATGTTGTAACCCAAATTTGGTAGCATTCTGACTGGAGGGTCTGGAGAAGATTTTTGAAGGAATTTATGCAATTTTCCCAAAATTTACTGAGGCTACCATTTTGACAATTCCGGTCATGTGATCGGCATGACCTCTGCAATTTAACATGAGGACTCTGTCCTAATGTTGTAACCCAAATTTGGTAGCATTCTGACTGGTGGGTTTAGAGAAGCAGATTTTAAAGAATTTTATGAGATTGACTGTTGGCCATTTTGACACACTTCCGGTCACGTGATCGGCATGACCTCTGCAATTTAATATTCCTACCCAGGCATAATGTTGGAACCCTAATTTGGTAGCATTCTGACTGGTGGGTCTTGAGAAGAAGATTTTTGAAGGAATTTACTCAGTCCGCCATTTTGACCTACTTAAAGTCACATGACTGGAACGAGCTTTGCAATCCCCGTTACCAGTCAGGAGCGAAACGTTGCTGCCAAATTCCAGCCGGATCAGCCCAGCAGTTTGGCAGGAGAAGTCGAAATAGGAGACAGATGGATGGACAGATGAACAGACGGACAGACATATGATGACAATAGCTTATCTGGCATTCCAATTCCAGATAAGCTATAAAAATCAGGACAGCATCTATTATAGTTCTTCTGGCAGTGAAACCAAAATGCTGTGGATTTATTCGGACCACAGCAAACACGTTGCGCAGGATGGACAGTTGTGTTATCAGGTGGTAGTTGCTGAAGTTTGTGCTTCTCTTGTAAAGGCATAATGACCCCTTCTTTTTTATCAAATGGTGGCATGGCCAGTGCACCACACTTACTCAAAGAAGCCGTTTAAATTGCTTTGCATATTGGGGCCTCTGCATACTTAAACAGGTCAAGTGAGATGCAGTCTGGGCCAGCAGTACACTCATTTCATAAACACTTCACAGTGACCTGCACTTCCTCGAAGAACAGTGAATCTATATTAACCACAGGGTCTTCAGTGATGGTAGTAGTCACAGAGGACCAGCCTCCAATTCTGGATTGTAAGCTGCTGGTAAGGCCCAAGTCACATTTGCTCTACGGCGAGGATACGGCGGCCGTACGCCCTCTGAATTGACAGAAACGTGCGGCGGCCGCAGAGTTTCTGAGGTGGCCTCAGGGTGGCCCTACACTGTATGGCTATATTTTACAATCCGTAAGGTCGCCGTGGAATTATAACGCGGAGTTATAACTTTTTTCATTTCTACGTTTGCCGTAGCAATTAGACAAGCCGAAAAAAAAAAACTGGTAAAAAAAACAAACAAAAATTAACCCATTCGTTACCGTCTGTCAGGCCGGCGAACCCTGCGGTCGCCTTGCGGGCACCTTGCGGACACCTTGCGTCTGCCTTCAAAATTATATGGCTGCCGCAGGAACGCCCTAAGGTCACCGTGCGACATCAAATCAAAGACCGTACGGCAACCCCACGTTTTCGGTTTCCACAATTTATAAATACGCCGTGCAGCTCCCCGAAAAATAAAAACATATGTGACTGCTACATTGTGTGACCATGGAAATACTGCGGCCGCCGTATAATTGCTAATGGCCGTAGATTTTGGAAACCCCACGGCCGCCGTGGCAAATGTGACTTAGGCCTCAATACGCCGTGCGGCTCCCCGAAAAATAAAAACATATGTGACTGCTACATTGTGTGACCATGGAAATACTGCGGCCGCCGTATAATTGCTAGTGGCCGTAGATTTTGGAGACCCCACGGCCACCGTGGCAAATGTGACCTAGGCCTAAGAAATGGAGTGCAAACCCACAAGGTTCTTTTAAGCATGAGAGCATCTCTTTCAAGTCCTGGCAAGTGGAGCCGTCTACTTTGACAAAAAGAACATCCATCCTACAATATACGTAGTCAGCTCACATGTTGTACGTCTGATCACACAGCAAACCAATAGCAGAATGCCATGTCAAACTCAGTTTTCAACTTCATTCGCAGGTCCCTCATACAAGTCTTGGATGCCTCCTCAGCATTCCTCCTGAAATAACCTGTGCGTCAATTCTGCTAAGCATCGTTTTCACCTCTCTGGTCCAGAATTGTGAGCATCTCAGCAAGCAGCCACAGACCTCTATACAAAGTATTGGAGCCAAAGATTCAGAAACAGCCAAAAGTATACCAAATTTGTGAACAACAGCCCAAGATTCTTCGACATCTTCTGAATTCATAAAGTGCTCTACGGAAATTGTGGACAGAGATATTAAACCAATTCTGTTCACTTCTACATCCCGAACAAGGGTCCACACATTAGTGATCCACGTTAGTGATTTGTAGCCTGGTATTGGCTTAATGGTTAAAGGTGGTTGGCTTAAGATCTTAGGGTCTTGAATTTCAAGCCCCTGTTCTGCTTTTAAATAACACAAGGTGGGTTGTGTAGAAGTGGATTTTCTCTAAGAATTTGTAGTCAGTCTGAGTGAATAAAGGTGATGTGCAGATGAAATTCAGTCAGTGCCAACTGATGATTGGTATTAACCAGTGCTTAAACCCGACCATAAACATGGAAAGACTTGAATATGGAAGTATCACAAGCCAGCTTGTTGTCCAGTTATTTATAGGTTCGGTTGTGTCAGAAATCAATATGAAGTGATAACTATTCATCCGTTGAAAGTAGGAACCCAAGATAAAGATGGAAACCAGAGCGGAGGGAATTGTCACATGGACATATTTGTCATTTCTTGTGCCTCAGTTGAATCCAATCACCATTTCCACAAATCCAATGCAGTCCAGCCAAAATGGGGCATTCAGGTCACCAATAATTAGTAACTGGTCATGCAGCAGGGGATGGACATTGTAGGTGGTTGTAGATGAGCATGAATCTTTTCTTAGACATCTTCCAACAGGGGTCAGAGTGGCAGGACAGGAAGGGCAGTCATTGTGGCAGAAGGGGGTGGGGGCGGGGGGGGCATGGCAGCAAGATGGGAGAATGGCCGATGCTGGGGGCGGAGGAGGGGGACACAGTATTGCAGGGAGGTCAGGGAAGAAGATGTGGGGGGCTCCAGACATGAACGGACATTCGGGACAGGGTCGAGTGAAGGGTGGTTGAAAGCACAAAGGAAAGTACACCTTGCCCTTGCTTGGCATGGAGGGTGGGAGTGCATTCTCAGAAATATCAGTGCACAGCAAATCCGTGCAGAGTAAAGTATTAATTAAATGCAAAAAGGGGGGTTTACGTTCCAGACCCCTCCTGAAACGAATATCAACACCAATCAAATCTCACATTTCACCAATAAAGACAAATAAAAAGACACTTTTTTTAATCCAAATGTGCATTATAAGTCACACAGCTTGATTAAATTATATTACCTCAACATGTTTACGTATCAATACACTTGACAGAGATCATCAATCTCACATTTACACATCATTCTCACTTTACATGAATCTATAATTCCAGCAATGTGTGTGTGTGTGTGTGTGTGTGTGTGTGTGTATCTGTCTGCGGTGTGTGTGTGTGTGTGTGTGTGTGTGTGTGTGTGTGTCTGCGACCGCCGTTTCTCGACAACCGCCGGTCCGATCTGATTGAAACTTGCCAGGAATATTGCCGGGACCCGCGGATGTGCCTTTTCAAGGTTTGATATTAATCGGACGAGCGGTTCCCAAGTTACGGCCATTTTATTGCTTTTTTCAGTGTTGGAAAGGTGTATATATATATATATATATATATATATATATATATATATATATATATATATATATATATATATATATATATATCGCAGCTGAAGTGTCGTTCCACCATATCATGCCATTTTTTCCGAAAGATATCTCAGAATAATGATAACAGCATATTAATAATAATAATAAAAGCACAATAATTGGCAGTAATAAAAAGAATAACGTGATGCAATGACCAATGTCTGTCAACCAATAACACCTATATATTGTCTGTCAACCAATAATGACCAATAACCTCTGTCAACCAATGACAGGACACGGTGCTATGACATCACGAATGACGTCACAATTAATTTTTTTTTGCACGATTGACGTCACAATTCTTCTTCTTCTTCGTTTGGTATGACGTCACAATCGACGCTGGGGACCTGAGTATGTGCCTTTTCAAGGTTTGATATCGTTCTTCATCTGTTACAGCTGTTTCCCAAGTGTTTCCCAAGGTTTGAAAGCTGTTTTTGGGGCAAGAGAGGGGTTTGAGAGAGGGGAGGGAGAGAGGGGAGGGAGAGAGGGGAGGGAGAGAGGGGAGAGAGAGGGGAGGGAGAGAGGGGGGTAGAGAGGGGAGGGAGAGAGGGGGGTGAGAGGGGGGTGAGAGGGGGTGAGAGGGGGGTGAGGTGGGGGGTGAGGTGGGGGGTGAGGTGGGGGGTGAGGTGGGGGGTGAGAGGGGGTGAGAGGGGGTGAGAGGGGGGTGAGAGGGGGTGAGAGGGGGTGAGAGGGGGGTGAGAGGGGGTGAGAGGGGGTGAGAGGGGGTGAGAGGGGGTGAGAGGGGGGTGAGAGGGGGTGAGAGGGGGTGAGAGGGGGTGAGAGGGGGGTGAGAGGGGGTGAGAGGGGGGTGAGAGGGGGGTGAGAGGGGGGTGAGAGGGGGGTGAGAGGGGGGTGAGAGATGGGGTGAGAGAGGGGGTGAGAGAGGGGGTGAGAGAGGGGGTGAGAGAGGGGGTGAGAGAGGGGCATCACAATTCAAGAGAGGGGAGAGAGGAGGGGCGAGAGAGTGGGGGCGAGAGAGTGGGGGCGAGACAGTGGGGCGAGACAGTGGGGGCGAGACAGTGGGGCGAGACAGTGGGGGCGAGACAGTGGGGCGAGAGAGTGGGGGCGAGAGAGTGGGGGCGAGAGAGTGGGGGCGAGAGAGTGGGGGCGAGAGAGTGGGGCGAGAGAGTGGGGGCGAGAGAGTGGGGGCGAGAGAGTGGGGGAAGAGAGTGGGGGGAGAGAGTGGGGGGAGAGAGTGGGGCGAGAGAGTGGGGGCGAGAGAGTGGGGCGAGAGAGTGGGGGCGAGAGAGTGGGGCGAGAGAGTGGGGGCGAGAGAGTGGGGCGAGAGAGTGGGGGCGAGAGAGTGGGGGCGAGAGAGTGGGGGCGAGAGAGTGGGGCGAGAGAGTGGGGGCGAGAGAGTGGGGGCGAGAGAGTGGGGGCGAGAGAGTGGGGGCGAGAGAGTGGGGCGAGAGAGTGGGGGCGAGAGAGTGGGGGCGAGAGAGTGGGGGCGAGAGAGTGGGGGCGAGAGAGTGGGGGCGAGAGAGTGGGGCGAGAGAGTGGGGGCGAGAGAGTGGGGGGCGAGAGAGGGGGGCGAGAGAGGGGGCGAGAGAGTGGGGGCGAGAGAGGAGGGGCGAGAGAGGAGGGGCGAGAGAGGAGGGGCGAGAGAGGAGGGGCGAGAGGAGGGGCGAGAGAGGAGGGGCGAGAGAGGAGGGGCGAGAGAGGAGGGGCGAGAGAGGAGGGGCGAGAGAGGAGGGGCGAGAGAGGAGGGGGGAAAGAGGAGGTGGGAAAGAGGAGGTGGGAAAGAGGAGGTGGGAAGGAGGGGGAGAGAGGAGGGTGAGAGGAGGGGGTAAGAGAGGGGAGGGAGAGAGGAGGGGTGAGAGGGGGGTGAGAGAGAGGGGCGTCACAATTCAAGAGAGGGGGGGCGAGAGAGGGGGGGTGAGAGTGGGGGCGAGAGAGGAGGGGGAGAGAGGAGGGGCGATACTAGGGGAGAGAGAGGGGTGGGGGCGAGAGAGAGAGGGGGCGTCACAATTCTTCTTCTTCTTCGTTTGATATGACGTCACAAATCGACCTGAGTATGTTTCCCAGGTGTTTCCCAAGTTATGGCCATTTATGATATAGTTGGTCCAATCTAATTGAAAAAATTCCCCAATCCAGTCGTCGTTTACAAGAGCGAAGGAAAGAAGCTGCACATACTGGCACGCACCTACGGGCCCGCACTAGTGTTTACATAGACGTTAGCGTGAACTGAGCCATGAGTGTTGGTCACATGACTTATTCCCTGAGTGGCACACAGACTTATAGTTGGTTCGCAGGCCTTCCAGACCACCAACATGACCTGTGCAATATCAAACCACCCCCCGTGTAAAATGAAATTTTGGTATTTGAAGAAAAAAAAAGGAACCATGTCGTTGCGAAACTGTGCAGATAAACCCCATACAGAGCGAGGGCAAGGTGTATGCTGTCGCATCATGACAACAGGACAGGACATGGGAGCGAAGAAATTTTGCACATCAATTAATTCAAATTAGAATTTCATTCTTATGTCCTGTTTAAAGCCTCATGGATGAGTGAATCTGACCACTCAGTAATAAAGTCTTAAAAAGGGCCATCATTGAGATAATGGTCAAAACCTATATCTAATAGATACATCGAAGTTAGAACCGAGCCGGATTACAAGCAGACACCTTTCGCATTTGAAACCAAAAAAAGAAAAATGACATCAATGAATCTGTTAAATTCACAGGCTGGGTTGGGGCAGCTGGCAAAAAAACACTTCAAAATATGGCTTTATGTGACCACATAAATAAATGACTCACAAATGAAAACATGTTAACTCGATCCCTTATCTGAACAAGACAGAAGATTATAGCGAGATTGGATGTGGGTCCAAGTCTGGGTCAGGTGAAATCAACAGTTTTTGCGGGCAACAAGCTCCAACAAAACTAAATCAAAGGCCAATGATATAGCTTCAATGAAAAACAAAAAGCAATAATCAAATTGTAATGCTTATGTGACAAAATGCAGTTAAAGATCGATTTTACATGAACTGCAAAAATAACAAAGGCAGTCGATCATAAACTGACGTTTGTAGATGGACAGACAGAAAAAGACAGACAGACAGAGTGAACCAATTGCTTGATCCTGCTTTTAACTTTTCACATGAGCGATAAATATAGTGTATTACTGGTCATCTTATGTTGATGGAAAAGTAGTCAAACAAGCAGAACAATACAGAAGTGGCTTCAGCCCTTGATGACCTTGAGCAGCAATTGGTATCACTGGCAAGACATGTATACAACCTCTTCAGGCAACACATGGAAATATAACAACTGACAGTAAGTCTGAATGTGACGGTATACTAATCAACATGAGGATGAAATAAAATCCTTGTGCTGCATTAGGGTCTCAGATGAACTATCACATACCAAGGATTCAGTCGTTGCATTCAACAACGTTCTCGTTGGCGACGTGAAGAAACGTTTTCCATTCATGACTACTGGTCAGATGGAGTAGGCAGTCAGCTGAAGAACAGATATTGCTTTGCAAATATGCTGTTTTATGAGCAAGATGATGGTGTCAGTATGGACTGGTCATATTTTGAAACGGCACACGGAAAGGGAGCAGTGGATGCTGTTGGTTGCACAGTGAAGCGTGTTTGGTGGCTCTCAGTTCTGAGAAAAAAAGGAAGTCGTCTCAAGTGCAAAGATATTTGCTAATGTCGGCTGTGCAAAGACACGTGCAATATATGTAACAACAGAACAAATCCAAAACCTCACAGAAAACTATAAACAATGCCGGAAGAAATGCTAAGCAGTTTCAGAGATTTCTGCAAGCTGCATTTTGTTCGTCCATTGGAGCCTGGTATCACTGCCATTGCTGTTAATACTGCACATCCTTTGATCCTTCTACCGTTATAAAAGAGCGCAGCATCGTTCCACAAACGGCCCTGGCACATGAGCATCAAGAGATGGAACAGAGCGATGATAATGATGACATCAGCGATGCAGACAGCCCTCCACAGGAAGTGAAAGTAGGAGACTGTCACCAAAGTTGATGGAGAAGGAAAAATGCATGTTACACCATTTATTGGACAAGTTTTGAACACATCAGATACCCAGAGAGAATGAATGACAGTCATAATCATGAAGAAGATTTCCAAATCTTTGAAGACAACGTTTAGTTCCCTGAGAATAAACAGTTGTTAATAACGAGTGCCCAGAGAAGGAAATTCAACACAGGTGGAGGCCATGAGGCCCATCAAGCCTGCACAATGGTTGCCAACGTATGGCTGTTGGACTGTGCTCTCTCTTTTTTAAATGCTTAGCATCAAGCAAGGAAGGAGCACGTACCATTTTTTGAAGTCTTTCGTTCGACTTGGTCAGGGTCCGGTTCAAACTGTCAAACTCCCAGACTTATAGCGGATGCTCTAATCATTACGCCACCCAGTTTGGTTGAACGAGTCCGAATTTGCGGTTGATATCAGTACAGTCTTTGAAATACTGAAAAAAGAAACTACTGTTAACAGTCTTGAGATCCACGTGTTGCCTCATGATAGTGAAGTTAGAGTAAAACTTGAATTGTTGCTGCATTACATTACCAGAAAGCAAACTTTTATTCATGTAATCAAGAAAAGAGTTCTTGTCATAACAAATTTCACATGCCACATGCTCAGAGTTTTCACACACTGAATTTGATGTCAAGTGGATGAAGCATGCAACTTTGATCAGTCCAGTTTCTACAAAAGTGAAGGAAAATGTTGTGTAATAAATCTTCAAGATTGCACACTGATAATGTATTAGATTACATTTCCTTTGGTTGTAGAATGCCTTAGTACATCTAAGATTCAGATCGATGTTAAAATGTCTCGATTCATGTGATTTGTTATTTTTGAAGATCGTACATGCAGCGGAGTCTCGTGATATCACTCTCTCTTTGATATCGTGATATCAATCTCTGTTTGAAAACAAATTCTCTTTTAAAATAAAATTTTCTAAGTCCAAAAACAGTTTGTTCCCATATAAAACAGCTGCTTATAACAAAATCCTGACAAAAAGAACAACTTCTTCTGGTCTTAATGAGTTTGATATCAATGAGACTCCATTGTGTTAGTGTATATGTTGGGCCAAAGTGATAACATTGACACCTATCATTAGTTTGTGCATAGTTAAACTTAGCATGATGCACAGTAAGTTGGTGAAGCTGCTACGTGGCATGTGGTTTCAAAGCTATAGCAGAAATATTGGCGATATTCAGACACATTGGCAGATCAGTCATTAATATGACTTCATGCAATGTTTGAAAGTTAAAAGTTAAGACCATCCTCAATCAAGGACATTATGAGAGAGAACAATAAAAGCTGAAAAAAAATTCTCCACAAATGAAGGCAAAATCGATTCATTTACAAAAATTTTCAATCATGTTGCAAAGACGTTTGACAAAGTTCTTCAAAATGTTGTTGAATCCAATGTGAACTCATGATTTTGTGGTCCAGTTAGCAACACCTTATAAACAACGGAGAAGTTAACATAGGGAATGGTCTCCATAGAAAGGTCGTGGCAGCAAAAACAGTAGATAGGTCAAAGTTTGAATTTGATAGATACAGTCATGGCCAAAAATATTGGCACCCTTGCACTTTTTTAAAATAACACAATTTTCTCCAAAAATAAGTTGAAATTAACAAAAGTATTTGGTCTCCACAATTCTTGATTTAACTGTTAATATTACAGAACCTTTGATTTTGATTCAGAACTTAACATATCCTTTTTAATTAGAAAATAAAAAGAAATGACAGTGACAAAATTATTGACACCCTTGACTGAATATTTGGTAGCACGGCCTTTAGACAAAATAACTGCAGTCAAGCTATTCCTATAGCCATGAATGAGCTTCCTACACCTCTCTACTGGCAGTTTTCCCCACTCTTCTTGTGCAAACTGCTCCAGTTCTCACAGATTTGAAAGGTGCCTTCTCCCAACTGCTGTTTTCAGATATCCCCAGAGGTGTTCAATGGGATTTAGATCTGGACTCATTGCTGGCCACTTCAGAATGGTCCAGCGGTTTGTCTTGATACATTCCTGGGTGCTTTTTTAAGTGTTTGGGGTCGTTGGCCTGCTGCAAGACCAATGACCTTCGATGGAGACCCAGCTTTACGACACTGGGTTGAACATTGTGCTCCAAAATGCCTTGGTAATCTCCTGATTTCATGATGCCATCCATGCACACATTCAAGGCACCCAGTCCCAGAGGCAGCACAGCAACCAAAAACATCACTGAACCTCCTCCATGTTTGACTGTGGGGAAGGTGTTCTTTTCATTGAAGGCTTCATTTTGTTTTCTGTAAACAGAGATGATGTGCTTCAGCAAAAAAAACTCTAATTTGGTCTCATCTGTCCACAGGATATTCTCCCATGATTTTGGCTGGCTCAGGTGTGTTTTGGTCAGGCATTCTTTTGTCTCTCTCTCAGCAGTGGGGTCCTCCTGGGTCTCCTACCATTTCAGAGTTGGCAACGGATGGTGCGAGTTGAAACTGTCGTATCTTGTGTCGGAACGCCAGCTTGAATCTGTTTGGCAGTTGATCGAGGTGCTTTCTCCACCATTCGAACAATCCTTCGCTGCAATCTTCAATCAAGTTTTCTCTTATGGACACATTCAGGGAGGTTGGCTACAGTGCCATTGGCCTTAAACTTCCTGATAACATTGCATATGGTGGACACGGAAAATAAAGGTCTCTGGAGATGGACTTGTAACCTTGAGATTGTCCATGCTTGGCTACAATCTTGTCTGACTTCCTCAAAAAATTATCTGGTTTTCTCTCTTTTCTCCATGCTCATTGTGGTACACACAGTGACACAAAACAGCAGAATGACTCCTTTTCTCCATTCAAACTGGTTGAATGAGTGATTTTTATATTACAGGCACCTGCAACTCACCACAGGTGAGTTCAATTCCAAAGTAAAGGAGAATCACCTACTTAAAATCTAATCGTTTCTAACAACTTCTAAAAGGTGCCAATAGTCCATGCCATTTTAGGATTTGTGTGTGGAAGAAGCTGAGATTTAGGAATTTTTTCAGCTTTTTTTGTTTTGCTCCACTGCAAACCAAATATATATATATATATATATATATATATATATATATATATATACATATATATATATATATATATATATATATATATATATATATATATATATATACATACACCAAAATATTTTTTAATTTCAACAATTTTCTGGAAGAAATGGTGCATTATTTGAAAAAAAGTGCAAGGGTGCCAATATTTTTGGCCACGACAGTACCTAGATGGGCTGGCAGGATGGTCTAGAGTCTAGACTCTAGAGGTATGCACACTCGCCTCGAAGCTATCTGGCATGAGTTTTAATCCCAACCCAGCTTTAAACTGTTATCTCGATGATTCACAGGAAGGATGATTTATCAATGTATGTCCCATCCCTGGAATAGAGATTAAATGGGAATCCCATCTGCCGGTATTAGAATTGGTGGATGTTTAAGATTCCATAATTGGGACGGAAGTTCACCTTTCAGCATGACAACGACCCGAAGCACACAGCCAAAGCTGCAGTGGAGTGGCGAAGGAACAAAAAGATAAATGTCATTGAGTGGCCCAGTCAGAGCCCCGACCTAAATCCAATCGAAAATCGGTGGCATGATGGAAGATCGCTGTCCATCAATGCTCCCCACGCAACTTGACTGAGCTTGAACAGTTTTGTACAGAAGAATGGGCAACTATTGCCCAATCAAGGTGTGTAAAGTTGGTGGAGACATATCCCAATAGACTCACAGCTGTAATTGCTGCAAAAGTGCTTCCACCAAGTATTAACTCGGGGTTGGTGGGGGTAAGACACTTATCCAACCAAGACATTTCAGTTTTCTGTTTTTAATCAATTTTCTGAAATTTGTATAATTTGTTTTTCACTTGGAAGTTGTGGGTTACGATGTGTAAATAAAGATGGAAAAAAGTCTGATTTAATGCAATTCAACTTCCAGGCTATAAGGCAACAAAAGGTGAAAATTTTGGAAGAGGGGGTAGACTATATATAGGAACTGTGTATCCTGTATATGTGTGTGTGTGTGTGTGCATATATATATATATATATATATATATATATATATATATATATATATATATATATATCTTCTTCTTCTTTCGGCTGCTCCCGTAAGGGGTCGCCACAGCGGATCATCTGTATGATCCGCATAGTGATTTGGCACATGTTTTACGCCGGATGCCCTTCCTGACGCAACCCTGGTCACCTCTTACGACACAGGGATATGGTACACCTATTTTAACCGGGGTATACACCGGCCCAGTACACTGGTACTCATTTCGCCGACCTCGGAAGGATGACAGGCTGAGTCAACCCCCTGGTGTATTAATTCAGTGGCCCAACGGGGCTTGAACTCAGGACCTTTTGGATCCCAAGCCGCTGCCCTAACCACTGCGCCAACACCAGGCTTATGTATGTATATATATATATATATATATATATATATATATATATATATATATATATATATATATATATATATATATATATATATATATATATATGAGGTCTGTCTAAAAAGTAATGGGACTGAGCCTGCAGTGTGCTCCACTTACACAACTTGAATGAATGGGTTGCGTCACAGTCTTTGGCAACATTCCAGCAATATATATGATTGGTGAAGGTTGACTGCGCTCACTGTGATTTTTTTACAGGTCACGCTTTACACGTTGTCGAGTCTGAGTTGTGCTAAGAGTCATGAGCAGAGAGCCAATCAGAAGTTTCTTGCCAAGCTTGGCAAAACACCTGAATCCTTCTCAATACTGCAGCAAGTCTACGGGGAAGAAACAATGTCACGTTCACATGCATTTGAATGGCACAAGAGGTTCAAAGAGGGACGGGAGGAGGTTGAAGACGATCCACGGTCTGGAAGACCTTCAACGAGCAGAACGGCGGACAAGCGTGTGAAGCAGATGGTGCGTGCAGATTGTCGACTCACAGTGCGGATGAATGCTGAGGAACTTTCCATCAACAAGGACACTGTCTGGAGCATCATCACTGAAAATCTCGAAATGCGTAAGGTGTGCGCAAAGATGGTGTGCGTAAGGTATAAATCATCCCCAAGCTGTTGTCCGAAGAGCAGAAACAGCAAAGAGTCACTGTCTGTCAAGACATTATCGAGCGCCTCAAGGACCATCCAGACCTGCTCGGGAGAGTCATCACTGGCAATCAATCATGGATATTCGAATACGATCCCGAGACCAAACGGCAGAGTCATCAGTGGAAAAGTCCGGCATCACCAAGACCAAAGAAAGCAAGGATGTCGAAGTCAAAGGTCAAGGTGATGCTCATCGCGTTTTGTGACATCAAGGGCATCGTCCACTTTGAGTTTCTACCACAGGGTCAAACAGTGAATCAATACGTGTACAAGGAGATCCTCCGGCACCTCATGAGATCGGTCCGGGACAAGAGGGATCTGTGGGAGAACAGCGCCTGGGTGCTCCACCATGACAACGCCCCTGAGCGTCCGACAGTTTCTGGCGGAGAGGGACGTGCCAACTCTGGAACAACCCCCATATTTGCCAGACTTGGCCCATTGTGATTTTTTCCTCTTCCCCCAGCTCAAGGGGGTGATCAAGGGGACCTGATTTCCTGATGTGGAGGCCATCAGAAGGGCCATGACGACGGAGCTCAGGAGGATTCCAGAAGAAGCCTTCCGGGGGTGAATTGAAGCGTGGAAGAAGAGGATGGACAAGTGTGGGAGACTGGAAGGAAACTATTTTGAAGGGAACAAGCTGTGATTTCAATATATTTTTTGGAATAAAATTTCTGTGAAGTCAGTCTCCTTACTTTTTAGACGGACCTCGTATATATTACATGCCACACTTTTTATAGTGTTGGTGCTGCCGAAGCATCTGCTTGGCTTGTTTATGCTGGGTGGTTTGCCATTACCTTTCCAGTCTTTACCTATTTTGGCTTAGCTATTGAAAGACGTGCATGATCTAAGAAACATGGTACAAGAAACAATTTTTATGGTCCAGAATGAAACTCAATAACTACAAAGCAAAATGGTGAATTTTCATGAATGGAGAGAGGAGAAGAAAAAACAAAAAAAAAATACGGTAGCGGGTCCAAATTCAAAACAGGGAAAGAGGAAAAGGCTGAACGGAAAGAAAACAGTCACCCCAAACACACACAAAACACACAATGGTTGACACCTCCACCTTTCCGTCCCAGTTGTACGAGCATACCAGAGGGCACTTGTATAAACCAGGGATCATGTCAAGGGGACACAAGTAAATTGCTGTACAGGTTTTTGGTGCACGTGCACATCGGTCTTCTCCCCGCATTAGGTCACATCCAGCACACGCATAAGGGTATGAAAGGATTGAGCTAAGAATCAATTGTTCGGCCTTTCTTAATAGTACTCCACATTGCATTGACTTTACAAGTGACAAAACTTCGTGATAACACAATAAAAAGGAAGTCTTTTCTAATGAGGATAGTGGGAGAAAGTTAAGGAAATAGGAGTGGGGGGGGGGGGAAGGGAGGAGGAGGGTGGTGTTAACTGTCAAAAAGAATAATTTCCTGCTTCACAAGTTAATAGAAAACGTGCAATGAGAATTTTCCATGATTTACTTGGAGACTCACCACAAACACTTCTCCACGACCTGTGTGCGAAAAACCTCTTCTTGGTCAAGGTTTACGGTGCAGAAGCAGTCACGTAGGCGGTGGGTGCTTGGGTGCGGTTGAAGATTCTTGGCTTCTCCTGTGAGCGGGAGGTGCGTACAGCGGGGGTTGAAATTGCCATTGCGACAAGCAAAATTCATCGCGAGCTGCCCACATGCTGCCATGCTCACCCGCCCACGATTCTTTGAGACCTGCTAGTGGTGCAGAGTACTGGAAAACAGCGGCAGCAAGCTCGCATCTCACCCCATGGGTCACGGGTAAGAGTACAAAACTTATCAAAACAAAGAACCAATCATTCTATGAGATTTTGATTCTATGAGAGTACCACAAGGACAAGAACCCTGGGCAGAAAGGTTGCACCGAGGGTTGTTTAGAAAAGGAAGGCATGTTCACTCCAGTCACTACGAGCCAAAGTAAAAATAAATGGTTCAACATTTGCTCTCCAGCCGACACAACTCATGGGGTTTCCTGCCGAGCGAGCATCAGGCATCCGCCACGCTGTCCAGTCACCAAACACAAAAGCATCCTGGCCGTTTCCATTGCAATGCTTATTTCACACCATGGACCACAAATCGCAGAGAGCTAAAGCATTTCAACTCTGAAAATTAAGGTTAAACGTCCTTGCAAATCACATTTACATAAACCAATGTTGCCATGTGGGAATACAAAAAAAAAAAGAGAGAATGAGAGCGAGAGAATGTGAAAAATTACATCAGCCGGTGCTACGATTCGATACAACACTGAGACAAACAAAAATCCAAACAACCATAAATGTACTAATGGCACACTTGTCTCCCCATCCAACATATCACAGCAATGAAACGGATTAACTGACTGATTGAACTGATGACCATCCACATAATCAGCCGGGTTGCATTCAACACCGATGTTTTAACATCTCCCAAAAGTGGGTCCACTTAAACACAAGTTGTGTCCATAGTTCAAACAGAAAATGCACTTAAAATTTTATTTAACTGCTCTACACCTGTCGATTAGACATTTGCTTTTATCAATAGAGAGAGGGGCATTTAGAAAAGAAGCAATTGCAGCATTTCTATTCTGCAAATGTCCTTATTTTATTAAATGTTAATACTACGCCAGCAGGATGGCCGAGATATACACACACTCGCCTCCAGGCTGTCTAACCGAGGTTTGAATCCCGATGCAACTATAAACTGTCATCCCAGTGTTTGACAGGCAGGGTGATTCATCAATGTGTGTGCCATCCCTCGGATGGACGTTAAACTGTGCATCCCTCTGCCAGCATTCGTTAGTGGACGTGAAAGATCTCTTGGTGCCCTTCGCCAAGAGTAGGTGAGCTATCGCCGGCACCCTGAAACAAATTCCAAATTCTTGCTGTTACTTCACTGCTGTGAAGGCAATGGCAAACCACCCGGTATAACCCTCGCCAAGAAACAGCTGTTTATGCCAACAAAGACAATGGCCGAAGACAAATGCCAAATCAAAACGAGCCACTTTTAACACTAAATGCTTGTTCCATGCACTTATGTTGCATTTGCCAAAAACACATGGCTTCTAAAGATAGATGTTGCTGAAGGCAGTGGTTGCCCCAAAAAGGGAGTGTACAAAGCACAATTTACTGCAATACATTCATAAGACAGTCACGTGAGGGAAGAAAACATTGGCCTGGTTCAAGTCAAGTACTCCAAAGTTCACATCATATTGGCTTACACTTTACACTGCCACACCATGACAAACAACGAGAAACATGGATACCCGCAGTGTTCATAGAAATAGATTAATCAACTTCGTTGTCGTATTGATCCTCTGCTCATGGAAAGGATTTGGAATATGTGGTGTCCAGGTTTCTACAATGCATTCCTGGGTTGCCTCCAAGAGGAACCACCATCCTCGTTTCCAAATCTAAAAAAAATCACAGAATTGGGTTTTGTTTTGTTTTGTTTTTTGAAAATGTGAATATTCATGACCTACTTGGGATTCCCATCGATTGTTAATCGCTATTTTATTCCCACTACAGGACATTAGCTTAATCACAAGTGACCCAAATTCACTCAAAAGGCATTGCCTGAAATCTCTTGGGCCAAATTAGCTTTGCGACACATTTACTGCGACACCACTTGTGCGAACGAGACGAACAAGAAAATCTCTGCCACTTCTTCAGTGCAGGCCCCGCACACGATTTGCTCTTCGAAGCATGCAAGCAAGCACATCAAACCATCGCATAAAACATGCAAACTTCATCGTTCACATCTTTAAAAGCAATAAAAATTATACATTTCAACTGAAAAGTCAGGGAGATTAAAATAAACCTCTGCTCGTCACACTGACAATTGGGCAAGTTGCAGCATAGTCAACAGGGTGAGTCATCAAACTGCTCACAATGTCAGAAACCTTAGAGCAAACAAATAATCGCAAAGGTGAGCAAAATAAACGCAGTGGACTGCATGACCAAACAAAGGTTAGTGTCATCACCAAGGCTGACAGGATGGCCGATAGGTATGCGCACTCGCCTCAAAGCCGTCGAGCTCGGGTTTGAATCTTGGCCCAACTAAAACTGTCATCCCAGTGTTTCACATGCAGGGCGATTCGTCTGCGTGTGTGCCGTCCCTCGGATGGACGTTAAACTGGCATCCCTAGAATTACTTCAATTCGTTGGTGGACGTCAAAACATCTGCCGGAATTAGTTGGTGGACGTTAAGGATCCCATGGTGTCCCTCACGAAGAGGAAGTGAGCTCTCGCCGATGTCATGCACAAATTACAAATTCCTGCCCTAACTACTGCTGGGAAGGCAACGGCAAACCACCCAGGATAACCCTTGCCAAACTGAACCTGCCTTCAGGCAGAACACCAGAATATGAAACACAATCACCAGCAGTTGGACATTGATTGTCAATGGTTGCATTTGTAAACCTTAATTAAAGACGAGTCAACATTTTGCCTGTTGTTTGACGGTCTAGCATCAAGCTGAGTGTGATTTAAAAGGCAACATTCTCGGTGTAGTTCCATATGGCTATCTCAGAAGTAGAGGTCGTACACTTTGGAAACTTTAGCAGCCAGCATCCGTGATAGCATCAGAATGCAACGAGGCACACTTGTGGCATGGTCAAGCTCTCTCTAGCATTAAACCACCATTGTGGATGCAACATCAAGGCTATATGAATAACATGCTGCCTAATTAGCTGGGAAAACTCATCGACATGGGAATCCTTCTTTAAAAACATATCCATCACCTTTGATGAACAAACAAACAAACAAACAAAAAATACCAGGTAAAAAAAAAAAAAAAGAGTCTACGATTACCTGATACCGGGCTAAGCTCAATCACTGCTTGGTGGCACACATCTCAAAGCTATGGGATTCATAAAAATTATACTGGGGGGAACAGGATACATGACAATGAAGCATGGTCTGAACAATGAGCAAGCGGCCTGTCATGGCAAGAACCGAGACATTGATCCACTATGACTTGGTAAAGACAAGCTCTTGTTTTTACAAGAACATACACTCAACTCATGGAAAATACAATCCCATTGCAGAAGAAGAATTAACCCGAAGAAATCATCTCCCAGGAATCAAACACTTAAATTGAGCTTCTTTGGAGAACCGTTTAATTTGTGCGTAAAAGTCCCGACAAGGCGAGCTTGTTGAAGGTAACAAACGCTACAACAGTGGTCGTTTTCCTTCTTCGTCCAGTAGTCACGAGGCAAGTGTAAAATCTACTTTCAAATGGCTAGCTTGCACTGTCCAGAGTCTCTCAGACTTATGTCATGACAAGCCAAACACAAGAAATCAGCTTCCAGACCAGTCACGTTACAGCTAGTTTGCACTCAGGCGGCGCTCAATTGTAATGGAAGCTAATCGAGGAAAAAAAAAAATAAAAAAAAAATCAAGAAATTGCTTGACGACATAGTAGGGGAAATGCAGCAACTGCCGAGAGGAATATATTGCTGTTGTTGCATAAGAGCTGCCGAATGCATGCAGGATGTCCTGTTTTCAGAAGGAATGGCAGAGCAAGGATAGCAGAACGCCTCCGCAGTGAACCTGCACGGTGGTAAATCGGAAGGGTTTGCACAAACATTCTGACTGGGGCTGCAGCGAGAGGAGGCAAAGGAAATCACAGCAAGGTGGACGGTTAGGACGGCACTTCTGCAATGGGGCCACGTGCTGCAAGGTTTTGCACTTCTTTGTTTTTTTTTTTTTTTTCCTGTAAGCTGGGGAAAGGCTACTCAAAGAACGAAAGGTCTCCGAAGTCTGATTTTCATTATTGTCAACCGTTCTGAGCTCCCATACTGTACTGAGCGCAACCCCAGATGTGGAAAATAGACTCATAGCTGACTCACGTGCATCTTCTGGTTGTGAACTGTACAAAATCCATACATGAACATAAACTACCCATTCTCTTACTTAATCAAGAAGAAAAAGTGGAGCGAATTAAACACCAGCCACAAAAAAACATAAATATGCACTTGTCACCAATTGTGCACGTCCAACATTGCCCGGTTTCCACAGCTGGAGCCTGGCAGAATGCCCACATGGCAGCACAGAGTTCACTACTTCCCAAACAAGCTCCAGTTTTGTGAAGAAAACATAAAATCACAATTTGTGAAGGCTTTCATTGCAAAGAAGAGCTTGGTTTTGGATGAGCAAAGATGTGCAGATGCGTGCATCACATACCATCATGCCAAGCAGTCTTTTATCATGCTTTTTTTTTTTTTTCCACACACACGTTTGTGTTCAACATGAGGACAATTCAGCGATGCTCATTGAATTTTGTCAGCAAACATATTTGAATAAAATAGAAGCAGAGAAAGGGAGGATGCTAATATTCAGAGGATGCACTAACATCTGAGGACATGTAGTTAGCACAGAAAGACAAAATATGTATATGAAAAAAAAATCTGTATATTTATCAGCTTCAACTCACCACAAACAATTAACATTTCAAACCAGACAGGCACTGATAGAAAAGGCAGGCGAGCTCTATGGCGCGCCCAGGCAGGCAGGTGCCCTCACGCGCTCAGCCAGGCAAGCACCCCCACGCGCCCAGCCAGGCAGGCGCCCCCACGTACCCAGCCAGGCATGCGCCCCCACGTACCCAGCCAGGCAGGCACCCCCACGTGCCCAGCCAGGCAGGCGCCCCCACGTGCCCAGCCAGGCAGGCGCCCCCACGTGCCCAGGCAGGCAGGCGCCCCCACGTGCCCAGCCAGGCAGGCGCCCCCACGTGCCCAGCCAGGCAGGTGCCCCCACGCGCCCAGCCAGGCAGGCGCCCCCACGTGCCCAGCCAGGCAGGCGCCCCCACGTGCCCAGCCAGGCAGGCGCCCCCATGCGCCCAGCCAGGCAGGTGCCCCCACGTGCCCAGCCAGGCAGGTGCCCCCACGTAGGCAGGTTCCCCCTCGTGCCCAGGCAGGTAGGTGCCCCCTCGCGCCCAGGCAGGCAGGTTCCCCCTCGCGCTCAGGCAGGCAGGTGCCCCTCACACCCAGGCCGGTAGGTGCCCCTCACGCCAGGCAGACAGATGCCACCAAGCGACACCCAGGCAGGCAAGGGACCACCACGTGCCGCCCAGGCAGGAGGGATCCCCACTTGCCGCCGAGGCAGGAGGGACCCCCATGTGCCACCCAGGCAGGCAGACTCTCTAATGCACCCAGGCAGGCAGACTGTCCCATGTGCCCAGGTAGGCAGACTGTCCCACACACCCAGGCAGGCAGACTGTCCCACATACCCAGGCAGGCAGGTGCCCCCTCGCACTCAGGTAGGCAGGTTCCCCCTCATGACCAAGCAGGCAGACTGTCCCACATACCCAGGCAGGCAGACTGTCCCACGCGCCCAGGCAGGCAGACTGTCCCACACACCCAGGCAGGCAGGTGCCCCTCGTGTTCAGGTAGGCAGGTTCCCCCTCGTGCCCAGGCAGACAGACTGTCCCACACACCCAGGCAGGCAGACTGTCCCACGTGCCCAGGCAGGCAGACTGTCCCACGTGCCCAGGCAGGCAGACTGTCCCACATGCCCAGGCAGGCAGACTGTCCCACATGCCCAGGCAGGCAGACTGTCCCACACGCCCAGGCAGGCAGACTGTCCCACACGCCCAGGCAGGCAGACTGTCCCACACACCCAGGCAGGCAGACTGTCCCACGTGTCCATGCAGGCAGACTGTCCCACACACCCAGGCAGGCAGACTGTCCCACGTGTCCATGCAGGCAGACTGTCCCACGTGTCCATGCAGGCAGACTGTCCCACGTGCCCATGCAGGCAGACTGTCCCACGTGCCCATGCAGGCAGACTGTCCCACACACCCAGGTAGGCAGGTTCCCCTTCGTGCCCAGGCAGACAGACTGTCCCACACACCCAGGCAGGCAGACTGTCCCATGTGCCCAGGCAGGCAGACTGTCCCACGTGTCCATGCAGGCAGACTGTCCCACGTGTCCATGCAGGCAGACTGTCCCACGTGCCCATGCAGGCAGACTGTCCCACGTGCCCATGCAGGCAGACTGTCCCACGTGTCCATGCAGGCAGATTGTCCCACGTGTCCATGCAGGCAGACTGTCCCACGTGCCCATGCAGGCAGACTGTCCCACGTGTCCATGCAGGCAGACTGTCCCACATGTCCATGCAGGCAGACTGTCCCACATGTCCATGCAGGCAGACTGTCCCACATGTCCATGCAGGCAGACTGTCCCACATGCCCAGGCAGGCAGACGTTCCAGCAGTCAGACAGGGAGGCACTCAAGACACACTTTGTTAAGGAAAGCAATTGTTAAATGGTCACGTGTTTATCTAAACGTTAAAACGAATAACCAGACACAACCGTTTCGAGTTTAAAGACGGAAACACAAATCGCAGATAATAAAGATCGTTAGTTTGCGGGTAGCAAGGCAAATGCATGTAAACAAAAGGAGGAAAGCACGGCGGTAGTCGGGGAGTGAGGGGGTGGAAGAAATAATCTGAAAGACAGATAGAAACACATGGGGGGATTAGAATGACAAACGGATCCAAAACGACGAGTTCAAATGAAAAGCTCGTCCAAGCCGTCACGTTCCCCCTGGACAATTAAATGGATCTCGGTTCGTCATCGATTAACCAGGTCAAAGTGTCGAACCCATTATTGATGTAAAAACATATCAAACGCAATCTCAATGAGAAATGTTTTCTAAAAAAATGAAACAGACGGAAGTGAGAATGACAGCACGATGGAAGCCAAGGTTGTGGCACTGCAGGACCTCAAGTTCCTCTGGCACATTAATAAGTAGGAAGGGATATATACATATACATACATATACACACGTTAAATTACACAGGTCCGTGCGAACGTCAGTAAATCCCATGAATTCCCTCAGACTGAGCGGAAGCGCCAGTTTTATTCTTTAAAGCATTCCTTCCTGCCAGGGATTTCGTCCCAGGCCTTGAGCAAGCTTCCCATGCCTTTCACAAACCACTTTCACCATCACCACAACCACCCACCTAACTTTATCCTGACGCTCTGCAGGACTCGAACCTCATCCTCCTCCATTGCGTCTCTTTCCTCAGTCTTTTTTATCCCTGCTATCCTTCCTCTCCGTGCAGGTCCAGCCCTGTGAGGATCTCTCAACCCTCACTCCTCCCACCGCTAAACGCTCCGCCCATCGCCGATTCTGCTCCGCCCACCTCCGATTCTGCTCCGCCCACCTCCGATTCTGCTCCGCCCACCTCCGATTCTGCTCCGCCCACCTCCGTTGCTGCTCCGCCCACCTCCGTTGCTGCTCCGCCCACCTCCGTTGCTGCTCCGCCCACCTCCGTTGCTGCTCCGCCCACCTCCGTTGCTGCTCCGCCCACCAACATTTCTGCTCCGCCCACCAACATTTCTGCTCCGCCCACCTCCGTTTTCCTTGGCTTTACCACTCGACTGACTTCTCATCATCTCTGCTTCTTCCTTTCCTCCCCGTCTCCGATCTTCTGTCTCCCCTCCCACTCTTTCCTTCCTCTTCGTCCTTTTTTCCCCAAACCTCCCACCCTGATCGCTCACATACAGTACAAATAACTCACTTCTCATCGCTAAAATGGTGAAACGGTACATTGCCCTTGAAATTCAATGGCAGTGGAGCTGGATTAGCGATGCTTCATCGTAACCACTTGTATAAACTCAAATAAAATCAGGGAAGTTTACGGTTTAACTTCCTCCTGGGAAGGTTAATGACTTTCAGACTCAACAGCAGGCGAACTATTCATCATAGTCATCACCAACTGATATTGCCTTCCCAGTTCACCATCCAGGCAAACCGCATGACCAAGAAAGGGTCGAACGTGGCTGTCACTACGGTCGATGTAGAATAGGAAATCAGAACCACATTTCTGATTCCACGCAGGCCCACTCACTCTCACATGTCACCAGATGCAGCAGTTCCTTCAGAAAGTTTTCACACCTCTCGACTTTTATCACATTTTCTTGTGTTCCAGGCCGAGTTTAAAATGGATTCAATTTAAATGTTTTGTCACCGATCTACACAAAACACCCAACGATGCCATTGAAATGAAAACGTAGTTTTTAGAATTTTTTACAAATTTATTGAAAACTAGTGCGGGCCCGTCGGTGCGTGCCAGTATGTGGCAGCTTCGTTCCTTCGCTCTCGTAAACGACGACTGGATTGGGGCATTTTTTCAATTAGATCGGACCAACCGTATCATAAATGGCCATAACTTGGGAAACACCTGGGAAACATAATCACGTCCCAAGCGTCAATAGTGACGTCATATCAAACGAAGAAGAAGAAGAATTGTGACGCCCCTCTCTCTCGCCCCCCCTCCTTTCTCGCCCCCCCTCTCTGGTGGGGCAACTTAGCTAAATATAGCATAACAATTGTGCATTTTGTGAGGAAAGCACCAAATTTGGCACACGAGTAGCCTATCATAATATGGAATAGGCAAAGCCTCGAAGCGAACGTAGAATTCTTCTTACATTCGCTTCTTAAATATATCAAATTAAACCGTCTTTTTGATATGAAAAAATAAATATTACCTGAACATTACATTCACAACAACAACTCCACCACCTAGAACAGGATCTCATCTGAAAAAATAAATATTACCTGAACATTACATTCACAACAACTCCACCGCCTCGAACAGGATCTCATCTGAAAAAATAAATATTACCTCAACATTACCTTCACAACAACAACTACACCGCCGAGAACAGGATCTCATCTGCAAAAATAAATATTACCTCAACATTAACTTCTCAACAACAACTACACCACCTAGAACAGGATCTCATCTAAAAAATTTAATATGACCTCAACATTACCTTCACAACAACAACTACACTGCCGAGAACAGGATCTCATCTAAAAAAATTAATATTACCTCAACATTACCTTCACAACAACAACTACACCACCTAGAACAGGATCTCATCTGCAAAAATAAATATTACCTCAACATTACCGTCACAACAGCAACTCCACCGCCTAGAACAGGATCTCATCTGAAAAAACAAATATTACCTCAACATTACTTTCACAACAACAACTACACAGCCAAGAACAGGATCTCATCTGAAAAAAAAATATATTACCTGAACATTACATTCACAACAACAACTCCACTGCCTAGAACAGGATCTCATCTAAAAAATTTAATATGACCTCAACATTACCTTCACAACAACAACTACACCGCCGAGAACAGGATCTCATCGAAAAAATAAATATTACCTCAACATTACCTTCACAACAACTACACCGCCGAGAACAGGATCTCATCTAAAAAATTAATATTACCTCTCAACATTACCTTCACAACAACTACACCGCCAAGAACAGGATCTCATCTAAAAAATTTAATATGACCTCAACATTACCTTCACAACAACAACTACACCGCCGAGAACAGGATCTCATCTAAAAAATTAATATTACCTCTCAACATTACCTTCACAACAACTACACCGCCTAGAACAGGATCTCATCTAAAAAATTAATATTACCTCTCAACATTACCTTCACAACAACTACACCGCCGAGAACAGGATCTCATCTAAAAAATTAATATTACCTCTCAACATTACCTTCACAACAACAACTACACCGCCTAGAACAGGATCTCATCTAAAAAATTTAATATGACCTCAACATTACCTTCACAACAACAACTACACCGCCGAGAACAGGATCTCATCTAAAAAATTAATATTACCTCTCAACATTACCTTCACAACAACTACACCGCCTAGAACAGGATCTCATCTAAAAAATTTAATATGACCTCAACATTACCTTCACAACAACAACTACACCGCCGAGAACAGGATCTCATCTAAAAAATTAATATTACCTCTCAACATTACCTTCACAACAACTACACCGCCTAGAACAGGATCTCATCTAAAAAATTTAATATGACCTCAACATTACCTTCACAACAACAACTACACCGCCGAGAACAGGATCTCATCTAAAAAAAATTAATATTACCTCAACATTACCTTCACAACAACAACTACACTGCCTAGAACAGGATCTCATCTGAAAAAATAAATATTACCTCAACATTACTTTCACAACAACAACTACACAGCCAAGAACAGGATCTCATCTAAAAAATTAATATTACCTCTCAACATTACCTTCACAACAACTACACCGCCGAGAACAGGATCTCATCTGAAAAAAAAAATCCTCAACATTACCTTCACAACAACAACTACACCGCCTAGAACAGGATCTCATCTAAAAAATTAATATGACCTCAACATTACCGTTACAACAACAACTCCACAGCCAAGAACAGGATCTCATCTGAAAAAATAAATATTACCTCAACATTACTTTCACAACAACAACTACACAGCCAAGAACAGGATCTCATCTGAAAAAATAAATATTACCTCTCAACATTACCTTCACAACAACTACACCGCCGAGAACAGGATCTCATCTGAAAAAATAAATATTACCACAACATTACCTTCACAACAACTACACTGCCTAGAACAGGATCTCATCTGAAAAAATAAATATTACCTCAACATTACTTTCACAACAACAACTACACAGCCAAGAACAGGATCTCATCTAAAAAATTAATATTACCTCTCAACATTACCTTCATAACAACTACACCGCCGAGAACAGGATCTCATCTGAAAAAAAAAATCCTCAACATTACCTTCACAACAACAACTACACCGCCGAGAACAGGATCTCATCTAAAAAATTAATATTACCTCTCAACATTACCTTCACAACAACTACACCGCCTAGAACAGGATCTCATCTAAAAAATTTAATATGACCTCAACATTACCTTCACAACAACAACTACACCGCCGAGAACAGGATCTCATCTAAAAAAAATTAATATTACCTCAACATTACCTTCACAACAACAACTACACCGCCTAGAACAGGATCTCATCTGCAAAAATAAATATTACCTCAACATTACCTTCACAACAACAACTACACCGCCTAGAACAGGATCTCATCTAAAAAATTAATATTACCTCAACATTACCGTTACAACAACAACTCCACCGCCTAGAACAGGATCTCATCTGAAAAAATAAATATTACCTCAACATTACTTTCACAACAACAACTACACAGCCAAGAACAGGATCTCATCTGAAAAAATAAATATTAACTCAACATTACTTTCACAACAACAACTACACAGCCAAGAACAGGATCTCATCTGAAAAAATAAATATTACCTCTCAACATTACCTTCACAACAACTACACCGCCGAGAACAGGATCTCATCTGAAAAAATAAATATTACCACAACATTACCTTCACAACAACTACACTGCCTAGAACAGGATCTCATCTGAAAAAATAAATATTACCTCAACATTACTTTCACAACAACAACTACACAGCCAAGAACAGGATCTCATCTAAAAAATTAATATTACCTCTCAACATTACCTTCACAACAACTACACCGCCGAGAACAGGATCTCATCTGAAAAAAAAAATCCTCACCATTACCTTCACAACAACAACTACACCGCCGAGAACAGGATCTCATCTAAAAAATTAATATTACCTCTCAACATTACCTTCACAACAACTACACCACCTAGAACAGGATCTCATCTAAAAAAATTAATATGACCTCAACATTACCTTCACAACAACAACTACACCGCCAAGAACAGGATCTCATCTAAAAAAATTAATATTACCTCAACATTACCTTCACAACAACAACTACACCGCCTAGAACAGGATCTCATCTGCAAAAATAAATATTACCTCAACATTACCTTCACAACAACAACTACACCGCCTAGAACAGGATCTCATCTAAAAAATTAATATTACCTCAACATTACCGTCACAACAACAACTCCACCGCCTAGAACAGGATCTCATCTGAAAAAATAAATATTACCTCAACATTACTTTCACAACAACAACTACACAGCCAAGAACAGGATCTCATCTGAAAAAAATAAATATTACCTCTCAACATTACCTTCACAACAACTACACCGCCGAGAACAGGATCTCATCTGAAAAAATAAATATTACCACAACATTACCTTCACAACAACTACACCGCCTAGAACAGGATCTCATCTAAAAAATTAATATTACCTCAACATTACCGTCACAACAACAACTCCACCGCCTAGAACAGGATCTCATCTGAAAAAATAAATATTACCTCAACATTACTTTCACAACAACAACTACACAGCCTAGAACAGGATCTCATCTGAAAAAAATAAATATTACCTCTCAACATTACCTTCACAACAACTACACCGCCGAGAACAGGATCTCATCTGAAAAAATAAATATTACCACAACATTACCTTCACAACAACTACACCGCCGAGAACAGGATCTCATCTAAAAAATTAATATGACCTCAACATTACCTTCACAACAACTACACCGCCGAGAACAGGATCTCATCTAAAAAATTAATATTACCTCTCAACATTACCTTCACAACAACTACACCGCCTAGAACAGGATCTCATCTAAAAAATTAATATTACCTCTCAACATTACCTTCACAACAACTACACCGCCTAGAACAGGATCTCATCTAAAAAATTAATATTACCTCTCAACATTACCTTCACAACAACTACACCGCCTAGAACAGGATCTCATCTAAAAAATTAATATTACCTCTCAACATTACCTTCACAACAACTACACCGCCGAGAACAGGATCTCATCTAAAAAATTAATATTACCTCTCAACATTACCTTCACAACAACTACACCGCCAAGAACAGGATCTCATCTGAAAAAATAAATATTACCTCAACATTACTTTCACAACAACAACTACACAGCCAAGAACAGGATCTCATCTGAAAAAATAAATATTACCACAACATTACCTTCACAACAACTACACCACCTAGAACAGGATCTCATCTGAAAAAATAAATATTACCACAACATTACTTTCACAACAACAACTACACAGCCAAGAACAGGATCTCATCTAAAAAATTAATATTACCTCTCAACATTACCTTCACAACAACAACTACACCGCCTAGAACAGGATCTCATCTAAAAAAATTAATACTTGAAGCGAACGTAGTATTCTTACTTTCGCTTCTGACTTTACCTATAACTTGTTCACAACTGAATACGCAATTTCCGGTTACTTCGGCCTGGATTCGGGATCAGCGATCAAATAACGTAAATCACGATTAAAAATTACTTTTTGATGATGCGGGAGATATCTTTATTAAAATCAGTGGAGGAAACATACACCATGTCTAATATTTGGGTCTTTCATGTCTCCGACTATGCCTTTATCTCCCGGCATGCATCATTCCCCGTGACAAAAACCCGGAAACAAAAAAAAAACCAGAAACAAAACAAAAACGGAAGCAAAATGGTCAGAGCCAATGACACGGATTCACAATTGCCAGGGTATTGTGTTGTTTCCTATTCTCTCATGTGCACGCGTTAAGTAATATTCACGAGATAGAAATAAAACCCAATCGTGTTTATACAACGCACAGCATTTAACAACAACCGGAAGCAAAACATCTTAGCTAACGACACGGATTCCAAATAACCAGGGGTATTGTGTTGTTGTTGTTGTTGTTGTTTCCTATTCTCTCACGTGCACGCGTTAAGTATGAAGCTCACTTCGTACGCTATTATGAACAGATTTGGATATTGGGCCATCTCAAATTCAGCCGCTGATGGCTGTGGCAGCCATTTTTCACTGCCATCAAAAATTTTGAGATGGCCCAACATCCAAATCTGTTCATAATATTGTTGCGAATTCGTGCCTGCCGGCGTGCGAACGGCCACGTAGCTCGAATTGCGGTACGTTGTCCACCGGACGGACAATTCTGTCATGACCCTCTCAGACCAACGCCGGGAGCTAGTCACGGGTGCGCCTTTCGACCTCACCACAATCGTGTCAATCGGCCACCCGCGTAGGATAGGGTTGTTCGCCAAACTCGACCTACCTAAGTACCCACGCGGATGGTAAACAGGGCGATCGTACCTCGCCACAGGTCGACTCCGGACACGAGCCGCTTGGGCGGCCCGTTCCGTACTATCGGGATAACCGAGCGGTGTTATCGTCGACCTGGACGATTCAGATTAATTACCGGGATGTTGCACCCACTACAAACCCCTTACGTGAAGCAGGATGGAGAGTCAATTAAAAGGAAGGAGACGAAGCGAAACGGGCACAGTTCAACATGCAAGCACTTTATTACGCGTCACACGGAAAGCACGTATATACAGCCATACACAAAAAGCAAATGTAATACAACCGACGAACGCGTACACATGGCAACACTTACACAGTTCTACTTGACAGACGGCGCCAACACACATTTACACAAAAGCAAAAGAAAGAAGCCACCCTCACAGACAAAGAGGCAGACAGGCTCGTAGGCCAAATGTGCGCGTGACCTGGAGGAGTGGCTCGGTCCGCGAGACCGGGGAGGTCTTACCCGCGTCCTCGTGACGCGTTGGCGGGCAAGCCGCAAAGTGTCCGCGCCACTGTGCCCCAACTCCGGGCCCCTGGCATGCTTGTTGGCACCACGTTTGGGGTGGGGGAGGAACGGGGCCCCCTTTTGCACTATCTCAGCGCGGGGGGAAAGGGGAAATTGTTGATGCCCTGGGGGAGGGGAGTGGCTGGCTGGCTTGGGTCCCGCGACGAGACGAGCGATCCCCCACACCGAAACCTCGTCGCCGACCGCCGTCCTCCTTGCCTCGGACCCGAGTTCCCTTGCCTGCAGCTCCACCGCGCGCTCTCGACTCGACTCCACCAACGCAACGCTCCTCGTCTCCAAAAGCAACTCCTCGACGACACACTCTCCTCCTCGCTCAACTCCAGCTCCACACTCTCCTCCGACCTCAACTCAAGCACCCAAGTCGCTTTCCGCTCGCACCTTTATAGCGCTCAGGAGAAGCCAATATGCAAATTCCCGGATCAGGACGCGAATGGAGGAGGGGCCACACCGCCCCCCCCCCGGTCAGCCATTAGCCGGGCAAAAAATGGGCGTGAACCTCCCCTGATCCTAAAATTTGCATAGACGGACCGAGACGGAATTCACCTCCACGCGCCTGGAGGCGGGGCCAAGCTGCCTCGCGCTTGCCCATTGGATGGAGGAGAAGTGGGCGTGAAGCATTCCTGATCCGAATTTTCCCCTCGGAAAGGCCGCCATTCACGCTCGCGGCTCGGTGCGTTTGGCACCAATCGCTGAACGGGCCCGAGACAGCCCGACGTTCAGTGTTCACTGGTGGTGCGGGAATGGCCGTAGACGCGATGATGTGGGATGAAGTTGTGAAGGTAAAGGCGAAGGTGGTGGTGTGGCGTTGTTGTAGTGTGGTTGGCGCTGTGGTGGGGATGGCGTGGTTGTTGAGATGCTGTTTGTTTGAAAAAGATAGAGAAAGAAAAACGATTAACTCAAAGCGTCGCAGCCAGGATGGATCACATAAATTCCCTCTATACAACGGGTTTGGGCTAACTACACATGTACCTATGGAGATATCTCACCTGAGGGCCCGTTATGGTGTAATGCGAATTTCCACAGCCGTAACAATATGATAGGCTACTCATGTGCCAAATTTGGTGCTTTCCTCACAAAATGCACAATTGTTATGCTAAGTTTCCCCACTATCAGGGTGTCAGTCACTCTGTGAAAGTCGCCAACTCTGGATCCAGCAAAAGAGCCCCAGGCCATCATGCTTCCTCCTCCATGTTTGACAGTTGGTGTCACACACTGAGGAACCATCCTTTCACCTACTCGACGGCATACAAAAACCTTGCGTGATGAACCGAAGATTTCAAATTTTGATTCATCGGTCCATAAGACCTTCTTCCGCTTTTCAGTGGTCCACTGGCGGTGTTTCATGGCCCAGGCAAGCCTCTTTTTCTTATTTTGCCATCTTCGCAATAGCTTTCTTACTGCCACTCGACCTGTCAAACCTGCAGCTCGAAGTCTTCTCTTCACAGTTGAAAGGGAGACTTCCTTACTTCGACCAGTGTTAAGCTGGGCTTGAAGCTGCTGTCCTGTGAGCCGCCTATCACGCACGCTGTTGACTCTCAGCAACTTGTCTTCTGATCGTGTTGTGGCTTTGGGTCTGCCAGACCTCTTCCTGTCAGTTTCCAAGTGCCTTTTGATGGTGTCGGAAACTGTACTCACTAACACCTTGGCTCACTTTGCAATTTCTCCAAAGAAAGACCAACACTTTTAAGGGTTATAATGGTCTGTCTGTTTTTCTTTGTTAATTGTCTTTTTCTCACCATTATGACAGCAATATACTATTTCCTGCAGCGCAATATTGTCCAAATAATGCTTCAGAGGGTGTAGTAACACAGTCTGTTCCAACACTGCTTTTATACAGACAGAGGGTTTGTAACTAATCAACAAAAGTTGGGACACCTGCAGGATTAGTTTGCATCAACTTTCAAGGCTTAATTTACCTCCATTGCTGCAGAACAGCTGCAGTTGCTAACCCATAACTTGTTCCCTGAAAAGCACCTTTTTTAACAACTCTGAAATGTACATTATTTTTTTCAGTTTTTGGTAACCTAAACTTGAATTTTTAATCTCTGGCAGTTTGCCGTTGAGCTTTGTACCATTTCAGGTTATTCACTGGACTTGAACTGCTTAAATTTCAGTAAAAACTGAAAAATGGGGATGTTCAAAAACTTTTGACCGGTAGAGTAAATAAACAAAACATTATGACCACTGACAGGTGAAGTGAATAACATTATCTTGTTACAATGGCACCTGTCAAGGGGTGGGATATATTTAGCAGCAAGTGAACAGTGAGTTCTTAAAGTTGATGTGTTGGATGCAGGAGAAATGGGCAGGAGTAAAGTCCTGAGCGACTTTGACAAGGGCCAAATTGTTATGGTCAGCCGACTGGGTCAGAGCATCTCTGAAATGGCAAGGCTTGTGGGGTGCTCTCGCTCAGCAGTGGTGAGTACCTACCGACAGTGGTCTGAGGAGGGACAAACCACAAACTGGCGACAGGGTGTTGGGCGCCCAAGGCTCATCGATGCGCGAGAGCAACGAAGGCTATCCCGTCTGGTCCGAACCGACAGGTCTACTTGGAACAAGTCACAGAAAATTTTTTATGGTGGTCACGGGAGGAATGTGTCACAATACACAGTGCATCACACCCTGCTGCGTATTCGCAGACCGGTCAGAGTGCCAATGACGACCCCTGTCCACTGTTGAAAGCGCCTACAATGGGCACGCGAGTATCGGAACTGTACCTTGGAGCAGTGGAAGAAGGTCGCCTGATCCGATGAGTCCCGTTTTCTTTTAGATCACATGGATGGCCATGTACGTGTGCGCCGTTTACCCGGGGAAGTGATGGCACCAGGATGCACTGTGAGAAGACGACAAGCCGGTGGAGGGAGTGTGATGCTCTGGGCAATGTTCTGCTGGGAAACCCTGGGTCTAGCCATTCATGTGGATATCAATTTGACACGTGTCACCTACCTAAACATCGTTGCAGACCAGGTAGACCCATTCATGGCAATGGTATTCCCTGATGGCAGTGGCCTCTTTCAGCAGGATAATGCGCCCTGCCACACTGCACACATTGTTCGGGAATGGTTTGAGGAACATGATGAAGTGTTCAGGGTGTTGCCATGGCCTCCAAATTCTCCAGATCTCAATCCGATTGGGCATCTTTGGGATGTGCTGGACCAACAAATCCGATCCACGGCGTCTTCACCTCACAACTTACAGGACTTGAAGGATCTGCTGCTAATGTGTTGGTGCCAGATACCACAGGATACCTTCAGGGGTCTTGTAGAGTCCATGCCTCGGTGGGTCGGCGCTGTTTTTGTGGCACATGGAGGACCAACAGCATATTAGGCAGGTGGTCATAATGTTTTGGCTCATCAATGTATTTATATGCTCCATTTTATTGAGAACTCACTTTTGAGCTGTATTGCCTGGGTTTGAATCTCGACCCATCTATAAAACATCACCCAGGTGTTTTGCATTAAGGGCGATGCATCAATGGATGGATGTTAAGCCGGAGGACCCATCTGCCAGCACTGGTTGTTATGTATGTTGAAGGTCAACAATGTGTTTCACGAAGAGTAGGTGAGGTTCCACAATCGGTGAGCCTTTCGCCTCAACAAATTAGTAGTGGTCTTTAAAAAAGTAGTAGTTGCGCAAAAGCAATAACATAGCTCACATTGAAACGTGAACCAGGGAGCCACCACAAATACGAGCACAGCCAGACAGACAATCGGCATGAACGGAGCACAACATTGCAGAACTCATCGCTTGCTATCTGTCACCATAATGATTGGTGAGGCTGAAAAAGGAACTTCGCAACTGAGCTGAGCCCACACCTTTACAATTGCTTCACCTCCCAACCACTGTATAATAGCGTGAAACAAGCAGTTTGGAGCGAAGCCTAAAAACGTGAGCTTTTAATGGCATGTTCGAAAGGGATCATCAGGGAACAATGGCATGTGAGGTAAAGGTGGGTGAACAAAATAAATATATCACGTGCACCTGCACAACAATTGTCTTTATATTTTTAATTACCAATTTCGATCCTTTTTTGGGACATTTTTCAATTGCAGTTAATTGACTTTTGAACTTTTTATAAAAGTCCTTAAATCAGAGGATTCAGATGGAACTGAACTTGTTTGCAACAAAGATTACATTTCTTTACCTTGAGGCCGGTGTGGTGGAACTTGGGACGCAATGCTGTGGATAAAATGATGTATTGTGTGCCATGTAATAATCACCATCATGGCATGGCTTGCCAGTAGATATGGATAATATGATTCCATCTTTACTACCCAATGTAAATCCGAGCCGTATCCCTGGACATATCATGTGCTTTTGACACAGTCTGGCACCCTGCCCTGCTCACCAAACTCTCTTCCCATGGTATTCAAGGCCATCTCCACTCGTGGCTTGCAGACTTCCTCTCCTGTCGCAGTCAACGTGTGGCCCTAAATGAAGTTCTTTCTTCCCCTCTTCCTGTCCAGGCTGGAGTTCCTCAAGGTAGCGTTCTGGGCCCTGTTCTTTTTCTGGTTTTCATCAACGATCTCTCCGACTCTCTGGAAAATCCTCTATATCTCTTTGCTGAGGACTCCACCCTCTGCCGTACCATCGGTCATCCCTCAGACCGGCAAGCAGCAGATTCTTCGCTCACTGCAGATCTGGATAAAATCACAAACTGGTCCAACACGTGGAACATGTCTTTCAATCCGGACAAATCTCACACTCTCACTATGTCAATCCGAAAGGACCGTTTTGAAAACCCCCCCATCCATTTTCTCAAAATCCTCTGGAAGAAGTCCTTTCTTTAAAGGTTCTGGGTCTCACTATCTGCCATGACCTTTCCTGGGAAAGCCACATTTCAAACCTCACCTCCATAGCCAGTCGCCGACTGGGAATCGTCCGTCGTGCAAAGTCCTTCCTCGGCCCACCTGAGCTCCTGACCACATACAAAGCTTCCGTCTGCAGCCTGATGGAGTACTGCTATCCCCTCTGGGCTGGTGCTCCTGCCTCTCACCTTTCTCGGCTTCACGCTGTGGAAACCAAGGCTTTTCGGGTCATTGGCATCTCCCGCAATGAGGCTGAGTCTTTAGGCCTCTCACGCAATCACCGCAGGTTGGTCGATGGTCTTTCTGTCTTCTACCGTCTCCTCTCCAGCCTCCCCCACCCCTCCTGCTCTCTCTGCGATTTGTCCCCACCACATTTCCGCAGGGCGCTCAAGGTCCACCAACAATCCCCTTCTGGTAAAACTACCAAAATTACGAATCACTGCTCACCTTCACTCTTTCATTCCTCTTTTTTCCCACCTTTGGAATGAACTCCCTCACTCTATTCAATCCCATTCTTCCCTCCAGGCCTTCAAAACAGTTGTTCACCACCACCTCTTATCATCCCCCATCCAAATCCTCGATCTTTTCTACCCCCGATAATCCACCCAAGCCCACCTCCTTCAAATTCCCTGCTTTCCTTCCTGAAAGTCCCGTAATGTCCATCTTCTATTCCCCATGTTCCCCGTCCCACCCCCCTCCCTTCCATAGATCTAATGTCTCTGTTCCCCACTGTTTTGTCCTTCCCACTCCTGCCCCTCTTGTCTCATGCCCCCCTCCCCCTTGCTGTGCGTTGTATGTTAGCTCTCTCATGAGCCTCGACAAGGTATACAAAAAAAAAATGGTCACCTCCCCTCCTGCCATGAAGAAAACTTTCCCTGAGGAGTGAAAATACACATGGTCGAACTGTTTTCCATCACAGTGACAAATCCTATACATTTCCTTGGTCATCCACTGGAAGAAGTTCAGTCTTTTGAACTTCTCAGCCTCACCATCGGCATTGACTGGGCTGACCACACTGCAAAGCTGGCCTTCAAAGAAAATGAGAATTATTCACAGTCTACAAATCTGTTGTCCATAGTTCAAAGGACTCAAAAGAGTATTGCTCTCCACTCTGGACAAGTGCTCCAGCATCACATCTGTTTTCTTGAATATATCGCTCTCAAAATTATTAGAATCTCGTGACGAGGTCGAAGCGCAAGGTCTGTTGCTTTCACATTGCAGGCACATCGGTAGCCTCTCAGTTATCCACCGTCTATTCTCCGATATTGCTCCCTCAGCTCTCTGATCCTCCCTAACTATTCCATGGTATGCATGCGTTCTTCAAGTACCTCTGCCCTGGTTAAACTTCCAAAATCCAGGCTAACTACACACCTCAACTATGTTATTCCTCGCTTCCCCAATCTATGGAAACCCTTCCAGAGGTGGCTCTGTCTCATTCTTTTCATGGCTAGTCATCTTAAATTCTGTTCCATGATCATTATCACTTCCCATTTACCATTCCTAACTCAACTACATTATTTGCTCGTTTCAGTATTTTCTCCCCTCCTCCTGATCTTATTCGTTCATTCCCTGGATATTTGTCTCACTATCAGATCTTCAATGAGCCTCGCTCTGGCAAAGAAAACAAATAAAAATTCTCCTGCAAGTCCCACATCCGAAAAGATGTCTCCGTTATTATTTGTATGAAGAATGCAACTTTGGCCAAGCTGCACACAGTCTTTCCTATTTGATCTCAACCAATTGCTGTGAAGAAACTGCGAGCATCACCTTGGTAAATGCACAACCCTAAGATTGTTCAGTGGTTGTAGTATAGTCTGGGTTTGAGTCCCGAACTGTCCACAAACTCATTGGATTACAATTAGGGAGTAGTGACATCCTTTGGAGATGGATGGAAAGTCGGCTTTCTCGCCCACGACCATTCACTTGTGGATCGTAAATATCTAACTGCAACTTTGAAAAGCAGTAGGCCATTGTGTGATTGTATGCTACATCGATCCTAAATTATTACACTGGCTTAGGGCTGCTTAGTTGTGGCAAAGGAGTGACCTTGGTCATTGTGAACTATGGAAATGATCACGATAGGTGGTGGGTGCCTTGATGCTCCCCCACTGCCTCCACACACCCCGGAGAGGTATGGTGACAACAGCAACAAACCATTGCTGCAAAAACGCTGATAGATTACATTTTGATGGAGAGGGGGGGCGGGGGGGGAAACACTGACAAACTGACAAAATACGCGAATGATCATCGTCTTGACTTGGCCCAAATTAGGTGTGATCAACATATTACGTATGCAAAGAAGATGAAGGAACAGAGCAGAAAGAAGAGAACACAAAAGAAAGGGGGTAAAAGGAAACAAGGTAATTTGGCAGGTGACAGACATTGATCATATACTGCACTATATTTCACAATTTTGCATTCAAGAGTAAATAGACTTACGGCTTCAGACTTGAAAGCCAAAGATCTCGGAGGGTGTTAGTTTGAGTTGGCCTGTTTTTATTGTTCCCATATTAATTCCTGGCCCATGATGTATATGGAACCCAGGCCCAAGTCTCATATACCATGTGTTTGTGTGTTGTCTACTGATCGACTTGTAATTCATTTTAAAGTACAGAGGTTGACTAACGTTTGTCCTAAATGTGATAAAACTATACAAAGTGCTCCATGAGCCTTAAATCACAGTAAAAAAAAACATTTTCATATTATAATTAATAATGACAATAAATTGGTACTGTATCAACGGTCGTGTTCGATGTTCTGTGGACGTTACGTGTCACTAATGACTACCATTGTGAGAGCCGAGACTCCCAAAATGGCTTGAAGCCCATGTTTTGGTCTCTACTGTGGCATGGGGTGCTGATGGCTCTCCGATAGGACCACGCTCCTCCCCTTGTGGTCAACACAGTTCCCGTCCGAGCAAGGCCTGTCGCCACAGGAAGAGATCCCGGGACAAGCTCGAAGCACACATCTTACACTTCCCCTTTTTATTTATTCCCAACAGGATGTCATGTCCATGGACAATGGAGAAAGTTGAGATGAAGGATTGAAATAAGGCAGCCTTTGTTAAAGAGGTCTTTATAGACCAAAAGTCTCATGGACAGCTTGTACTTTATTCGAACTTCAACGCAACTGGAGTGATTATCTGCCTTTTGCACAATCGAAGGAAGCAAAAGAAAAGAAGAGCAAACATATCCTGGTGGAGGTCTGCTTCCACCCACGTCGACCTGCTCGGCCAGTTGAGTTTTCCCCAAACTTCCAGACTTGCTTTAGGGAAGGGTGAAAAAACAACTCTGACAATACAGGTGTTAATGAAGGACAAACCAAAGCATCGGCCAAACTAACCCAACGATATAGGTGGTCACAATAAGCAAAGGGCCATTTGTGTATTAGGTATATAATGGAGGGAGGAAGGATTAATTAAAGTTTTAATTATATATTAAAGGGAAGAGAGGAGGATGACAAAAACGATGATGGAGACATGGAGGTTCGGAGGAGAATACAGGAAGGCGTTTGTCTGACATGGTGGACAAATGTTAAGCTGCTGTCCTGCCTCTACATGGGAAGAGTGGTCAAAAAGCTAAAACTCGTGCCATTTACGCATACATGAAAGGTTGATTGCTGATAATGGAGCATTAGCAGTATTGTGCGGGATGTGAAAGTTGTATGCAAGACCGTCCACGTTGCAACGGCAGGTGAGATATACCTGCAATTCGCTGATCGAGCAAAGCGAGGAAAACTGGAGCGAGTGAAAATAACCAGCAGATAACACATTATAATGTGATAAAACGAAGGTGGGAACGGTGGCATATAAAAAGTGAGAGAAGGAAGGCTATGATGTGGATACAAACAAAATAATCGCTCCAGGGAAAGCAGGGAAAGGTTACAAAACCAAAAAATCGTCATTAGGAAATAAACATCTTGAAGCCAAGATGGCCGGATTTCATTTTCAAAAATAGAAAGAAAAGCACTAAAATTAAGTGCATTTGTTTTCCAAGTATTGTACTGTACTTCCTTATTATAGAGTGTCATTAAAAGGATAGAAACAAAACTGTGACTTGAGAATCACAATTTCATTTCCACTTGACAAAGACTCAGAATTATTGCTGCCCAGAACAAATATTTTAATGGCAGTTTTCAACTGCATTCCTGCATTTAAACAGACTCATCAGCAACCCACTTGCTGTACCTCCAAAAGGTGCATTACCAAGCAATACTTTTGACAAATCATACATGCGAATGGGATGACGGGCAGGATATCCGAGGCCCTTGAGGTTAGACTGCCGACCCAGCTATAAACGAGCATCCTGGTATTTCACATCAATGTATGTGATTGTCCATTGGAAGGACGTTAATTTGCAGGACCCATCTGCCGGCAATGGTCGAGGGTGAACGTTGAAGATCCCAAAGAAGTGTCTTTTGCGATGATTAGGCGAGTTATTGCTGGCACCCCCAACAAATTACCGCCACCTCCAGTCAAACATCAGGCCTGGCCAACCGGTATGTGATGAAACAACTAGGCCAAAAACGTTCCCTGGCTGATACGATAAGGTGGGAATAATTGGGGCCATTAAAGGAGTAAAGTAGAAAAATTTCTTCACCACAGCTCAATACCAAGCCACTCGAGATCATCACTTGAAGCTGTTCATACAACGAAGCAGACCGAATGCCAGGAGTTCTTGCTTCATTCAGAGCGATTGACGACTGGAACAGCCTTCCTCAATACGTTATCACTGTTCCCTCTGTGCAAACTTTCAACAGATGTGATTTTCGATTCAATTCAAAAATCTATAACCTCTCTGATATGTACCTTCTGAAAATACAAACTACGATACCAATATAACACAAAGATTGGAAAACTCCGCAGGATAACATAACTCCTCTTCCATGGTTGATGTCGACGTCGATGATGATAATACATGCTAACGAGAACTGAAGACGAAAAAAAAACAAAAAACCCAGAAATATTCAAATTCACAATATCCCTCCACCACCTCCTCACTCATCAAAAATATTTACACACTTATTTGGCAGTGTATTGGCAGAATACAACGTTAACGCCTGGAAGCATACGATTTGCTCTCGAATATTTTCTATATATGACTATAATATTTGTTGAGGCATTAGGTGATTTGAAAAGTGAAATAAATAGTCCAGGAGCAAGGACCAGAAAAAAATGAAATCGTTCAACACTCCCTACAGAAAAGGTTTGACTTGACAGAGTGGTAGAATAGACCCTATAGAACACCTCCAGGTAGTATGTGGTTTCAAATTGTGGTATCATTAAAATTCTACAGGCCATAATATATACCAAGGGTACTTACCAAGAGGGTCACCGTGGGCTAGCAAAATTTAGGGGAGGGGTAACGTAAACGTGAATATCTTTGTCGAGACTCAACCAATTTTCAATATTGAGGTATCATTGGCTTCATATTATAATTCTCTTTCAGAATATGAACAGAAATGTCGATATTCATTCAACTGTACAACCACAAGAGGTAAAAATCACAAACAAATCAAATATTATGAGCTTTTTTATATTTTAGGCATCTTTTTGAGCATACTAAGTTGTCAAGTCAAACTTTACTGCAGTGGGTGTTGAACAATTGAATTTTTCACAGGTTCATGCTGCTGGACTTAAAAAAATGCTGTGTTAGTCTATTTTTTATGAAATTCTTATGGACTAGATAATTACAAAAATAAAGTTTTAAAATGTCATGTTAATAATGATGGTAAAAGAGGCTGTGGGTTAACATAGTTGCTTTTCTGTGTCATTCCAGATTGAACATCTGAAAGAATCCTACTAGCGAACTGAAGCAATGGCCAGTTCAGAGAGTCAGGCAGTAGTGCAACTTTTACCTGTAAAGAGACAGAAGTTGACTAACTTTCACAAGTGCATAATTTGTCAGATGGACTCAAACGAGACGCTGAGGAAAGCCCGAGATACCTCCATACAGACACTTGTTGCAGCACTGGAACTCTGACGAGATGAAGTATATGAACGTTTAAAATCAGGTTTTGACAGTTTGGCAACCGTGGATGTTAAATGGCACTCAAATTGCTACGAAAAATGGACAAGCAAAGAAAACCTGCGTTACATGCAGAGGAGAAGATCTGCATGCTCACCGACACCAGCAGAAGAATCTAAGATTGGCACACAATCTGAAACAAGTTTGACGGAGACCACTGACTGGCGATGTGCCTCTTCTGCAAGAAGAAAACACACAGAAGGGTAAAGGAGATGACCATGGTCAGAACTTTCCAAGCCTGTGAAACTATTGTGCAAGCAGCGACCGCAAAGGGCGATGGGGACATGTTACGGACTACTGGTGCTGTCAGTAACGATCTAGTGGCAGTAGAAGCTAGATACCACAGAGCTTACCATTCCTCATACATCAGCAAAGCTAATCTGCAGTATGCTGGCTTCCATGAAGGGAGACAAGAAACTTGTTACGATACGGCATTCAAGCAATTGGCTGAAGATATCTCTGCTGACCTGAATGGTGGGAAGGCCTTTGATATGACAATTCTTCTGGACAGATACAATCATTTTCTGCGCGGACAGGCAGTGGCAGTTGACAGCTGCACTACCCAGCGACTCAAACTTCGACTAAAGAAACACTTTGGAGATGACATTGTCTTCCATAAGCCATATGATCTTAGTAAGTCCGGGCTTTTGTACTCAAGCTCCATATCCCTTCAAGATGTCATCAACTCTGCCTATCAGTGTAGCACTGCAACAGTCACGGGTGTACCAAGAAAACAGCCCACAACAGCGATGGATGATTGCGACAGGGTGAGTCTGCTGTACCGCACTGCGAAACTCATCAAGTCGGAGATCAATGAATGCCAAGGCATATCAGTCCGACCACCTAATATCATGGATCTCACCCTGACAAAATCCAAATCTGTGATACCAGACAGTCTTTACTGGCTACTACGCTGGGTTATTGCCAAACCAGAAAAGGAAGATGAAGGTGAGTTTTCAGCACCAGAATGTAGCAACTCATCAGATAGATGAAAGACGTGTTTTGATGCTTGCTCAGGATGTTGTACACTGTGCGACTTGTGCTAGAACTAACATGCCCAAGCATGTGGCCCTGGGAATTGCAGTTCCCCATATGACGAGGTCAAAACAGCTAATTACCATGCTTAGCAGAATGGGCCACTGTGACTCCTACGATGGTGTTGAGGCAACCGACACAAGCCTTGCACAGGAGATCCGAGCCAAGAACGACATCTTTGGTATGGTATTGCCATCAAACATCTCCCCAGGCGTCTTTGTCCAGGTGGCAGCAGACAATAATGACATGACTGAAGAGACTCTTGATGGAAAGAGGACAACTCATGCCACTACAGTAGTCCTCTATCAACGAGGGCACTTTGGTCCAGTCCCCGAGCCGAGGGTCTATTCAGACCAGACAAAAAGGAAACGGGCACTTGAAAGAACAATACTTTCTTAAGCGTTTGATTTCCAAAATGTATACATACCAGTAGTAATTGAGAAACACCGTTCAACTTCATATGAGAACACAATTAAAAATGTCACAAAGTTTGAATAAGTGTGATATTCTAGCTTTGGTGATGCCATGGCAAAGGCCATTTTCAAATAACTGTACATACTCTGATAGAGAATTATAATAGGAAGCCAATGATAACCCAATATTGAAAATTGGTTGAGTCTAGACAAAGATATTCACGTTTATGTTACCCCTCCCCCTAAATTTTGCTAGCCCACAATGACCCTCTTGGTAAGTACCCTTGGTATGTATAATGGCCTGTAGAATTTTAATGATACCACAATTTGAAACCACATACGACCTGGAGGTGTTCTATAGGATCTATTCTACCACCCTGTCAAGTCAAACCTTTTCTGTCGGGGGTGTTGAACGAATTTCCTTATTTGGCCTCATATGAGAAATGGCTGCTGGACTAAAAGTAAAGGAAGAATTTATAATGTTGTAGTTCAACTTCAATGTATGGAAAGAATGCCAGGGAGCAAGAGATTTCTGATTATTTTGAGAGATATAATCGTCCAGCAAGTACAAGCAGTTTGTAGAGGCAGGGATTTTCATGAATGTTCTCTCTCTGATAATACATAAAAAGAAAAGTAGAGTGGAGAGGGGACAAGAAAGAAGAAGAGCCAGTGAAGAGGTGTTTTGTTTTGCATACCGTGCCACATTTACCTCTTGTGTTTTGCTTGGAAATAAACTCGAGTTTGGAGTTGACCTACTGCCGGTACGGATCGATCGGATAAAGAACCTTGGGGTTTTGCAACATCTTGGGGCTCATCCGGGATCGATCTTCAGACGAGCGGTGTTGTGTGTGGTACATGTGGAAAGGGGAAGAGTGCCTGTGCTTGTGCAGAGCCAGTAATTTCTCCTCAGTGGCATGGTCATTCAGTGTCCAAGGCAAGAATAGCCTGCTGTGGGGTTCATCATTGAATAAAAGATCCATGTGTATGGAGGAGAGGGCGAGAAGATCATTCTCTCATGGGGAGGCAGAGTGACCACCTCAAGCTGGGCCGTTATTGGTCTGGCTGTTGGGTGGAGAGGAACTGAGCTGTGAGCTGGTGTCTGGTCGGTATGCTGTGGTGTTCTTGAGATTGCTTGCATTAATGGCCAACACAATGATGGGCAAAGGTTACAGGAGTGTGCTGTTACAAGTGTTTGCGAGGTGAAGTATTGATTGCCCTCCCCCCCCACCCCCACCCCTGAGGCATGCAAGTGTGTGTTGAGTCGAGGATGGAGGGGTTGTTGGAGATGGGAAGTAATTTATGCTCAGAGGGCAAGGAGCTGTGGCAATTTGTGACTGAACAGCAGGTTCTGAAGAGGGATAACAAAAGAGAAAGATTAGAGGCTGAAAGCGAAGATAAAATACTTGTAAATGTAAAAGACTCGAGTCTGAAAATAAAAGGTTTGAGACCGAAATCGATGCCAAAATGTTTGAGGCTGAAAGAGAGTGGGAAGCAAGATGGTTCAAAGTCAAACTAGAGTTGAAGGGTCTCGAGGCACAGAGTGGTCAAATAGGTCATCCAGAGCATGTCAATAACTTTATGCAGACTGGAGCTCCAAATCTTCCAGAATTTGTTGAGGAAAAGGATGAGCTACACAGCTACTTTCTGAGGTTTGAATATTTTGGTACCAACATCATTTTGCAGCCACCTTACTCAGTTCTTGGTTAATAACCAGCGGATAATAACAAAGCTCTCAATGTGGCAATCAGACTGCTAGATGTGATGGCTATTATGACTAGGTGAAAGAAGTGCTTTTGAAGCACTACAATTTAAACTGGGGATAGGTTAAGAGCCTAAGTTATCCTATCTAAAGCCGCTGTCACACCTTGATGTTTTAGCTAGCGTATGGCAACGTATCAAAATGTATGTAAAACACTGGCGTACGCTGAACTATTGAGGTTTTTTTTTAATTTTTGGGCGTATAATAACGTGTTGGACGTATGCATAACGTATTTGTAACGTACACAGAACGTTTTAATCACATATAGATAACTTATACCAACGAATGCTGAGCGTGTTGTCGGCGTTCACAACCTATGCCCAACGATAGTCTAACTTATGCATAGCGCGGCAGCATATCGCCGACGATCTCGTGGCGTAGGCTATTAATAGGCTGCGGCTCGAAGATTCAAATCATAACTGCACTAGACATCGAAGTGTGAAGCCGCTGTCACACCTTGACGTTTTAGCCAGCGTATGCCGACGTATAAAAAAATTGCCGAACCAAGCTGGCACACGTCGAATACGTTATGGGTAAGTTTTGTATACGTTAAGAGCATGCTGGCATACGTCGTAGTACGCTGTGCGGCACTTCTCTCCAGCACTTTTCAGTGAACTATTCTTTTATAATTGGCCATCAAACTATGGGCTACATCCCTCATTATTCAGCAATTGCTGGGTCACGTAATAACTTTACCAGGATGGGTCAACCCAATCAATGAGGTCGTATGGGGGAGGGACGCTCAATAAAAGGCCGACATGGTCCTTGAGCAATTTCTCATCATAACAAACCCACCTTGAGACCATCGGACATGGCAAGCCATTTGTGCTCAAGACCGATGCTCCTGACATTGGCATTGGAGTTGTTATTTTGCAGTGAAAACAGGGCTGACTTTTCCATGTGAAGTTAGCAAGCAAGGAACTGTTGAGTCTGAAGAACTACTCAACGACGGATAAGGAATGATATTGGTGTACATGGGGGATAAGGAAGTTTCTTAATGATAGGATCATGAGATAGGCCATGTTTCTGCCAAACCATTGGTTGACGATAGCCAATCAAGGTGAAGGACATATCGGGGCAGATTACCAGAGCAGGGTTTTTAAACTGTGATTTCCATTTGGAAGATGTTGATTGAATTGATGATGATTTTCCATGTTTGTTGATTTTTTTGGTAAATAATATGAGATTGGAAAAATGAAGAATTTTCTTCAGTTGGGGGGGGGGGGTTATGTGAAATTCGTTACAAGTGTTTGTTAGGAGGTACGTTGGTACAGTGCATTGTTCACGTTTCAAAGCCGATGATTTGTCGTGGAATTAATTTTGTTATGGAGAACTGTGTAATATTTGCTGAAGGGAGATGTTTATTCTCAAAGTTGATTGGTGAAAAAGGGGATGAGTTATCATGTTGCAGTTAGACTTTAACGTATGCAGAAATATCGCCGGGGTTCGAGAGATTTCTGTGTCGCTTGCGGGTATAGAATTTCCAAGCAAGTACGAGCATTTTGTTGAGGGAGGGACTTCCGTGAATGTTCTCAGAGAACAGAAATGGGAAAGCCGAGTTGAAAAGGGAGGGTGGAGATGCAGGGGTGTGGTGGAGAACAGCCAGTCAAGGATGCTTCGTTGTGTGCCATGCCAAATATACCGCTTGCGTTTTACTTTAAAAGAAACTCAAGTTTGGAATTCACCATCTTGCCAATGTGGATCAATCAGATAAACAACATTGGGGTTTTGTGACATTCCCTCCCCCCCACCCCCTCATGTATACATCTATGACATGCCCTCCACTTTTATCTGCTTGCCCTGCCTGTTTCCTTTCCATACTATCATAAGCCATCACAAGAAAGTCATATAGTTATTCCCATTCCAAAACACTTCAGAGCCAAGAGCGAGTTTTCCAAGGCTTTGGGAAACTCACCCATTACTGCAAACTACAAAGGAAAAGTGCAACATCTGTGCTGAGTTTCAGGGCCCAGGAGCATTCCTTCACGGTAAGGGAAAAGGCTTATCAAATTCCCCTCTTCCATGCATCTCAAGGCAAAAAGATGAAATCGAAACTACTTTTTAAGAAGCTTTTTGTTGACCATTCATACAAAATAGAATCTGCTGATTATATCAAGACACACATACACACACTTTGCAACCCAATAAACATCAGAAGTCCAAGCTCACCATTTCACCTTCCACTATATGCAAGGCTGCTTCTTGCTCACAATTGGCAGGTTGGTAACCTCAAGTTATTTTTTATCAACTATTCTGATGTTGCTCCTGCACTCTTCTTCACTTAATTTAGCTCCTGCCCATCCAGGTCATGCACATCATCCCAGAAACTTTTTCCCTGTTACCCTACCCAAGTCCAAACTCGATGTCATCTCCATTCTTTCATACTCCACTTTTTTCATCTGTGGAACTGTCTTTTCAAATCCACTCTCTCAATGTCTTCTTCTCAGGATTTGAAGTCTGCTGTCCACCAACACCAAAAGTCATTTCCACGATGAGGTTATACCTCATCCATTGAAACCCTGTTCTCGCCATTCTACAATATTCCTCACTTTGTGATGTGGTACATGTTTGTCATCATCTCACTGTGTTCCCTTTGTTCCATTATTTCTGGTAATCTGTTTCCCCCCTGTGGTTCTGCTCTTTCAAAAGCCTCATTCCTTGTTTAAATTGTGAGCAAGACACCACAAATTCTTTTTTAAGCGCAAGTTATTTTCATCAACTCTATTCTGTTTTTTTCAACAAATTATCAAGTTGTTTTATCAATCAACAAAAACACACACTATCCGCAGTGGAAGTTTTATCACTGTGCAAGACCAAATAAAAGATGTTTTTTGGGGGGGAGGAAGAAAAGTAATGTAAAAAGGATAAACCACGTCCACCTCTATTATGAAGAAAAAGATGTTAAAACCAGACTAGCCTTTGAGAACTGAAAGACTTCACAAACATTAAAAGTACTGGTTAGTTATTTGCTTCCTGTTTTAGGAATGAATCACCACAGTTTACTCTTAACAAGCGAAAATAAAATAAACAACGTGCAAGGAAAAGTAACAGTAGTTATTTCATCCATATGCAAGCAGTTAAACAAAATATCTCAGAAGGAGCGTACTCGCCTTTGAGCCGTCTGGGTTTTGATTCCTGACCCAACTATATACTCAGATTGGTGCTTCGCAGGCAGGGCATTGCTTCACCGGGTGTGTTGGCTTTCGGATGGGACGTTAAGTCGGGTGTCTGATCTACTCTCATTCAAAGGCGAATGTCAAGGATCCCAGGTAGTCTCGCAAAATGTAGGCCATTGGGTGAGAACCATGGCAAAATGCCAAATTGCTGGGAAGGCACTGGCAAACCATACAGTGCAATCCTTGCCATGGCACAGCTTCAGCAGCATTTAGGACTTGGAAAGGGTGCAGACAAAAACTCATCATCAAACTATGGGCTGTATCATTGGGCCAAGTTCCCTGTCGCTGCATTATAACACATAAGGATACTTGTGCAGTTTTCCCTCACAACACTGCGGATGGAGAGAATGAGACGACGTCTGTAGATGTGTGAACTCTCTCCAAACTATGAAGGCAAACGAAAAGAACATACCTCAATTGAAATGCAGAAATTGAGCATTCGGCATTTTCCGACTGTCCTAGAGCTTTTGCATTCAGGCATTCCTAAAGTTCCAGGGTGTTCATGAGTTTTCATTCAGTCACAATAAAAAAGTTGCGATCTTTGAAGATGTTACACTTGAGGATGCATGATTGTACAGAAACTGAAATTCATGGATGGGGATCGTAGTAATCAGTGTACGTGGTCTGCCATTCTTTACAAGCGTTTTCAAACAATGCAATCAAGGAAAGGTCCAAGTCGTTTGCGTGTTCAATGCAATAATTAAAAAAGCAATGTGAAAATAATCAAAACAGATCGGAAAAACATCGTTTTGCAATGCTTCATTGGAATGAAACAGCTAAGTCGGTTTCAAATGTATAATATTACACTCGCTCGCATACGTACCTCCACTTCACGTCATCTATTACAAAAGTCTCATGTGGCCGTTCTTGTGATCAAATTTGTACGAAAACCAAATGTATTTTGAAAAAAAATGGCCACCATTGACAAAGTTGCTCACTCCCTTCTCTGGCTAAATGGGACCGAAAAAAAGGCAGCAAGTTCTTGCAGAGTCCAGAAGAACCAGCACGATGACAAACCTCAGATCGTCAATGGCATTCCTCCGAGAAGATTGGGAACTCCATAGAGGTTTGTTTTGGGTCAGGAGTCTTTTGCAACTTGCAATATCGCTCATGCTACTTCTTATCTTTCTCCTTAGTTTTCTGATAAACCATCTCACGGAAACCAGCAAGGATGCGGTTCTCGCGCTTAGCCCGCTCCTCTTTGTTGAAGGAGGCCAGCGCTCGCTTTTCGTCTGCACTGTATATCTGGTTTTCTTTCCGCAGACGGACGGCTTCCATACGCCGGTGTCTGCATTACATGAAATATCCAATTAGCAGCATAAACGGAGTTATTGACATCATGGTTATAAAGGTAATAATCATCACGGTAATTTACTAAAAACCTGCAGGTAAATGGCAATTGTTTCTTTCACAAGAAATCAGGGCACTCAGCATGACTTTCAATTCGAAAAATATAGCATCAGGTAATTTTCTTATCTTACAGCAAAAGCCACAAAAAAGTCAAACTATAACAATTACAAAGGTTCACAGTAAAACATCAACCTCTCTCCCAACCACCCTCACCTCACACAACACTACACAACGCATACCCATCCTCTTGGGATCTAACTATTAAACAACCTATGTACAAATATCTTTAAACTCTAAAGATGTCAATTTTTCCCATAAAACACCAAAACAAATGCACATCATTTTTAACAGGAACCTAAAGTTGACTGTGAGCAATGTATGATGCTAATATGTAGCTTAACCCTAGCAGAACATACCTGCTGCCACTCATGACATAACCAACCAGCTCAAAAGCAGAGATCTCATTGCTCGTAAGGCCTATTTCACCTCTCCGTGGTATACGCTTTCCTGCCTTCACATATTCTGCCATGGCCGCTCCCTCTCCAGGCAGCAAGGCATGCCCATAGCTGTAAATAATTTGGAGAAGGGAGGAGGTAGAACCATGCCTCATAAAATATCACATCAGAAAGAGGGGGAGAGGGAGGAACTGGTGGGGGAAGGGGGGGATAACACATTTGTTTGTAAAGGAACAAATTTTTTTTTGCAACATGTAGAATTTAGAAACTAAAAAATCTGCAACTGATGTTTTAGGAAACATTAATCATGCAACCTGTCTGCTCAAAGATAATTTCTCTCCCTCACTCACTATTACAAATGAGGCCTTAATCGAAAACATTACTTGGGGTTAATTGCATATGCTTTGATTTTGACAAGTCCTTGTCAATTAGGGACTTGGAATTGTGAAAAGCTCATTCAAATTTCTGCCCCAAGCACTGCAACGCGTTTGTTCAGTTAGGTAAATAATAAATAAACAAACAAAAATCACAGGAAGAAGGCAAGGCCAATGTAAACAATCAGGTCATCATGAGAACATTTAGCATTACCCTCAAAACTTACTCTAAAGGCCTATCATCATCAGCTGTGGCCTCGAGGGGTGGTAATGGTCCGATGAACATGTTTGCATTCTCGGAGTCTGCGCACAGGGAAATGGTGAAGACCGGCTGGCATCATAATATGGTCAAACAAAGAAACACATATTCAATTCCAAAAGAGTTGGACACCACAAGCAAGGGAATGGACAAACAGAAAGAGAGGATGAGGTGGGAGGAAACATGGTAAACTGCAAGAAAGCGGTTTGGATAAGGTAGGGATTCCAGATTTCATACTCAGAATCCAGCACTTTTCAGTGAACTATTCTTTAATAATTGGCCAGTACAAAAATAACAACTTAATCAAATCTAATACTAAAAGGAGAAGTGTCCGTGTGTGTCGTGGTGTGTGTGTGTGTGTGTGTGTGTGTGTGTGTGTGTGTGTGTGTGTGTGTGTGTGTGTGTGTGTGTGTGTGTGTGTGTGTGTGTGTGTATCATACTCTATTCTAAAGGGTTCCTGCTGTCAGAGAATAATAACAAAAATTAATTCCCGTTTAACTATAAAAAAAATCTTGTTTTAAAAGCCCATCTTTCTAGGAGGGAAGAGGAAGAAGCAGGACTTGGAGCTTTAATGTAGCGGTACAAACGGTACGACAGCAGGAACCCTTTAGAGTAAAGCGTGAAGGACACGGAAAGAGCACACAAACAACAATGACAGCCACTATAACAGCTGCAGCAGCAGCAGCAGCAGCAACTATGTGTTAAAAAAGATCATTTTTTCGCATGTTTCACTTCATCTTACATCCTCATCGAAACTCACAGATAGATATTCAACATGTTTGTGAAGTGCAGGGGATGCTGTCTTTTGATTAAACCCATCACCAAAGCGATGGGTAGGCATGGATAGTGACCGTACATTTAAGCAATATCTTAAGCCATCTTTCTTGGGCTCTTTCAGATTTTCACAAGGCAATGCAGTGTCCATGCATCATGTGCAAAAACTGTGTTAAATTTAGTTTAACACAAACATACTCTGCTTTTCGACCCAGACACCATCCATTGTCTGAGCAATGGCTTCCTCAGCTGATGAGTCAGACTTCTTGTTGTCGCTGCTGGGGGACTCTCGTTTTGCCTCGAGTGCCCTCTTATCCTTCCTGCCACAGATAATACGAGAGCATCCGAGAGAAAGAGCATGGAAGATGCAGTTCCGAGGGAGCCCAAACGACAGGCTTGTCATCAACAACACGGCACAAATAGGTAGAGTCAGATAATTAAACAGAGAAAGCCAATAATTGGAGACTAGATAATTTGATTGGGAATTCACTCTTGGTACAGTAACACACAAATATCACAATAACATACAAATTTACAGCATTACATTTGCACGATAACCAATCAAAGACAAATGAGTGGTATTTCTTACTACTTTTAAATTACCATAAAAAACAAACAAACAAACTACAAACCACACATCAACAATCCACCACATGTGTCCCAACTTGAATACTTTTGCTTGTGATGCTTCTTCTTCTTCTTCTTCTTTTTTCTATTCTTTTCTTCTTCCTCTGGCAATAAAAAGAACAAATATAGTTTAACCTGATGATAAACAGAGAGTACAAAATCGAAATAATCAGAGCATCACTGCAATTACAAATGAGCAAGGTGCACAGTCCTCAACTATGAGCCGATGCCATGTGTTCTCCAGTTTAAACTTTGCAGACAATTTGCTTGCATAATATGGACTGCCTCTCCTCAAAAAGGAAAGCCACAGCAATCACTTGTAATCATGTTTTTTGCTGTTGGCCTCGTCAAAGAACCACAAAGTACCTCTCACATGTGAGCATTGAAGTATGTAATAACATGGTCATTAGCCACCTCAAGACCTAGAGCTGACATCCTATAGCTGATCATCTGTCTCACTGACATCTTCAATTAACCAGTGAAGCAAGGCAATAGTTTCATTAGCTGTTGTGCACCACGAGAGAACTTCCAATGATATGATGCTGCCTCACTGCCTTCTTGTAAAATAAAGAGGTCGAGGTTCATGGAATATCTGGGTGGCGAAGGTAGGTTATGGGATAACAAAATCATCAGCAGGGTTGATGAGAGCAGGCGGACAAAGGGTAAACACCAAAACTAAAGCTGCGGATATCAGAAAAGGAAGACAGAAGGGGCAGGGTTGGTGGGTAACATCTGATATGAATGTTTGTCATATAATTTTTGTCTATCGAAATAACTTTACTTTGTTGATTGTGAAAACAAAACCAGCAGTCAAGAGGCACAGATGAGGATTAGGGGCTAAATCAAGATAGGTAATGTTGAAAACAAAAAATAAGGATGACAGGAAAGTGAAAGGAGGATAGGGGAGTGTGATAGGAGTGGGGATAGAAGGAAAATAAGTTTTACTTCTTTATTATTTAATACCCCTTGCCTTGCAACTCCCAGCTTCCACACCATTCCACCCATCTTCCCCTCACACTGCCTCCTCCCACCTTGCCCCACCTCCTGTCATCTTTCCCCTCCCATCTTCTCCCTCACAATACCATCTAATATCTTCCCACTCACCGCCATCCTTTTAACCACCCATCCCAACTTTATTTGTCAGAGGTGGAGATTTCAATTGTCACTATGCAAATTAGCTGGGGGTTGGTGCCTCTCTCACCAGCCATGACACTGCAGTTAAGGGCTTCTGTGTCTCCATGAGGCAGCCTCAATCTGTGAACTTTTCAACCTATATTTCTCCCATTGGCAAACCCACCCTTCTGGACTTTGTAATGACCAACTTCACTACAAATGTCTCCTGCTCTTCCTCTGCTCCAATTGGTTCTTCTGCTCATATGCTTGTGAGTCAAGATCTCTCTGGCTATTTTCAGACAGCCACCTCTTGCAGCCCACTCAGGCAAACTGGCAGGGACTGTAAAAACTGCCATTTCACTTCAGGACTGGTCACCTATATCTGCCAGACCGGATATTAACGCAGTCTTGGAATTTTTTCACAGAAACCTGCTCTCTCTAATGCCCACATCCATCCCATCTTCAGTTATCATATCCTTCCTCCCACTCGTGGTACACTGAATCCTGTGGGGAGGCAGCTGCCATGAAGCAACTTGACTTCTCTTCCTGGAAAGCGAATCTGACGAAAAGCAACCTCAGATCTTTCCACAAAGCCCGCAATAAGTGTTTGTTGACTCTTAGGAGAGCCAGAAAGCATCTGGCCAACCTCAAGATTTAATTTTCAAACTCGTCTCCATCCTTTAAAACCTGGTGGTGCCTTGTTAAGTCTGTCTCTGGAGTATGCTCCCCCTCCATCCCTTCCCTCTCTTCACTTCAAATGGCACGACAGCTGACTCTGCTCATGAGAAGGCCAAATGCCTCAATTCTGTATTTGCTTCCAAATTTTGGATCCCCAACCCCTCACTTACTGTACCCACTGTATCCAGTTACACCAAAGTGCTCCTGGACTGTCTTTTTCACCTGAGAAGTTGTGAAGCTTCTGGCAACCCTCGGCTCTCATTCTGCAACTGGCCTGAACTCTTTGCTTAAGGGGCTGTGTGGGAGAAAAATTTATATTAATGGATTTTAAATTGTAACAAATGGAGTTTCAGAAATGTAACTTTTATGCTGAAAGTTGAATTGGCTGTCATTTCTGGCCTAAAGACTTTTGCCCTAAATGATAAGAAATGTGTTGTTTTGGAGCAGAGTGACCGAGCTGATAAATGAACCTTTGCTTAGAAATGTACGAAGTGGCTTTTCGTCTGAAGGACACGTCTAGTCTGGGTGAATATCCCCCAACCTCTCTCTCATGAAAGTATAAAATGCTTTGAAATGTAAAATTGTTTCAGTGCAAGCACGTGAGGAAGTAGAGTATCTCAGTGGCTTGTACTCCTTGGAACTGACCAAGTACCAAGTTATAATAAAACTCTCTGATGTAATGTAGCAGTGAATTGAATCGGGTTGGTCTAACTGTTAACTAAAGTAAGAATAAATGGAATAGAACCAAATAATATTGCAATCAATGGGGATTCTTAAGTTCATTGTACGAGGGTGAGAAGTGTATAGTGTATAATTAGAAAATAAATTGTTTCACAAGGAAGGACTTGTGTGGACATCAGTTTTATCAGTGTCGATAGGGTTTTTGTAGGGTTTTATAACCAAATCGGACAAACGTTAAACTCTGTCTGAAGTCAAATAGGATTCCACAATCGGCCAGTTAGAATTCCTCAGGAGGACAACGATCACAATAAGGTGGGTTTAAAAAATCCACGTCAGCTGTCACACCTTGACGATTTAGCTAGCATATGCCGACGTATGAAAAATTTGTCTAAAACGCTGGCACACGTCGAATACGTTATGGGTAAGTTTTGTATATGTTAAGAGCACGCTGGCATACGTCGTAGTACACTGGCATTCGTCGTAGTACGCTGAGCTCGTCGACAAATTTTAACATGCTTGAAATTTTTCGACGTATGCCAGCGTATGACTCACATGTTCCGCATACGCTGGCCATAAGTTGTAGGCACGTTACACGATCATTGACACACATCGACACGCGTTACTTGTAAGTTACTCATAAGTCGAAACACGTTGAGGTAATGTTTAGCATACCCGAAACATTTCTAACCTATGAGTAACGTGTTGTAGGCACGTTACGCGATCGTTGACACGTCGACACGTTACTTGTAAGATCGTTGACACGTTACTTGTAAGTTACTCATAAGTCGAAACACGTCGAGGTAATGTTTAGCGTCAGTGTTCCAGACTCCATGGTTTTTTTTTTATTCGGCATGAAGGTGATGTTGACACTTCGATTTCTAGTGCGGTTATAATATAATATAATTAATAGGCTGCCGCTCAACGATTTAAATAATAACTGCACTAGAAATCGAAGTGTCAACATCACCGTCATGCCGAAGAAAAAAAAAAAAAGAAAAAAAACCGTGGAGTCTGGAACACTGATGGCTTCCTCCTGTGTGAACCCCATTTTTATATAGCAATTCCCCTAAACGCTGCCAATACGCCATTATACGGGAGCTGTAAGTTAGTAACACGTTCAGTAAGTTCTGTGGTCGTCCGGAAGACATCAAATACATCTACATACGTCAATATGCGTTGGAGATACGTTACACATAGGTTCAAAGCACGTTACTCATAGGTTCAAAGCACGTTACTCATAGGTTAGAAATAAGTTTCGGGTACGCTAAACATTACCTCGACGCGTTTCGACTTATGAGTAACTTACAAGTAACATGTGTCGACGTGTGTCAACGATCGCGTAACGTGCCTACAACTTATGGCCAGCGTATGCGGAACGTGTGCATCATACGCTGGCATACATCGAAAAATTTTCAACATGCTGAAAATTTGTCGACGTACTCGGCGTACTACGACGTATGCCAGCATGCTTCAGCGTGCTCTTAACGTGTACAAAACTTACCCATAACGTATTTGACGTGTGCCAGCGTATTCGGCAAATTTTTCATACGTCGGCATAGGCTGGCTAAAACGTCAAGGTGTGACAGCTGCTTGACACTTCGATGTCTAGTGCGATTATGATTTGAATCGTCAAGCCGCAGCCTTTTAATAGGCTACGCCACGTGATCGTCGGCGATACGCTGCCGTGCGCGCTATGTATAAGTTCGACTATCGTTGGGCAGAGGTTGTGAACGCCGACAACACGCTCAGCATTCGTTGATATAAGTTATCTATATGTTATCGAAACGTTCTTTGTACGTTACTAATACGTTATGCATACGTCCAACTCGTTGTGAATACGTCCAAAACTGGAAAAAAAACCTCAATAGTTCAGCGTACGCCAGCGTTTTACATACATTTTGATACCTTGCCATACACTGGCTAAATCGTCAAGGTGTGACAGCCCCTTTAGGACTGTGCCCTCTGCCGAAACATCCCTCCTTCGGATACGCAGGCAGCAGCCTTTTCCCCCACTGCAGACCTTTACAGAATCACGAGCTGGTCAAACACTTAGAATATGTCCATCAATCCTGACAAATTTCACACTCTCAATCTGTCTTTCCGAAAGGAATGCCTGGTAAACCCTCCTAGTCAGCAATCAAGACAATGGAGAAGAGAAACATTGCAAAGTGTCAGAAAATCTTGATTCCATTAGCTGCTTATAATTTAAAGGAGAATAAATGGCATTCAGTGGAGAGGGTTTTTCGAAGCAACAGCCTTTCCAGTGAAACGGGGTGTTTGCCACCGAACACTTGGATGGGAGACAGCCCAGTGTGAAAAGAATAGACCCAAGGTGACGATTCAATAGAGCAGGATTTGAGAACTCAGGCAGTGCTACCATAAAGAACTACTGCTGATGGTGTGTCACAAATTATTTTTATGAAACTTGTCTTATGACACCAGAAAATTCAACCTACGAAGGTAGAAACACACCTTATTCGGCAATACAAACTCTTTCCCAGATATAGTCCGGATGTCAAACACCATTTTTCAAGATGACATTGCATTAGGGCCCACACAATGTTTTTCTGCATTTTTGTGATCACCAGACCATGTCAATGAATATTCTGATTGATGCCACTCTGGCACCCTTTAGCATTTTTGTACAAACCCATTAATATGCAAATTAGCGGCGGCCATTGTCGAAATTACTATTTTTCTTAATATCTCCAAAAGTAAGCATCCAAATAGCCTGGTTGAGGTGTCTACACCCATGTTTTTAGGGTTACTGGTCATGATAAACCCACTTAAAATTTAATAACATTTAAATTTAGCTCATTAATATGCAAATTAGCAGTCACCATTATCAATATAACAATTTTTCTTAATATCTCCAGAAGTAAGCATCCAAACAGCCTGGTTGAGGTGTCTACACCCATGTTTTTAGGGTCACTGGTCATGATAAACCCACTTAGAATTTGATAACATTGAAATTTAGCTCATTAATATGCAAATTAGCATAACCATGCCCCCTGAATTTGTCCACGCCGATCGGCGTTTTTGCAGTACAGTTATACAACAACAAAACTGTTTGAAAATAACTTGCGCAGAGCCGTTTATCCCCATACCAGTACAGTTGTGAAGAAATGGCTGACCTCAGAAGATCAACAGCATGAACTGTTTCTGAACAAAATGTTTTTTTTTTTTTTTGTATTACCTTGTCGAGGCTCGTTTGAGAGCTAACACACAACGCACATCAAGGGGGCATGAGACAAGAGGGGCGGGAGTGGGAGAGACAAAACAGTGGGGAACAGAGATATTAGGAGATCTCTGGAAGGGAGAGGGATGGGACGGGGAACATGAGGAATAGAAGATGGACATTACAGGGACTTTCAGGAAGGAAAGCAGGGAATTTGAAGGAGGTGGGCTTGGGTGGATTATCGGGGGTAGAAAAGATCGAGGATTTGGATGGGGGATGATAAGAGGTGGTGGTGAACAGCTGTTTTGAAATCCTGGAGGGAAGAATGGGAAAGAATAGAGTGAGGGAGTTTCTTCCAAAGGCGGGAAAAAAGAGGAATGAAGGAGTGAAGGTGAGTAGTGATTCATGATTTTGGGAGTTTTACCAGAAGGGGGTTGTTGGCTGACCTTGAGTGCCCTGAGGAAATGTGGTGGGGACAAATCGCAGAGAGAGCGGGGGTGGGGGGGGCAAGGCTGGAGAGGAGACGGTAGAACACAGAAAGACTTCCGACCAACCTGCGGTGATTGAGTGAGAGGCCCAAAGACTCAGCCTCATTGCGGGAGATGCCAATGATCCGAAATGCCCTGGTTTCTACAGCGTGAAGCCGAGAAAGGTGGGAGGCAGGAGCACCAGCCCAGAAGGGAGAGCAGTACTCCATCAGGCTACGGACAAAAGCTTTGTAAGTGGTCAGGAGCTCAGGAGGGCCGAGGAAGGACTTTGCACGACGGAGGATTCCCAGTCGGCGACTGACTTTGGAGGCGAGGTTTGAAATGTGGCTTTCCCAGGAAAGGTGATGGCAGATAGTGAGACCCAATTAGGTTGAGGCTTGTAATGTAATGAAAGAAACATATTAGAACTGAGTTTTAAGTTAGAGTTACGTCTTCTGATACAGGAGAATGATCGATGTTATTTGCAAGCAATTTTTATTTATTTATTTATTTAACATGATCTGTCTGAAAGCAACTGTGTATTTTATTGATTTTTAAAAGTACAAAGGGTGGAACCTGTTTCCTGAGAATTTTTAAAAATACGAACAAAGAAATTAAATGTTTATAATTACCTCTATTGTTACAGGTTGAGGCTCCATCGCCATGGGAGACTGTTTCTTCAGTCCCTGCGATGCACCTAAAGCTGGAAAACCTCTGGTAACAGTTGGTCCAGACAGAGTGCGAAGTATCATCAAGTTGTACAACTATTGTGTGACCTGTTCCTATGATGAGTTTCAGCGTTTCAAGGGATCAGCAACAAAGGCTGCAACTGTTCACTCTGGGATTCGGGGAACCGCCAATGCTGAATGTGGCCTTGTTCAGGTTGTTGCTGACAACTTTGACACAAATATCTCATCCTAGAATGGACTAATTTCAACACATTCTCTTGCAGTACTACTTACCATAAAAGATCAGGAGATATCATCCACATCTGAAGATGAAGCCATCATCAGACGACTGACCCGTGATGAAACGAAGACACCTGTGACAGAAGACATTTGGTTCAAAGGTACAAGGGACCTGAGAAACCAGCGATGCCAGTTGAAGAAGCCACACGTGTGGTGTTACCTCTCCGCGTATTGGCTCATCAAGATATACAACTTAGGAGAGTTCAAGATAGGGATTTCTCTTTTCTGAAGCAAATCACTTCTGATCAGAACACACCAGAGTTTGGTGGCTTTAATACGAAGCTCTGCAGAGAGCAAGGATGATCCATCCAACCTGCAACGAGGGCCATTTATACACCACTCATAGATATGGATCCAGCTGATCTAGACATGATGTTTACAGCAATGGAGGAGGGAAAACGCTTGACCGCAGTGTGTGGACAAACTGTAACCATCTTCACAAACGACCAACAGCTGTATCGAGTAGCCGTTAATGTTAAATGGGTTTATCCTGAGCAATTTACCCAGTCCATACCAAGGCTGGGCGGCATGCACACCCTTATGAGTTTCATCGGTTGTGTGGGGAACTTGATGGCTGAAAGTGGGCTGGAACACATGATGAAATCTGTCTTTGGAGGTGTTGCTCATATGCTTGGTGGAAAAAAGTTTCCCCAAAACTTCGGGGCCCTGCGATTGGTGACTGAGGAGGTCCTTCGTTCCAGCGTGGCTCAGGCAGAAAGTCATGAAGACTTAATGGACACTCTTGAAACAAATGCAACAAAGAGTATGACCACACAACTATGGGTACAGAGCCTTGTGAAACCTGTATTCATCATGATGGCGTTTGTTCATGCTGAGCGTGAAGGAGACTGGCCATTGCATCTTTGGGCTATGAAGGAGATGCTCCCCTACTTCTTCGTGGCTGGACATCACAACTATGTTAGATATGGACTCTACTACCTTCGATCGATGGAAAGGCTTCATGGAGACATTCTGAAAATGTTCTTAAAAGGAGATCACGTGATGCGGCACAAGAAAGGCCTATGGAACGGCATATGGTCGGATATGTACATCGAGTCCACGTTCATGCACTACGGTCATGGCATGCATGGAATCGTTGGCATTACACTGAAGCCTTCTTCACTGAAGAAGTGGGCCTATAGTATGCACACGTTTAGTTAGATAGTCCACGATCTCACAGATACGTCTGAGGGGCACATAGTCACAGAGGTGACCATTCACAAGGAAGAGAAGCCATCACACATACGATCTGATGCAGAGGACCGAGATAAGATAAGGAGAAAACTCCAGTCCTGTATCGACCCAATTGACCCAAACGAACATGCAGACAGAGTTGTCAACATTGTAACTGGCAGAATTGGACCGGAGAAGGTGAACGCGCCAAAGGCAGTTGACATTGGCCAAGCACAGATGCATTCATATGAAGAAAGCTGGCCAGCAGGATTCAACGCTCCCTTATCTAAACAAGTCATAACTATGGCAGTGACATGGAAAGTCATGCGTGTGGCATCTACTGAGGTTTGTGATCCAAATCTCATCGACTCCAGGGTCATGGGACTCCAACAAAGTCTAAACATCAAACTATGTGACTTTTTTGGAGTACGAGCTTGCACCTGTGCCAACATCAATGTTTGATGAAAAGGGGGAGATGAGAATAGCAAAGACCAAGTCGACATTGAAGAAGAATCTCCAAGTGGAAATCTCAACAAGACTGGGTCCACAACCTGAAGTCACCATCTTAGATGGTTGTGCAATCCTCTGGGTTATTCATTGGCCTAACAGGGGAATTGGTCGTAGTTCATGAACTGGTCATCATTTGCGTTACAGGGTCAAAATATTCAATTTTTCAGTTTTCTCTGTGTTGATAGACATCACCAAGTTACATGCACTTGTGTGAAAAAAATTAGCAAAAACCACTAATTAATGGCGAATATGGAATTTTTAATTATGAACTTTAATGGATAATGCATTACAAGGAAAACACATTTTCGCGTTTATCTCAAATTCACCCTTTCTGAGTAAATTGGATGTGGATCAGTTATCCTTTGGCAGTTTTGGACAATTCAAGTGCGAAATTAATCTTGAGAATATGCTAGATACATAACTATGTAAAGATATTTACTAGATCTCTTTTAGGAGTTTGTACATATTGGTCAGGGTTTACTGAATAATAACGAGTTGAATAATCAATTTTGCATCATGCAACAGCAAGTCCCAAGTGTTACTCACCTAAAAAATAACAAAATAGATTAGATTAAAGCTTATTGATTGAAATAAATTCAGTTTATTCCAAATTTGAATCACCACATCCTCTGCCTCCGCCACATCCGCCGCCTCAGCCTGTTTACTCCACCCCTGACTTGTATCACTTATTTGCCTGTTACACAAAAACTATTGCATATTTTTTATTTCTGTTATTATCTTGCCAAAACGAAGTTTTTGCAAGATATGTTAATCAGCTTGTATATATATTTTTATTATTTTTATTTTTTTTTTGTTTGTCTGTAATCACATATAAAAAATTCTGCAGAGCACAGTTATCATTGGAAATTTTTGTAACTTCGCATATCAGAGGCCTATAGAGGTCCCTTTCAGCGCATAAAATTTTGAAGGTCAAGGTCAAAGGTCAAGGTCACTTTATCGCAAATCAGGGGAGTCGACGAAACCCTTATTTCTTGAGTAATTTTGATCGGATCGTCTTCAAACTTCATGGGAATATAGTTCATGGTCTGGCGCTCAGCTGATTAATTTTTGGTGGCGATTGGCCTTGACCTTCATGGTTAGCGCCTAAGGTCAAAGATATTTGATCCCAAGGTCAAATTTTCAAGTTTTAGGAACCATATCGTGTAGTACCTCAAATTGAACACCTCGATGAGTGCTTTCTAGATATGTCAAGCTTGAGACATTATGACGTCATTTGGTGACGTTATGAGGCAAACGCATATTTTTCATGGTTACTCTGTAGAACGATTCTCATCGGAATCTCTCGTAGGTAGATATTCCTCAAGGAGTCGCTCCTGGTGGATAGCAGCTCTGTTCACCTCAGTGTGACCTTAAAGAAGTCACAAGTGGTCACCTTTTGGCAAGATATGGATCACCCTGTGGGTGACAATGGTTTATTTCCACATTAAACTAGACAAAATTACCTTTCTTCTCATACTAAGATATCGAGATATCTGTGGTTTTTCTGGTCTGTAGTCAAAGTGGAAAGTGGATGTTTTGAAGAACATGTAACAACTCCGCCTTTTTAGGGTGACCAGTTCATGAACTACGACCAATTGTGCAAGATGTTGTTGACAACTTCACGAGCTACATCATGGCAAAGGTGGACAAATCAGATGTATATCTGGTATTTGACAGATATCATGATTTCAGCATCAAGAGTGGAACAAGATTAGCAAGAGCTGGGCAGCAAGCAAGCAGGCACCACAGGTTGAACCGCCAGACTCCACTGCCTCCACAGCTGGTGGTTCTGTCAGTCACTGAGAACAAAGTTCAGCTGATAGAACTGATTCGCCAGAATTGATTGTCGTTAGTCAACAGAGAAAGCAGAGCCAACACAGGCTCGTCATTACGGGACAGGAGTCTACCTGTCTGTACGTACGTGCCATGGAGATACTGGCTGCAGGAATGAGTGCACCAAGACAGCTGCTGCATTTGCCCTTGATGATGATTTTGACACTGAATCAGACACCAAGCACTGAAGTAGCCTTCATAAGGTTTACAAACCTGTTATATATATATATATATATATATATATATATATATATATATATATATATATATATATATATATATATATATATATATATATATATATATATATATATATATATATATATATATATATATATATATATATATATATATCTGAACTAGTGCAGGGGCATATGTTTGCATGTTGGCAAATTATGTTAATTTGTGGCACCAAAGTTTTTCTGACTCAGAATGTTCCCACAAGAAAATCTTTGGTGCCAATTTTTTTTAGAGATATTTGACTACGTTTTTTTCAGGTATAGACATCAGAACATATAATTGACCAATTCAGCAAAATTTTTGATGTGCTTTTTTGTAAATACTTGATGAACCATGTCATGTAGCACCTCAAAATGATCAGTGTGGACCATGGTATACAATGAAAATGTCAGAATTTATACATACCATAGTTTAATTAAATGGTATCGTAAAATCCAAGATGGCCACCTCTAAATCATGAAATTAAACTAATTGGCATATATGTATATTAGAGTGGTCCAAAAAGTCTAAAAAAAAAAATAGAATGTTGCTCCACAAGCTTAAAATTATTCTAATATGATCGAATAACGCGCATAAATTCTTTTAGCTTGATCGGAGGTGATTTAGAGGTCGCTCCATATGATGACTTTTAGTCTCATGACGAATAAATTAGGGTATGGTCAGGTATGATTACGGTACTTCTGGATGTCCGAGGTGGAAATGGAGTGCATTTTTGAACTATATGGGATCGATTTACTCTAAGAAATGACTGCACCGACATTGAATTCACTACCATTTCGAAAATATGACCTAAAACAAGATTTATCATTACTGGAGTTGAGTAACTAATCCTACTCATTTCGATATTTTCTAATCTATAATTAATTTGTTGTCCATCTAAACATTTCTTAGAGTAAATCGACCCCACTGAGTTTGAAAATGCAGTCCATTTTCGCCTCAGAAGTTCAGAAGTGTACGGATTCGCATCTCATCATACCCTAATTTAATATAATAATAACTAAATAAATAACTAACTTATTTTTTGTGAATCATTGAATCTAAAACACTGGATGTTGGGCCGGCGAGAAATAAGTTCAGGCGGGAGTGGAGACAGCAATAGAGGCGGAGATGATAGTGGTATTTGGTAAATGAGACGAAATATTCTAATAGTTTGTAATTCCATTGATTGAAAAATTAGGGTAGGGTGAGATGCGAATCCGTACACTTCTGAACTTCCTAGGTGAAAATGGACTGCATTTTCGAACTCAGTGGGGTCGATTTACTCTGAGAAATGTTTAGATGGACAACAAATTAATTATAGATTAGAAAATATCGAAATGAGTAGGATTAGTTACTCAACTCCAGTTACGATAAATCTTGTTTTCGGTCATATTTTCGAAATGGTAGTGACTTCAATGTCGGTGCAGTCATTTCTTAGAGTAAATCGACCCCATAGAGTTCGAAAATGTACTCTATTTCCACCCCGGACATCCAGAAGTACCTGTAATCGTACCTGACCATACCCAAATTTAACCAACTCATGAAACTAAAAGTCGTCATATGGAGCGACCTCTAAATCACCTCCGATCAACTTAAATTTTTTTATTCGCGTTATTGAATCATAGTGGAAAAATTTAAGGCTTGTGGAGACAACATATGAATGTTTTTTTTATTGCTGTTTTTGGACCACCCTAATGTATATACAGTATATGCAAAATTAGTTAAGATAACAACACAGTCTATTTGTTGTAATAAATTACAGTTGTTGATCATGAGGAATCCCATTTCAGAAGAGTTATTTGATTGGATATCTTTAAATACAACTTAGCAGATAATTAATAAATAAATAAATTATTATCTTACTATTTGCTGATTATACATTTTTTAGAAAATAGACAACATCACAGCTATATAAACTATATATTAATTCCCTTACAATAATTTTGTGCATAAGATTCACAATTTTCTTTATCTTTCAGAGAGTGGACGACATCACAGTTATATATTAATCATAATACTTGTGCATAAGTCACACAGTCATGGCAATACAATCATTATGTGCTTTTGGTTAACAAGTTTGCTTTGCCTTTCTTGCTTCTGTTTATTTCAGATGTACTTACATATGCTGTACCAGACCACTAATCATAAAAATTGAGGTATCTCTCTGAAATCAAAATGGACAAACCCCATTCCAAGCATCCTTGTGTAACTTCAGAGACAAACTATGTAATATGTCTGAAGTGTCAAGTTCCAGGTGGACAACTGGTTGCCAATCCCACCTCATATGACAAGTTCCTGGACAGTGTTCATGAGCGTGCAGGTTATGGTGATCCTGGTTATCTACCATTGAGCAGCAGACTCCGGGATGTTGATGCATCAGATCTTCAATCATATGGGGCGTCTTGGCACAGGGAGTGCTTTCAAGAGACTTGATCTCAAGTCTTTCAAGAGACTTCAAGAGACAAGAGACTTTTCAAGAGACTTGATAAGATCAAAATTGATCGTGCGAAGATGCGATTTCAGAAAACTACAGCCACCAAAGATTCTGCCAATCTGCTATCATCTCCAGTAGGCCGTCCGTCATCTTCCCAAGCATCAAAATGTGATGATAACTCACCGTGTTCAGATGCCACAACAGGGACGAAGCCATTCACCCGATCATCATCAGTCTCACGTAACAAGATGCAATGTATATTCTGTAGTGGAGATGGAACGACAAAACAATTGCAATAAGTGTGTTCATTTGACGTTGGAAAAAAAAATCTACTACGCTGTCCAAATCAGTGATAATGATGAATGGAAGGTTCGATTACAAGCCATATCACCAAATGACGCTCGGGCCATAGATGTAAAATATCATCTCCTCTGCTACGTGAAACATGTACAGCATCAACCACAGCAACAAACGTTGAATCCTCACCAAGTGGATCAGAACCAAAGGACTATTCTTGCTGACATCGAGTTCTTCAATGTATTGAAAAATGTACTTCACTCTGGCAACATTGTTTCAATGAATGATGTCACCAACACCTACATTGGCATCCGCAGAATGCATGGAGTGGTAGGAGGAAAATTGATTCAAAATAAACATATTAAAGATCTGATCAAGACACACCTTGAAAATGTTGAATTCTCACGTCCCAGTGTGAGACAATCTGAAATGTTATGCTCCAAGACTATGAAAGAATCTGCCATCAGAAAAGAAATTGACTCCCGAAGTATGGAACAGAACACGAAAAGCATTTTTGAATGTGCGAATACTCTTCGAAAGGACATTCTTTGTGGCAGAGAAACGCCATGGGTCTTTGACGGATCACTTAACAGTGGTAGTAGAGATGATAACGTCCCAGCATCCATGACAGCACTGCTCCGCTGGGTGTTAGAAGGGCCATCCATGTCCTTGGCTGATGAACGTGCAAACCACATTGACAGAGCACCATCAACATTGCTCAGAACATAATGTATGAAGTGAAAACCCAAAGGCAAGTGACACATATACCCAAGAATGTGAACTCATTTGCAGAATCCGAGAAATTGCCACCTACAAAAGGAGCACTGGAACAACACATCAAGCGAGCTCATTATCAGGCTATGGTGTGGTACCATGATGAAATAGCCAAACCCAAACTACCAGAAATATCAGAATATGGTTGGACATTAGAGAACAACCTATACAGGCCAGTGATAACCCATCTACCACCTGCACCAAAGGCTGTGCTGGAACTTGTGAGGTGCAAATGTGTCAAACAAATGTGCAGAACGGCACGTTGTTCCTGCAAGCGAGCAAATGTTGTATATACAGAGATGTGCACTTGTGAGGCATCTGATGACATCTGTGAGAACACTCAACAATCAGCAGCCTCTGATTCAGATGACAGTGATGATGAACTATAATGATGAACTCTGAAATAATATAAAATATAACACTTAAGTTGGCCAAGCAGCATGCACCAATTTTGTTCAATAAATTTGAAAATACACTATATTTTCCATATTTTAAAATATATAACAATTTATATAAGATAAGTAGCATGACAATTTCCTGCCAAAATTACTCTGTACATCTCACCGGTGATTTTAAGGTGCTATATGACATACTTATAATTAAGTTTTGAAAAAATAAATTTTTGTTATAACACGATCACAGTCATCTCGTATTTTCTGGAAAAAAATCACACTAAACATGCATAAAAAAATTGTCACCAAGATTTTTCAATATCAATATACTCCTGTAGTCACAAAAAAACCTTACAACATAAATTAACATAGTTTGCAAACATGACCATGTATCTCAACATATGCCCCTGCACTAAACATTTGATTTACAGAAGAATGTCTTCTTTTGTTCATGTTGTTAGCTGCTTTCATTGCATACGGTCGAATTGTTGAATCTATGAATAATAAAGTGATCTATATTCACAAAGACTGAAGTGTTTCTTTTCTCTCTATATGTCTATTTATCTACATTTTCAATAATGGTGACTGCTAATTTGCATATTAATGAGCTAAATTTAAATGTTATTAAATTGTAAATGGGTTTATCATGATCAGTGACCCTAAAAACATGGGTTTGGACACCTCAACCAGGCTGTTTGGATGCTTACTTCTGGATATTAAGACAAATTGTTATTTTGATAATGGCGACTGCTAATTTGCATATTAATGAGCTAAATTTAAATGTTATTAAATTTTAAGTGGGTTTATCATGACCTGTGACCCTAAAAACATGGGTGTAGACACCTCAATCAGGCTATTTGGATGCTTACTTTTGGGGATTTAACAAAAATAGTAATTTCGACAATGGCCACCGCTAATTTGCATATTAATGGTTTTCTACAAAAATGCTCAAGGATGCCAGAGTAGCATCAATCGGAATATTCATTCAGATGGTCTTATGATCACAAAAATGCAGAAAAACATTGTGCGGACCCTAATGTACGCTTTTCTGGCCAACACTCGGACTAATAGACTTTTTCTTCTGCAGGTTTGTTTTCATGTTGCACCCTAAATCTCAGTGATGTGTTTCACACTATTATAGGAATTAAAGCTATACAAGGTCTTTGATGATCTTTGCAGAGGTATGAGGGACCAAAACAAAAAAAAATTGATGTTATCCCATACACCCTTGTCTAACCTCAAAATTTTCCAAGCACAATTCTCTTTTCTCTCTCTCTCTCAGATTACAACCTCCATACCATTTTTTCTCTCTCTAATTCTACCCCTTAATCCCTACCATTTCCCTTCATGCCCCTAAATACAGCTTTTTTCATTTCAACTCCCCATCCCCCAAGTCCCCCTTTATGCCTTCTGAAAAATTATTTGGCCCCAAAGGATAAAAGACAAATGAAGACTGGCCTATTTAGTGTTCCCATGTTAATCAGGGTTAAATACCACATACTATGCCAATTTGTCCATTATTTAACAATGATGATGTAATTAGTGTAAAAATTGTCCAAATGTCTCCTGGCATCTTGGTTATACATGTGATATATGTACAAATTCCACAATGAGCCTGACATCACTGTTAGAAAAAGACAGCAAGAGCTCAACTTTATAAAATGACATTAAAAGGTTCTTGAGTGGATCTTACAATAAATTGCCTGTATGTTCCCACATGTCCAGAGGTAGTCCATTATATATGCAGACCCACCAGTGTCTGTGTCACTGCTGTCACTATCACTTGATTCATTCCTCTTGCGTTTCTTTCCCTTGCTCCGTCTTTTCTTGCTATGTTTTTTATGTTTCTTTTTCTTCTTTTTCTTCTTCTTGTCATCTGTAAAAAGTAAATACAGCTCAGAAGACAAAGTGATGAAAACTTCTAAGGCCCGCACATCAAATTAAATTTACATAATGGTGTGGAATCTCCCTCTTCACAAAGGTTCAAGCATTCGATGACACCAAATAAAAGCATCAAGTGGTAGATAACTTAAGATGGGAGAAGATTCCCAGCATTTCACATAAATCACAAGTTCGGAGAAGTGATGCTTCTGCAAGTCAATAACGTTTGCAAGATTTGAGATGAGATTCATATTCAGTAAACACCTTTACATATATGCCTGGTGTTGGCTTAATGGTTAGGGTGGCGGGCTTTGGATCCTAGAGTCCTGAGTTCAAATCCCGCTCAGCTGTTGAATTAATTAATACCAGGTGGGGTTAACTCGATCTGTCATCCTTCCGAGGTCAGCAAAATGAGTGCCAGCATGCTGGTATACTGTGTCAGAGAGGTGACCTGACCAGGATTGTGTCCAATAGCCAAGAAGACTGCTTAAGCAGCACCAACGCTCTGCACAGAGTGTGGTCCCTCTCCTCCTCCATTACATTTTAAAAGAAGGTTAAATCTCGACCGATGTGCAGACGACAAAAAGTACATACTGCCATACGCTCACTTCAGCCCCCTCCATTGTAGGTCATACTGCAGAATATTAGGGCTGAAAACATCATTAAATTATCCATCTGTGCAGGTCATTTCACCCTGAGGAAAGGGCACCATTCACAAACACACATTTCTCACTCTCTGGTCAGTCATTAACAGAGCGCAGAAGCCACCCCAGGCACCCAACAAACTGGTCACACCTTGAGGCTATATTAAAAAAAAAATACAAAGCCCAATCACTGTTATGGTATCAGAAACAATGCACCCCACTGGCTATTGCAGCATGCATCCTGATTCTCACACAACACATTCAATAAGCTCATAATAGTACATAAGGTGTTCGTAAACAGCGATATGGGTACAACCACCAAGTCTGTGATCTCATACTACTGCATCATCCAGCATCTCTGGAAACAACACACTTGATGGCTCTGAGAACAATTGATATGTCTTAGTTAGAGGGTAAAATACAGACACTGCTAGCCCATTGCAAATTGATTGTTGCTTTGTACCGCCTTCCCACTTAGTCCTTGATACTCCCACAGCTCTGCGAGGCTGCATGCATCCCATATGCCCACACTTTGAATTCCTTACAACATCTGTTCTCACAACTCACTTTCATTTCTTTGTCTCCATTATCCTGTCCACTCCAGTTCTCACATGGTCATGCACCACCACCTTAAGCTGTCTCCCATTCTACTCATGATCTATTGTAAGTTACTAGCAGGGACTCGCAGAACATCCATGCAATGCAAAATGTGACGAAGTCCTCTACTCCCCCCGCACCCCCCACAAACCTCAAGTCATGAACTCCCACTCCCAAACCCCAAGTTGAGCTCAATCTCCACCTCCCAACACAGGGTTCTAACCCTCCCCCCACCACAACTCAACTTCCCCTTACCCCCACCCCCACTTCCCAACCCCCCCCCCCCCGAACACAGAAACTGCAATCGAAACAGCAAAAACACTGCTCTTTCATGTCATGGGCCATCACCGTCGCCTGTCCAGCTTACAATCCTGCGAGATATGCAGAAACCCCATGGAATTGCAACTACCAAGTGATTTAAGTCATGCGAGTCCGATATAACTTCCCTCAAAATTTTGAAGTCCGATGTACTTCCGTTTGTCCAATAACCAGGGTCTGTATCTTTGTGAATAATCTGTGTAAATAAATGCTTTTGTGCCCTTAGTTCTCCCTCCCCGTTTATTTATTAAATATGCACATGAAGTCACTTGGTCTCAGAGTGATTTGAGTTGCCCTGATCGCAAAAGGCCCGAGTTATTAATTGGCCGTTGAAGGATACATTGGGTTTTCGACGTTTATTTTGTGCATAGAAAGCATCCAGTGTCCGGCGTGGTGACCGCTCAAACTGTCATTTGGGTGCTGGGTGCGAGGGAGCACCAGCACGTCGCTTAACCAACCTTGCCAGCTCAGATGTTCCACTGAAGTCCGGTAGCTGCATCTCAAACCATTCAATCTTACAACTGTGTACATATATTGTTTCATATCGTTAAAAGTATACACATCGCTAAAAATAAATAATGACGAATATTTTTTTACAATCTCGCGAGATTCCAGGAATTCCTCAAACAAAGACACATATAATGACACTGGTTTTCTGGTCCCTGATCAAGTCGTTTAAGGGAAAATAGTCGGAAACAGATGGCTGCTTTGATCGCTTCCGAAAATAAAATAAAAATAACCTGTGTTTGAAGCAAAAACATGTTCATTGCCAATGTGGATGTACAATATATCATGGCTATATACAGAAGCCTGGTAAAGTATTTATTTCAAATAATTTCACATTTAGATGAATTATGTCGAAACAATTTTTCCAAATGAACTTTTTAAAACATAACTGAAGGTATCAAACTAAACACTGTTATCATTGACAGAGGTTACATGTCAGGAATAATGAAAATAAGCATGTCACTGGTTGCAAAAGTATTCAGCCCTTAGGTCACTACTTGGTGGAAGCACCTTTTGCACCAAAGAATGCTATGAATCTTTTTGGGTCGGTCTCTTCCAGCTTTACACAGTGAGATGGTGAAGTCTTTGCCCATTCTTCACGTGAAAATTGTTCTAGTTCTGCCAAGTTTGATGGGGATGGTCGATGAACTGTAATCTTCACGTCTCACCATAAATGTTCAATTGGGTTCAAGTCAGGACTTTGACTGGGCCACTCAAGAACATTTATTTTCTTCTTATACAGCCACTGCAGTGTGGCTTGAGCTTTGTGCTTTGGATCATTGTCCTGCTGAAATGTGAATCTCCTACCCAGTTTCAGATTCATGACCGATTTAAGCAGGTTTTTTTTTTATCAAGGATTCTTCTGTACTTTGTACCATCCATTGTCCCTTCTATTCTGACAAACTTGCCAGTCCCTGCTAATGAAAAGTAGCCCCATAACATTATGCTGGCACCACCATGCTTGATAGTAGAGATGGTGTTGGCTGGGTGATGTTCAGTGTTAGGCTTGCACCACACATAACACTTTGAAATTAGACCAAAAACTTCAATTTTTATCTTGTCTGAACAAAAAAGCTTTTCTCCACATGCCTGCAGTATCATTAAGATGCTCCAAACGAGGTTTTAGATGCATCGTTTTCAGTAATATCTTCTTTCTTGCCATCTGTCAATAGAGGCCAGCTTTGTGAAGGGAACAGGATATTGTTGATTGATGAACACTGACCATCTCAGACATAGAGTCTTGCAGATCTTTCAAAGCCATTGTTGGATTTTCAGTGACATCCCAAACCAGTTTCCTGCTTGACCAGCTGCTGAGTTTGGATGGGCAACCTGATCTGGGTAGTCTGGGTGGTATATGTCTTCCCATTCTTAATGATGATTTTCACCATACTCAAAGGGATGAGTGACTTTGAAATCTTCATGTAACCCTCTCCTGAACAGTGCTTCTCCACCACTTTATATCTGAATTAGTTGGAAAGGTCCTTGGTCTTCATGTTTGCCGTGTTGGTTGACCAAGTGAGTTGTACCTTAAAACTCTTTAGATAAGTGGGGGAGCTTACTTTTTAAGTTAAACCACAAACAGCTGAAAGCTATTACACTCATTTTGTAACCTTTTAAACAAATAATATGCTCCTGAAGTGATTTATGGTGAATTAGGCAAAGGGTTTGAGTAGCTATGCAACTGATAATCATCTGATGTTCTCTGATATCCTAACTTATTCACATTTTATCTTTTTCTTTTGTGAAACTTTGGAGTCTTTCAATATTACTTAAGAAATCTAAAGATTTCGTAAGTATTTTGATGACTTCCGTCCTCTGTTTGTGTGTTTGAGTGTTTGTTTGTTGGCACGATAACTCGAGAACGGAAGAAGCTACCAATGTCAAATTACACCACGTGATTCAGGAGGGTGATGGCTAGTGCTGATTAGATTTTGGTCAAAATTGGTCAAAGGTCAAGGTCACAGTGAGGTCAAACATTCGATTTTTGATGGTTTGGTACAGAATCATTGTAGAAACTTCTGGTTTGCGTTGCTACCTTCTCGAGAGACAGCTTTAATAAGACAAGGTCAGAGGTCAAGTTGACGATTTCGTAAGTACCAGTCGATGACTGCTTGTTTTTTTTGCAGACATTGTCAAAGCTCGTATGGGAACGAACACACAATGCACAACAAGGGGGGCAGGAGAGGGAAGGACAAAACAGTGGGGAAGAGAGACAAGGAGATATGTGGAAGGGAGTGGGATGGGGGCAAGGAACACAGGGTATACAAGATGGACACTACAGGGACTTTCAGGAAGGAAGGCAGGGAATTTCAAGGAGGTGGGCTTGGGGTAGATTAAAGCGAGTAGAAAGATCGAGGTTTTGAATGGGGGGAAGATAAGAGGTGGTGGTGAGCAGCTGTTTTGAAGGCCTGGAGGGAAGAATGGGATTGAAGAGAGTGTGGGAGTTTATTCCAAAGGTGGGAAAAAGAGGAATGAAAGAGTGAAGATGAGCAGTGATTCGTAATTTTGGTAGTTTACCAGAAGGGGGTTGCTGGCGAACCTTGAGCACCCTGCGGAAATATGGGGGTGAAATATTGCAGACAGAGGAAAGGGGCCAAGACAAGAAAGGAAACGGTAGAAGACAGAAAGACCACCGATTTGCCTGTGGTGAAAGAGTGAGAGGCCCAAAGACTCAGCCTCACCGCAGAAGATACCAATGATCCTAAAAGCCTTGGTTTCCACAGTGTGAAGCCAAGAAAGGTGAGAGGCAGGAGCACCAGACTAGGGGGGAGAGCAGTGCTCCATCAGGCTGCGGACAAAAGCTTTGTCTGTGGTCAGGAGCTCAGGTGAGCTGAGGAAGGACCTTGCACGACGGACGATTCCCAGTCGGCGACTGACTTTGGAGGCCAGGTTTGAAATGTGGCTTTACCAGGAAAGGTCATGGCAGATAGTGAGACCCAAAATCTTGAATGAAAGGACTTCTTCCAAAGGATTGTTGAGAAAGTAGAAAGGGGGGGGGGGAGGGTTCCAAACGGTCCTTTCGGAGAGACATAGTGAGAGTGTGAGATTTGTCAGGATTGAGAGACATGTTCCACGTGTTGGACCAGTTTGTGATTTTATCCAGATCTGCAGAGAGCGAAGAAGCTGCTGCTTGCCGGTCTGAGGGATGACAGATGTTTTGGCAGAGGTTGGAGTCATCAGTAGGGAGATAAAGAGGATTTTCCAGGAGATAGAGGATTTTCCAGAGTCAGAGAGATCATTGATGAAAACCACAAAAAGAACAGGACCCAGAACGCTGCCTTGAGGAACTCCAACCTGGACAGGAAGAGGGGATGAGGGAACTCCATTTAGGGCCACACGTTGGCTGTGACAGGAGAGGAAGTCTGCGAGCCATGAGTGGAGATGTTCTTGGATACCATAGGAAGAGAGTTTGGTGAGCAGGGTAGGGTGCCAGACCGTGTCAAAAGCACATGATATATCAAGGGATATGGCTCTGATTTCATGTCTGACATTGAGGACCTCCATCCATTGTTGGGAGAGCAGAAGCAGCATATCCAGGGTTGAATGACCTGGTCTGAAACCAAATTGATGATCAGAAATCAAGCCAATGGAAAAGAGGAAGGATTTAACGTCTGAAGCGATGATGGATTCCATTACCTTGCTGATTGGGAGAAGGCTGATTGGTCTGTAGTTGCAGGGATCTGTTTTTGCACACTTTTTTGCCAAGCGCTAATGTTTGCTGATTTCCAAGCAGATGGCAAATGACCTTGAGCTAATGAGAGGGTGAATAGAACAGAGAGAGGGTGATCAAGAGCAAAAGAGCAGGATTTTAGTACACATGGGCTGATGCCATCTGGACCGGTTGTGGATTCTGAGTCGAAGTTTGACAGCAAGCTCTTCACTTTATCAGAAGAAAAGGACACCGAGTCCAGGGATAGTTGGGTGCGATTAGGTGAGGTGGGTACAGAAAGCGATGGGTTTCGGACACAAGATTTAGATGCAAACACTGAGTTTAGACATTCAGTCTTTTGTGAAGACTCTACCTATTAAGTTTGATTTGAAAGCAAGAAAGAAAGATTTGATTTGAAATAAACTCAAGTGGCATCAAAGGCTGAAAACTTTGAATGGGGATAAATACTTTTGAAGGCCACTGTAGCTTGGATAGATTCCAATTGCACTTTCCCATCGACTGAAAACAGAGGCACTCAAAGGCTGACACCTGAAGCATGATGCCAATATTTACTGTGGCCTTTGCAAGACCATTGACACCTATCGGCTCCAATCTTTCAATATTTGATGATGCTTTTAACAGTCTATTTGGTCATTTTACACTGAAGGGAAAACTTGAAGGGAGGGCATGGCGATTGTAAGCACGACAGCTCTAAAGATGCCTTTGGCTTTGCATAGCAACAACATGGTGGACGAATGATTTTTCAGGGGACAACTGTGGGTGGAGTCAGGCCAGCTGAAAAACCCATGTTATACGCAGACAGATGAATAAGCGTATTATTATCTAGATAATCTCATTGACCATTTTGGCTGTTGGTTTACCATGAGCTCTGCTTGCACCTACTCTGTTTCACTGTCTGAATTGTTTGTATAAATCACATGCACCTATCCTCTTCTGCATCATTGTGCCATTTTGTCTTCTTGCCTGTGCCCTTTGTTAATTTGTGTACCACTCGATTTGACTTGGAGATGTATCTGGGAGAGGCAGTACACCTCTGTAAAGGGGAGGGGGGAGGGAGGCAGGGAATCATCGCACTCATTGAAGTGATTATTCACCTTTTGTTGGCCCTCACCGGCACCCAACCCTCATCCGTGGCTCCAAGTATTTGTTTGCAAGCGATAATGTAATGCGACCCCGGAAAACCGTTTTCACATTAAAATGCACCACACACACCATCCTGTTCGAGTAAAATGCTGCCGTTTCAATTTTCACATATTCCAAATTGCTGTCAAACATCGATTTCAACAGTACTCAAAATTCATCACTTGTCCACCTCACAATGATCCTTACGTGATACTTAAAGCCTAAAGCACGGAACTAAGAACCAAATGCATACCTTCAGAATCACCATCAAATGAACTCAATATTTTCTTGCATTCCTTTTCATCACCACCTTCTACTGGTGTATGTTCATCAGAGCTGTAAGTGAAAATCCAAAGATAAAACATATGTTATGGGATTATGCATGTAATGTGGTTAGTGGAAAGAAAAATGTTAAAACTTTCATGAAAACCAAAATAGGACATTGTTCGTACTCTGGGTCTGGATCCTTTGGAGAAGCAGCCCAAATCTTTGGTGCTCCCACTTCGGCAATGTGTTCTCGCTGGCAAAATCTCCTACAAAGAGAAAATCAAAATAGTGTCATTTTCAGACACTCTTGCCAGCAAGATGATCTGCTTTCGAATAAGTTTGTGCTGTGCTATTTGACAGTAAATGTTTCCGAATTAGAAATCACTTGCATTTCCAAATTGTATAATAGAGAACACTCAGCACAACAAAGCATCTAATTTTCAGATATGGCTTCTGAACAAGGATGACCAGACAGCTTCATGAATAAGGGGCTTTCATAGTGATGTAATCTTGGGGCGGGGCAGTGCTGGGTGAGGGGGTGGGGGGGGGGAGGTATCCATTGTTAGAATGTAATAACTGTGGTCTGGTCCGTGTGATTCAAGTTGCATAGATTTACTCTTGTAAACGGTAAAAATCAGAATGAATAAGTCGTCATGTTACATGTGATGCTTAGGAGGCAGTGTATGTAATTCAGACAGTGTAGCGAGGGATAAGATTGTATGGTGTAAAACCTGGACTGTACAGGTGAGGCCAGGTGAGCAATTGGGCACAGAAACACAGGGGAAACCGTTAAGTGCTTTAAAAGGACCATTACAAACTGGCAGCATGTGCGTATAGGCCATGGTGGCGAGATGCGCTGTAGAAGCTCAGAAGGAGTCGAAGACTTTATGGGCAGCTCCCGTGGGGCAGGAAGGCGAGATCAAGGTACGGCTCACACTGGTGGGCTGCCAAAGCCCGGGAGGGTCAGACTGATGCAGAAGACAGAGAAGAGTGTGATTGGTGCTGTGCAAGAGAGGATGCACGAACCCTGACCTCAGGGAATCGTTGTGCTTTTGAGCCTGGACCTGCATGATCTTACATTGCCTTCAGCGCTCCTCAGCTTCATCTCTCCTTGACTTCATCGCTCCACGACTTCACCACTCCTCACCTTTGCAGGTAGAGTTGCTCCGGTTGGTAATTGTGGGATGTCAACCAGCCCATGCCTGCCCCTGTGTACCCGTAGGAGTCTGGTTTCTGTGACGTCTATTAGGGTGAGGTTTATTTATTTTCGGCTTGTGCACAAGTCTTGTGTGTCCAATAATCCCTAATTTGTTTGTCTGTTGACTCGCTTGGTTTGCTCGTTCCACATCTCATCCACCTTTTTCTCAATATTACTCATAAATAAACCCTATAAAGGTAAGAAACGTTTCTCTGCCTTCTGCCTTCCACACTTGCCGCCGCCTAATTTAGATTTTCACCTGTGACCTTGGGGAATCTACGGCTGGTGTTGGCTTAATGGTTAGGGGGTTGGGTTTTGGATCCGAGGGTCCTGAGTTCAAATCCCGCTCAGCTGTTGAATTAATACCAGGTGGGGTTAACTCGGCCTGTCATCCTTCCGAGGTCGGCAAAATGAGTGCCAGCATGCTGGTATACTGTGTCGGAGTGGCGACCCGTCCAGGATTGTATCCAATAGCCAAGGAGACTGCTTAAGCAGCACCAACGCTCTGCACAGAGTATGGTCCCAATCAATCAATCAATCATGTTTGGGAGGAGGAGGAGGGGGGGGAGATGTGAGTGGGGGCTGTATTGGCTTTGAGTGCTGTTATAAATATACATTTTTGCCCCCCACCCCTCCGACAAAGTCAGAGACGGGGGATATTAAAATTACCTCAGACTGACCATCTGTCCATGTACTTTTGTGAATGCGATATTTCAAAAACCGTTGAATATTTAGCTTTCATATTGCAGATAGCTATTCCTCATAACATTATCTCAACAAAATTAGATCAGGGCGGTGAATGGCTGAATGATGTTACCATGGCAACCATCTCGGTAACTTGGCTTGCATTTCAAAAACCGTTCATGATTTCGCTTTCATATTACACAGATCTATTCCTCATACCACCCAAAAGACGGAGGACATGAAGTATCAGCTCCTTGTTTTGTTTGGTTCTGGGGCCACAAGAGAAATTATGGGTGCTTCAAGCTTATTAAAATAACCTTCAATGAATAACCTTGAACTTTCATATACCTTGAACTAAAATAAACTTGAACACAAAAATTATAATTTTCTTGAAGTTTAATCCTTCCTGCCATTTATCTATCAGTAATATTTACGTTTCAGAAATATATTGTTGCAGCCGTGTGGTTCGTCCCAGTGACATGGTACGGGTTCTGCCAGGCTGTGTCAACTGCGGCCGCAACGGCCAGGTGGTTCATCTGTTCTGGGTCGGATTACGAGTCTTTTAACTCCGACACTGTACCAGTGGGAGAGTCAAGCTGGCCGATGCATTGCACTCTCTGTGCCACACACCTCATCTCTAATTAACGGCGGGGTAAGCCGGTGAGGTACATGTATACATGGCATTGGTTGCCGTTCACAATTAGGCTTTAAACAGACTAACCCCAAACTGTAATGACGATCACAGCGGTTCACATTCACCCCGGGACCAGGCATATTTAATAACGGTACATAGTGGAATCTCTCTCTCTCTATCGAGTGCAGCCTGTGGCTACTGGTTGCATCATTGGTTGGGACGCGGCTATGCCGCTGATGCAGTGTCCCCGTTACCAGTACACTGGTGCTCATTTTGCCGACCTCGGAAGGATGACAGGCTGAGTCAACCTCCTGGTGTATTTTTAATTCAGCGGCCAATGGGGCTTGAACTCAGGACCCTAGGATCCCAAGCCGCCACCCTAACCACTAAGCCAACACCAGGCTTATACATAGTGGAATAAAATACAAGGAATCAAACGACAAACAATAAAGAATAAATAAAATCCCTTTACCCAACTACTGATACTCGTGCCGACGAAACCATTAAACAATCGGGAACCGTAATTATTCTAACTTATCGGCCCCCCATTCATGCCACGAGAGACAGACCAGAGGGAAAATACCCGAGCTGTGCCCTACGGAACACTGTTGGACCCTGATGACAAGAGCAGGAACTGAACCATTAGCAGCGGGCAATCGGCCCTTTCGCAACTGCAGTTCGCACCAGTCGCTTGTTAGGAGATGGAGAGGTGTGGCCAGCTGGTTGGAGGCATGGCTCTGGCGTACAATTCAGCAGTCCAACACAGCTTCCAGGGGCATCTCTCCTCTCCCAGTCCAGGCATCTCTCCTATCCTTCCCCTTCCCCCTCCACCCCCCCCGCCACTGCATGTACTTTTATAACGTCTGGCCCCCACCTGCAGCTGTAACTCCCCCTCCCCTCTTGCTCACTATGAGCCCATGGCATAGTCTGTGGGTGGGGAAAACCACTCTCTGAGCTCACATAACAGGGCTGCTGCTAATTGGTGTGTTTGTCTTGGGTGTCCAACCCAAACTTGCGCTTCAAGGCCTATAAAAACACTGTAAAAGCACAAAAACGACAGATTTCAGAGGGTAGAACATCAAATAAAGGCTCAAAGGGTTGGTTATTTTTAGACACGGTATACATTGGGGAGGGTGGATCTCATCTGTCTGAACATAAAGCAACGCATATCAAATGTCATGATTGATTACCTCTCGCTTTCTCTTTTACATCAACGACATAAATAACTAAACTATACAAAGCAATGTTAACCCCTAAAAGTAATTTCCACAACAACATGAAAGATGAAATGATGACACGAAACACCTCCCCATCTTCCCATTGCTAAAAAGATTTGTGTTCCCTTAAGGCCTAGTCACACCTTGACGTTTTAGCCAGCGATGGCAACGTATTAAAATTTATGTAAAACGCTGGCTTACGTTGAACTTTTGATGTTTTTTTTAAAGATTCGGACGTATTCATAGCGACTTGGTCTTATGTATAACGCTTTAGTAACGGACACAGAACGTTTCGTTGTGTTATAGATAACTTATACCAACGAATGCTGAACCTGTTGTCGGCCGACACAACCGATGCCCAACGATAGTCTAACTTAGGCATAGCGCGTTGCACGCATCGCCGACGATGTCGTGACGTAGCCTATTAAAAGGCTGACGCACAACGATTCGAATCATAACTGCCGTAGAAATGGAAGTGTCAACATCGCAGTCACACCTTGGCGATCTTGCCAGCGTATGCTGACCTAAGAAAAATGTGTCTAAAACGTTGGGGCACGTCAAATACGGTATGAGTAAGTTTGGTATACGTGAGTAGAACGCTAAAGTACGCTATCATACGTCGTAGTAAGTGGAGTACGTCAAGAAATTTTAAACATGTTCAAAATTTTACGACGTACTTGGCGTATGACACACGTTCCGCATGCGATGGGGATACGTTGTACACACGATATGCGGACGCTTACACACGTCCACAAAGGCTACTTATAAGCTACTCATAAGTCGAAACACATCGCGGTAATGTCTTTTTTATGCGAAACTTATTTCTAACTTATGTTTGACGTGCTTTGAACCAATTCTTTACGTAGTCCCAACACACATTGACATATGTAGACGTATTCAAATGACGTCTTCCGGTCGACAAAAAAAATAAATGAAGGTGTTTCTAACTTACAACTGCCATATAAAGACGTGTTCCCAGCGATTTTGGGAATTGGTATATAAAAATGGTGTTCATAAAAGGGGAACCCAACAGTGTTTTCGAGTCCTTTTTGAGTCGATGTCCATGTCAGCAGTAACAGTATCAGTATCAGTATCAGTATTAGTAGTAGTTTGTTCATGTTGGCAGTAGTAGGTGAGTGTGAGGGGGAGGGTGTGGGTTATGATGGATCCTCCTTGCGTCTGCGTGTCCACGGGTAGGAGACATCTTTGCACCATTGTTCGAAGTTCTTCGCGGCTAATTTTTTATGGGGCTTTTTCAACAATGAGCTATGGCTTGTTTTTACGATTTAGTTCTATTCATAACGGGTTGGACAAATGCACAATGAACTAATAATGTGCATAGAGCACTTCGATAACTTATAGATACGGTATACCAACGAATAATTATCGTGTAGCCGGCGTTCACAAACTATGCCCAACGATAGCCTAACTTATCCATATCGTGCGGCAGTTTATCTTTGCCGGTGACGTGGGGTTTGCTATTCATAGGCTGCCACTCAACGATTTAAATGGCTGCATTCCACTATTGAAAGTAGACACTTGCGCTCAACAATTGGATTTTTTTTTTACACTCAACGACTTTTAAACGGTACCAATCAGCTATTTTCATTGTTTACAATGAACGATTTAAATTGCTGTCACTTGCCTTTGTTTTTTGACGCTGGCGCTCGGAAATTTTAATCGTTTCTATTGAACGTGCTAAATCACTCAAACTCCACTATTGAAAGTAGACGCTTGCGCTCAACAATTGGATTTTTTTTACACTCAACGACTTTTAAACGGTACCACTCAACTATTTTCATTGTTTACAATGAACGATTTAAATTGCTGTCACTCGCCTTTATTTTTTGACGCTGGGGTTTGGAAATTTGAAGGAACGTGTTAAAACGCTCAAACTCGACTATTTTAAATAGACGCTGCCGATGGACAATTGGAATCATCGCCAAGCAAGACATCGAAGTGTGAACATCCTCGTCATGCCGAAGAAAAGTTTGAAGAATGCTGCAAATAAGTGTCCTGGCCGTGGCCGTGGACGCTGACGCAAGGACGATCCATTATACCGACGTCTTTTAGCCTATGAGTAACTTAAAAGTAACGTCTGTCGACGTGTGGCAACGATCGCGTAACATGCCAACAACACGTTAATCATAGGTTAGAAATAAGTTTCGGGTACGCTAAACATTACCTCGGCGTGTCTCAACTTATGATTAACTTACAAGTAGCATGTGTTGACGTCTGTCAACGATCGCAGACCGTGCATACAACTTGTGGCCAGCGTAGCGGAACGTGTGAGTCATACGCCGGCATACGTCGTGAAATTTCAAGCATGCAAAAATTTGAGTACAACCGAAAAGTACAACGTTTAAAGCCAGCGTACAACGACGTATGGCAGTGTTTTTCAGCGTGCTCTCAATGTTATCAAAACTTACCCATAACGTATTCAACGTGTGCCAGCGTTTTAGAAAAAATTTTCAAAAATCGGCATACGTTGGCTAAAACGTCAAGGTGTGACTGGGCCTTTACTTACTATGTAGAACCCTGTTTAGTTCTTTGTGTCTTCAAAATACACTATTTATTATGGCAAATTTATCACTGATTTATCCCTTAAATTATTTTACATTTTCTTTGACAATCGTGCTTCCACATTTCTCCTTATCACCACCAACCAGGTAATATTCTTCCTTACAAGACCAGTTCAATTGTTGTAGGTCTTGAAAGTTCATTGAAAGTGACCATTTATACCCTAAATCATAAATATCATATACCCAAGGTTCGAATCAAATTCTAATTGGGACGTTGAATTTTGTATGACTTGGTATTGTCGCGAACATTTTCTGTAATTTTTGAATGCATCATAGTTTTGCTTAAGGTTGTATATTGTATCAAAAATACATGAATTAAGATATTATGAAGCAACTGTTTATCACCATCTCAGATCATTCACAATCCAAAAACATGATCTTTTCTTCCCTCATTAACAAAAAATACCCCAGGCCCTCCTCCTTGCAAATTTCTCTCTACATCTCTCCTTCCAAACATGGTATTTCAACCTCAAGTCAGTCTGATAAGCCATGTGCTCAGATTGGGAATGCTAAAAGGTAGGCCAATCAAAATGCTGCTTCTCTTACCTTTCCATAAAGTCCATAAACTGTCTTCGATAGCGCTCTGACTCTTCCTCTCGTCGCTCCCATCCCCGTCCATCTCGTGACCTGCGACTTCCCTCCAATAGAGCACTGGCTTCTTGTGACCGTCCATATCCAAGTGTCGTAGCCTGATGCCAAGATGCACACTGTGAATGATCAAAACAAAACTTGCTGAAAAACAAATGAAAACAACTTTTTGTTCAAAGCAGAGCAAATATTCTCTTGCCAGACAAATTATTTCTTATTTTAATCAGTTATACTCTCTTCCAAATATTAGTCAGGTTCACTATGTTTTTGGTTCAGGAAAAATATTTTCACGAAAAAAATAAGTGACCACTATATTCGTTATTGTTGTGTGTCTGTCTGTCTGTCTGTCTGTCCCGAGCATAGCTCCGTGGGTTTTGATCCGATCGTGACAAAATTTTGGTGGGAGGTTTATATCATGATGTAGTTGTGTTTTCCTGAAAATGGGTGTGCTGCACCCATTATGGGCAGAGCCACGCCCAAAAAAACGTCTTTTTCGGGGGTAGCCGATTTCAATTTGGATCTTCTCCTAGGGGGTTTGTCGAATCTGACAGGGGTTTCAGTATTTGGTTAGCCCAATGGCACCTGCATAGCCCCACGGAGCTCGATTTTTCATTTTCATCCCAAGGTCAAGGTCACAAGGTCACGAACTTAGAAAATTGTGAATTTTGACGTGAAAAATTTTCTTCTCCGAGGGGTTTGTCGAATCTGGCAGGGTTTCGATATTTGGTTAGCCCAATGGCACCTTCATAGCCCCACGGAGCTCGATTTTTCATTTTCGTCCCAAGGTCAAGGCCACAAGGTCATAAACTTAGAAAATTGCGATTTTGACATAAAAATCCATCTTCTCCGAGGGGGTTGTAGAATCTGGCAGTGGTTTCGGTATTTGGTTAGCCCAATGGTACCTGCATAACCCCACAGAGCACGATTTTTCATTTTCGTCCCAAGGTCAAGGTCACAAGGTCACGAACTTAGAAAATTTAGAATTTTGACATAAAGATCATACGACCGCCCAAACCTTGAGAGCTAGGATGAGAATATTTTTTATGCATAATCTTGAGGTCATTCCCCACCTAAAGTCTTGAAACCATTTTGCTCTATCTCGAGCACCTTGCCCGTGGCGCCCCCTTCAAGTTTGTTTTTACGCTGATTACATCAAAGTATGGATAATCCGATGAGTGCGAAATGCCATATAGCCTATATGACGTTATATTGTTCCTGGAATGTTCCAGAGGAAGTTTTGCACCAAAGGTCATAATCCTTGAGCTTTGACCTTTAAAGGTCACAAAGGTCAAATTTTCAAAGTTGTGGGAATCAAACCGAGTTTTCGACCTTCTTCGACGAACTAACTCCAATAAGCTATAGCACATATCCTGTTTCCTTATTTTAATGTCCACAACATTGTTTTGTGACCTTTAAAGGTTACGCAAAGGTCAAATTTTGAAATTTGTTGAACGAAACCGGGTTTTCGACATTTTGCAGCGAATAACCTGTCACTCGTACCACATCATGTTGATAATTTTTATAACTTGGTCAAACATCATCACATTGTCTCATCCTTGACTTCTGAAACAATCTACATCGTCAAATACTGCTCATGAACCATCGTCGTCTTCAGACTTGTTTCATTCAAAGTCTTGGTAGATTAGCAAACCTAAACATTTTCGAAAACGTTATGACATGGGGAATCTAAAAATACATGTTTACATTTGCGGACATACCTGCATGGCCGCCATTTTGAAAATCCAAAAATGGCCACCACGGCGGTATGTCCGTAAATGTAAACATTGATTTTCGGATTCTCCATGTTATAACGTTTCCGAAAATGTATAGGTTGTCTAATCTACCAAGATTTTGAACGAAAATTAATTTACTGACATAGTGAACCTGACTATATCCAGTTGAGTGTTGATATTTTTTCATAATCCAAAATTTCTGAGTTTGTGTCAGTCTTGTTTATAAAACTATGACTTAAATAGATGGATGATCCTTCTCGCACTGTCAGGTGAATTGGGCTGCAGGGCCAGTTTCATTGGCTTGGGTTGCAATCCTGGATGAGTCACCACTCCAACACAAGGAATTCAGGGCAGGAATTTGGAATGTATTTTTCATGGTGCCGGCGATAGCTCACCTATCTTTTGTTAAGGACACCATGGAATTTTTAACGTCCACTCAACTAATGCCGTTAGATGGGACGCCGTTTAACATACATCTGACGGACGGCACACACATTGATGAATCACCCTGCCTGTGAACCACCGGGATAAGAGTTTATAGCTGGGCCGAGATTCGAACCCAGGCAAGTGTGCATACCTCAACGCCATCCTGCCAGCCTTAGGATTGAAAAGTCATTGATATTTTGATATGGGACAGGACAAATGTCCTATTATGGAAATTGTTTCACTCTTCTCAAAAGTCACTGTCTGGTTTGTGGAGATATTCTGCTAAAATTTCAGATTTTGTGCAGAAAGGTATAAAAGGTCATTAGTTTCATATTCTATTTGAACAGATTTGGACAGCACTGCTTTGAAAAGTACAATTTTATGGCCAATCCCATGTTGCCCTGAGGGCATGAATGCGCCAAAATCATGAAATGGCATCATGTTTCGACTAGACTTGGTCGGCTCACAATTACCTCTTCCCTGAAGGTTATAAAAAGATATACATTTTCCCCCTATTTAATCAGATTGCCACATGTTATGACAGACCCTAACATGTCAATTACATCAAGGACAGCTCAATATTCAAAAGCTTACAATAAAAATCTTAAGCACTGCTTCCATCAGGTAATTTTAAACATACAATCTCAAGGATGCCAATCCATTATCCTCACCACCACAATTTTGTCTGCATAAGTACAATTTATGTTCAAACCCGACAACAGCGAGTAAGCCTCCCCCAATCATATAGGGGGACGGAGAGAGAGAGAGAGAAAGAGAAAGAGAACGAGAGAACGAGAGAACAAGAGAACGAGAGAAAGAGAAAAAACGAGGAGAGAGAGAGAAAACG
>NC_140967.1:33963112-34018112 GCF_056783735.1 Eptatretus burgeri
GTACAGCTATAGTTGTTCTCCTGGGATCTGCGCATCCATCCACGATCTATGTTCTAATGAAGTGCAGTAGGAATAATAAAAACAGCACCATGCGGAAGTGTAGGTAATCTCTCCAAAGCTCTCGGAAAGCCTTAAAATGCATCACGATCGGTTTGATTGTGAACAGATATACGGACGGACGGACATCGAGACCGGTTTTATTTGGTCATCATGAAGGTACCGCTTGATATTACGCATTGAAATAGAGACATGAATACTCAAGTGAGTTTATTATATGTCTATGATTGATAGCTTATTGACAGCTCAATAACATGAGCGATTTACTATGGCATATAGTGATCGATAATAACATACTCTACAAAAGGTTTTACGAACTCATTTTTAATAGCCACGGTCCTTTAAAAATGGGAAACATTTTAATTTCTTTTTTGTGCAATAATTCCTCCCATTTTGCAAATGAAGAACATGAACTGTTTAACTACCATAATCATCAAAACGAATTTTGAGGAGCCTCTTAAGGAAGACAATAATATCATTACAATATATGTCAAAGCTTGTTTCATTTCATGCAGTAACAAAAATCTGATGGTGGAACAAAAAAAGGGGCATGCTGAAATATTAATATATAATATAAGAATTAACTACCATAATCATCAAAACCAATTTTGAGGGGCCTCTTAAGGAAGACAATATCATCTATATTAATATATTTCGGCACGCCCCTTTTTTGTTCCACCATCAGATTTTCCACCATCAGATTACTATATATGTCAAAGCTTGTTTCATTTCATGCAGTAACAAAATCTGATGGTGGAACAAAAAAAGGGGCGTGCCGAAATATTAATATAGATAATAATAAGATTTAACTACCATAATCATCAAAACGAATTTTCAGGGGCCTCTTAAGGAAGACAATAATATCATTACTATATATGTCAAAGCTTGTTTCATTTCATGCAGTAACAAAAATCTGATGGTGGAACAAAGAAAGGGGCATGCCGAAATATTAATATAGATTACACACTGGCCACATTGAACTACAGCTACATTACCTTAACCATGATGTTGAGTCACCAATTTAAAAATTATATCACTTTTAGTCTGTTGTAAGGGTTGAATTAGCAATTTTTCCTTATATGAAGAAATGAAGAAAGTGCACAAACAGTTATTCATCTGAATCAGTTTCTTGATCTGACATGCAGTCCTGTTGGGTATTCATACAGCTCTCTGGATTGGCTTCACACTTGCACAATTCTGTGCACTCTAAATTGTTTTGCTTGCAAGAACGAGCATTACACAAACTTTTGCTGCAACCACACCTCACCAATTCTGTAACTGATTCAGGGGCTGGAGGCATTTTGGACAGAATTGGTTTCAGTTCACTGGTGGATTCTTGATACCATCCAAGCTTTGTTGGGTCAAGACGACAGGGCTTTGGAACAAGTACTTCCTGCCACACCTGGCACTGTAGATGAGCTCGGCGAATGTGTCCCACCATGTTCTTCCATGTTATTCTTCACTGCGCAAGCTATCTGTGAAACACGCTGAAGTGTGTGCTGGTATGACACTCCTGCACCAGCATGGGATACAGCATCAATAATCTTCTTACTCCGTGTGGCATGATAGCAATACAGGGACATGCCCAATGTCAGAGGAGTTTCAGTGCCACTGCGAAACACAGAGGAATCTGATTTGGGTTTGTATGTAACCTGTCTGTTTGATCTGTAAGCTTGCATCATCTGCTGTGATATGTTACTGCATGAATGTCTGATACTTTCAGACCGTACATTTGACTGGGCCGTGCTCTGTCCTTGAATTATCCAACCCAACAATATACTTAACTCTTCAGGAACAATAGTTTCACCAACCAAGGAACCTTTAAACTTCAAGCTATTATTCTGTTTTATTGTTCTCCGTATGATTTTTGCAGTAGTAAACATTGCTTGTACATCTTGTCTATCAATTTTGTTTGCAGCATTATCTACAGCATTATCAATTCCCTGACAATATCTGCTGCTCTTCCTTCGCTCCAATTGGTTCTTCTGACCACGTCCTTGTCAAAGTGGACATCTCTCTGGCTGTTATCAGAGAACCACCTCACCGCCGTCGAGTCTGGCATTTCACTCCAGCCGACTGGCAGGGTCTCCGAGCAGCCATCAAACTTACAGACTGGTCTCCTATCACTACTTTCTCAAACATCAACTCATCCTGGGAATTTTTTCAAAGAAACTTGCTCTCCCTCATGCACAGATTTATCCCCTCTCGTGTTCAGTTGTCTTACCCTTCCTCCCGCCCTTGGTTTACTGAAGCTTGTGGCGAGGCAGTTGTCCTGAAACAACTTGCCTTTGCCTCATGGAAAGCAAACCCAACTGAGGGCAATCTCAGTTCTTTCCACAAAGCTCAGAACAAGTGTGTATCTACCCTCAGGAGAGCCAGAAAACAACATCTTTCTCATCTCAAGTCTGAACTCTCAAACCTCTCTCCCTCCTCAAAATCCTGGTGGCGTTGAATCAAATCTGTTTCTGGTGTATGTTCCCCCTACATCCCCTCCCTTACCTCAAATGGCCGCACTGCTGATTCCACACGTGATAAAGCTGAATGTCTAAACTCGGTGTTTGCAGCTAAATATTGTGTCCTAAACCCATCACTATCTCTACCCACTTTACCCAGTCGCACCCAACTGTCCCTGGACTCTGTATCCTTTTCTCCTGACAAGGTGGAGAGCTTGCTTTCAAACCTCGAGTCAGATTCAGCAACCGGTCCAGATGGCATCAGCCCACGTGTCCTCAAAGCCTGCTCTTCTGCTCTTGCTCACCCTCTCTCTGTTCTATTCACCCTCTCATTTGCCCAAGGTCATCTGCCATCTGCTTGGAAATCTGTTAACATCACTGCCCTGCATAAAAAAGGTGCAAAAACAGATCCCTGTAACTACAGACCAATCAGCCTTCTCCCAATCATCAGCAAGGTGATGGAATCCATCATCGCTTCAGACATGAAATCCTTCCTCTTCTCCAATGGCTTGATTTCCAATCATCAATTTGGTTTCAGACCAGGACACTCTACCCTGGATATGCTGCTTCTGCTCTGCCAGCAATGGATGGAGGTCCTCAATGCCAGACAGGAAATCCGAGCCGTATCCCTGGACATATCACGTGCTTTTGACACAGTCTGGCACCCTGCCCTACTCACCAAACTCTCTTCCCATGGTATTCAAGGCCATCTCCACTCATGGCTCGCAGACTTCCTCTCCTGTCGCAGTCAACGTGTGGCCCTAAATGGAGTTCTTTCATCCCCTCTTCCTGTGCAGGCTGGAGTTCCTCAAGGTAGCGTTCTGGGCCCTGTTCTTTTTCTGGTTTTCATCAATGATCTCTCAGACTCTCTGGAAAATCCTCTATTTCTCTTTGCCGACGACTCCACCCTCTGCCGTACCATCTGTCATCCCTCAGACCGGCAAGCAGCAGCTTCTTCGCTCACTGCAGATCTGGATAAAATCACAAACTGGTCCAACACGTGGAACATGTCTTTCAATCCAGACAAATCTCACACTCTCACTATGTCTCTTCGAAAGGACCGTTTACAAAACCCCCCCATCCACTTTCTCAACAATCCTCTGGAAGAAGTCTTTTCTTTCAAGCTTCTAGGTCTCACTATCTGCCATGACCTTTCCTGGGAAAGGAAAGCCAGTCGCCGACTGGGAATCCTCCGTCGTGCTAAGTCCTTCCTCGGCCCTCTTGAGCTCCTGACCACTTACAAAGCTTTTGTCCGTAGCCTGATGGAGTACTGCTCTCCCCTCTGGGCTGGTGCTCCTGCCTCCCACCTTTCTTGGCTTCACGCTGTCGAAACCAGGGCATTTAAGATCATCGGCATCTCCTGCAATGAAGCTGAGTCTTTGGGCCTCTCACTCAATCACCGCAGGTTGGTCAGTGGTCTTTCTGTCTTCTACCGACTCCTCTCCAGCCTTGCCCCCCTGCTCTCTCTGCGATTTGTCCCCACCACATTTCCACAGGGCGCTCAAGGTCCGCCAACAACCCCCTTCTGGTAAAACTACCAAATTCACGAATCACTGCTCATCTTCACTCTTTCATTCCTCTTTTTTCCCGCCTTTGGAATAAACTTCCTCACTCTATTCTTTCCCATTCTTCCCTCCAGGCTTTCAAAACAGCTGTTCACCACCACCTCTTATCTTCCCCCATCCAAATCCTCGATCTTTTCTACCCCCGATAATCCACCCAAGCCCACTTCCTTCATTTCTCCTGCTTTCCTTCCTGAAAGTCCCTGAAATGTCCATCTTCTCTTCGCCATGTTCCCCGTCCCATCCCCATCCCTCTCCCTTCCACAGTTCACCTAATGTGTCTGTTCCCCACTGTTTTGTCCCTTCCACTCTCGCCCCTCTTGTCTCATGCCTCCTTGCTGTGAGTTGTGTGTTAGCTCTCATACGAGCCTCGACCAAGGTATACAAAAAAAAAAAAAAAAAAAAAAAAGCAGCCTCACGGGCCTTACTTGAGTGAATTAGTGATGGTTTAGTGCGGTCACATGGGCGTGTGAATTCCACATCATCGATATTCTTTTCAATAATTTCCTTCAGTGCAGCATGAGTGGTAGTTCTGTGTGAACCATACAGCATCATCATCATATTGTCATAATCTTGTTGTACTTTATCAATGCCAATATATTCACCAGAGCTGAGTTTATCTGCAAGGCAACTGTAAAACTCAATTTCTGCAGCCAAGAAATTTACAGAATCATCTGAATCCTTTTGGTCTTTTTCTGCAACTGGTTGCTTGACCGGGTTGTATTTTTTTCCACTGATTTGCCAGGCAGGTATTATGATACATCAAATCTCTAGAAAGTGGGTCCTTTGAATTTATCAGTTCACTGTAGTTCACCTTCCACTCATCATTGTTGCATTTTTGCACAATCACTGCCATTTTTTCACCAACATTTTGACTTTGACATCTGTGAAGAATATCTGTATTTTTACCCTGACAAAAGAAGCACTCAGCTTTATTGAACTTCCTTATTTGGGAACGTGTGCATTGTACTGGTGCAGAAGAAGATTGTGTAGAGCTACAAGATATAGGGCGACCTCTCTTTCGCTTTAGCTGGGTAGAGTCCTGTGTAGCGAGGGCTGTTTCATACCGCCTGCTAGATCTTCCAATGTCTGTGACGTTAGTAGTTTCTGCATAGCATGGAGCATGCCACTTCGCATGTTGGTCCTTTAGCTGTTCTGCAGTTATATCACCCAGACGGTTATGAATTCCAAGGAATTCCAGTTCACCTAAATCAGCCCTACGACAGACAGAATGCAGAAATTTTTCATATGATGAATATTTTGGGTGTTGTCTCAACAAATCACTGCTATGTTTTTGACATTTAATACACAGTTTGTAGTTTGTATTGGTGCGTGGTCTTTTTGTCGGTGGCTCTCCCATATTTCTTCAGGCTGTTGTAGTATAGCTATATTCTGAAAAAAGCAGAAACAAATATTTAATAAATATTAAAGGTGTGATAATAGGTATTTATGGGAAAATAGTCAAATTTGGTCATGATAACAGCTATGAAATATCAAAAAGAACATAATAAAAATTTCATTATTTTGGCTGCCGCTATAAGCTAAAAAATGGCATCATTGACAATTTCCTTGTCAAGTTTTATATTTAGACCTTTATAAAGTATCACAAATGATTGCTAGCCCTCTAAAACATACATTTAGATACTAATATCATGTAAATACCTCCATCAGAGGTAAAGATATGGTCGGAAATGTGTTTTTACCCAAGCGAATTTCAAGATGGCCGCCAATAATCCAAGATGGCGGCCAAAAAAATGCCAACCAGAATTTTTGATAAATTTATGGTCCATAGTCACTAAAAAATTAGGTTGGCAAAAATTAACCCAAAATTTTCACGATATTACACAACAGCATATACTAAAGAACATGTCAATTGTTTGGTGTTTCAACTCCAGAGCAGCAAACATATAGTTTACCACATGAAAAAGACATTTGAAATCTCTTTTGTTGTCAAGCAATCATAACGCACTCTCTGAAGAACAATATCGATATCAGGATCAAATTCGCTCATTTTTAAATTTTCGCAATTGTGTGGAAATTTTTCAAATAGTAAGTGAATTAAAATATTATTACAATAAAATACTATACACAGGGGTCTGGTTGTCTTCTTTCCTGTGCATCACAAGGCTGTGAGCAGCATCATTGACTGAGGGTGTCGCAGTGCTGCTGATGCAGTGTCCCTGTAGGTTAGAGCAGGAATTTAGCCAGTATGCCAGGGATAGCTTCCAGACTCTTCACGAAAGACACCGCGAAGGGATCTTTAATGTCCACGAACTAATTCCGGCAGATGTGACGCCCAGTTTAACATCCATCTGATGTCAGTTTATAGTTGGGTTGAGGATCGAACCCAGGCTAGACAGTTAAGAGCAAGTGTGCCTCTTGATCATCTTGCCGTGGAATTGGGATGCATTGTTTTATAGCCATTGAAAACATTTTTTCAATTATCTCGAGAAGTCGAGTTCACTTTACTCAGTCGAATCCTCTAATATATGTTGCCTCATAAACTCAGGGAACAGAGCAGCAGTTGCCACACCCACTTTTGCCTGCTTCAAAATTCTTTTCGTTGCACTCAATGAAGTTACACTTCAGACATATTCCTTCATCTTTTCTTCACAAAATATAATTTTCGAAACAAAAGGAAAGGTTAAGTTTAATGCTTTGGCAATTTCAGATGTACTTATATAAATGTGGAGAAGGTGGAAGCAAGGCTTCCATAAATAAATATGCTCATACACTTAGCCTGAAATCATATTATGATTGATTATATTCTTTAGTTTGTGAGAGTAGATAGTGTTTCCAAGGCAAAGCATTCTGAATAGGCCGAAATGGCAGCTGAGACTCCTGCGAGGTGAAGTTGGGTTGACCAAGGATAAGCTTTTCATGAAGGTAAGCTGTCAATGATCGGAGTATTTAAATTTCCCCAAATACCCTGTTTTTATTCAGGCATGCCCCTGGAACTCCCTCAGTATGCATGAAAAAGTTTTGGGCCGCCAAGTTTCATGGTTTTGGAGTTATGGAGAACACACATACGATTATAGATTGTACATCAAGTTCAACAAAGACCGACACCAGATTGTTCGCTTTGCACAGCATAAAGCAATCAACTTACCATTATGTTCGAATCAGCAGTCTTTGTGGGTTAAAACACTAGAGAGCCAAAGAAAAACACACAAAATATGATCAATTTCTCATGTTATAATCTCCACTGTACTTTCGATTAACATTCATACCAAAAACTTGAAAAATGATACGTGCTGTTTCCTTGCTTGACATTCAGCATTTAAAAGGATAAAGTACGGACAATCCCAGAAGGTTGGAATCCATGGGAAAGAGAAAATTCCTCCTTAGGAACCCCCCCCCCCCCCCCCACGCTGAATGCTTTGAGAAATGTGGAGCCATTCTTGCGACAACCGATAACCCAGAGAGCCCAGGGAAGGGGAGTGATGGCACTTTCCCCAAGCTCACTGGCTGTGTTTGTTTTGTCTAACAGTTGTGTGAGAGGTTTGTACGGCGGCTCAACAATGAGGTTTAGATCCTGGTAAAAAAAAAAAAGATAAAATTTTTATATATATACAGTATATGTATATATACATACCAGCACTTGATGCCCTCCTGACTGTGACCAGATTGTATTTGGCACCAACAAGTGCCACATGGACACATTGTGTTACATCCACCAATCACCACCAGGAGTCACCATTGATGTTTTTCAGCAGTTGGGGAATGTATTCATGAAAATTCCTAAATTCTCCTGACTTGGACCAACATCATGATGATGACCTCATCACGACGGCATCATGCAGGCCAATCCCAAAGGGCATCCAGCAGTTCATGTAAGGCAAAGTCAAAATCTGTCAAAAAGCAGGTGCAAAGCGAAGCTACCGACCTGGTTTCACCCTTCTTAGGCTCGTCAGAGAAACATATCGCTGTTCCAATGGTGGAAAATGGATGGATAATTGTGAGAGTATTTAAAATGTTTTAAGACATGTTGGGAAGTTCTATGCTTGTTAATTGTGATGTGAACAGGGATTAAGTTAACAAGTGATATTTCAGTATATGGGGTAGGAGCTGTGACTTCCCATGTGTTTGATCACGGAGAAGAGAGAGGCCAATTGCATTCGCATCATGCACTCTCACTGCAACTGAACAAAGGTATGCACAGGTTAAATGAGAGGCATTGTCTCTGGTGTTTGGGACAAAGACATTTCACAAATACTTGTGTGGTTGCAAGTTTACCACAGTGACAGACCATAACCCCCTTTCAGCTATTCTTAACACCAAGCCCCTGGTGTCAACCTTATCAGCAGCACATATGCAAAGGTGCACTTCAATTGTGTCAACATATGCCGATGATATTGAGTATAGATGATCAGTTGATAATAGTTATGCTGACACAATATCTCGGCTGCCATTGGTTGCCTGCAGAAAGACAGAGCATGTGTTCCACTTCTTACTTACAGATGAGCTGCCGATCACAGCAAATGATATTGGCAGGGCAACTAAATGGGACCTGGTTTGTTGAGAGTACATGACCATGTAGTTCATGGTTAGCCAAAACATATGCCAGAGGAATCTAAAATCAAGTCATATTTTGTTGGAAGAAACGAGTTGGCCATGGACGAGGGTTTTAGCATGTGGAGAGTAAGAGTTGTGATCCCTCATAAGTTCAGGTTTCAACTGTTATCTATCTATAATTCCAGCAATGTGTGTGTGTGTGTGTGTGTGTGTGTGTGTGTGTGTGTGTGTGTGTGTGTGTGTGTGTGTGTGTGTGTGTGTGTGTGTGTGTGTGTGTGTGTGTGTGCGTGTGTGTGTGTCCGCTGTTTCTCGACAACCACTGGTCCGATCTCATTGAAACTTGCCAGGTATGTTGCTGGGGACCTGAGGATGTGCCTTTTCAAGGTTTGATATTAATCGGACAAGTGCTTCCTAAATTATGGATATTTATTTACCAAACCAATGACAAGACACGTTGTTGCGTGGGCGTGGCCGATGGGGAAGGGAAGCTCAGCCGCGTTCGCCATTACAGATTACAACGTACGGACTTCCGGAGAGTGATGACTTCGTGTATTCTAATAATTTCTCGATTTCTTATGCGCATTTATAGATAAACACAATGCCCCAAGTTATGATCGTTTTCATATTAGACGGTGCATAAATTTCGGTAACATCAGAGTGCTGGTATGCTCCGAACCAGGAAGTAAATTTTTTTTCTCTCTCTTCTCTTTTTGTTTTTCCTTGCCACGACATTGCGAAAAGGTAAAATACTTTGGCGCTAATTGAATAATTGGGTATTACAACTAAATTGCTAATAATCGTAACTGAGAATATGCCAACTTCCGGGCGACGCACGTGCGGGCACGCGAGAGTGAAGAAACGGCCTGTGTGGTTGTTGTTTGCTGCTCGCGGTTTGAATATTTATTTGAATTTTTTTTTTTTTACGGGCACGTACGAGTGACTAGTCTATAATTCCAGCAATCTCTGTGTGTCTGTCTGTGTCCGCTGTTTCTCGACAACCACTGGTCCGATCTAATTGAAACTTGCCAGCTATATTGCCGGGGGCCCTGTGGATGTGCCTTTTCAAGGTTTGATATTAATCGGACGAGCGGTTCCCAAGTTACGGCCATTTATTTGCCAACCAATGACAGGACACGGTACTATCACATCACAAATGACATCACAATGCTTCCTTTTTTTTTGGATATGATATCACAATTGACGCTGGGGACCTGAGTATATGCCTTTTCAAGGTTTGATATCGCTCTTCTTCATCAGTTTCAGGTGTTTCCCAAGTTATGGCCATTTATTTACCAAACCAATGACAGGGCACGGTGCTATGACGTCACAATTCTTCTTCTTCGTTTCTTATGAACATTTATCGATAAACACAATGCCCCAATCCAGTAGTCGTTAACAAGAGTGAAGGAACAGCCTGTGTGGTTGTTGTTTCTGGCATGCGGTTTGAAAGTTTTTTTGTTGTTGTTTTTTTGCATGTATGGCCACGCACTAGTAAATTTAAATATGGAAACAAGCAAACAAACAAAAACAAACAAACACGACATAATAGTGAGCGAAGCTTTTCGTGCTACACTCTTCAGAGTGAGATCGCAACAATTGAAGGTGCGTGCTTATATAGGCAAGTCCCTATAAGGTAGACACTGATTGGTTCAACCGCAATGACGTCACAGTTAATCCGAACGCCCATTGGTTGGCTCATAATCTTCACCTCGAGCCCCCATTGGCTGGAGCAGAGCTCGTCGTGATTGATGGTTGCAAAGTTGCAACTGCATCATGGACAGCACAAGGCTGTGAGCCTCCATTGAAATATTAACTGCCATCACAGCAACATGTTAATACAATCAGTAATGGCTGTTAATGAACCTGACTGATGTGATGTGACAAGACCAAAACAAATTGTGATTTTAAAGATTTTCGCCTTGGTCCCCAACTCCTCCAATGGAACCATTGGCTGTAAAATTTCACTGTTATCACAATTAAACTAAAGCAGGGCTACAAATGTTCGAGATACATCCCCCCCACTCCCCCCCCCCAAGTAGCCTGTAGTGATAAACTAACTGTGTAGTGCCTTGACTCGTGGTTGTTGAACGAAACCATTTTTACCTGGTTCTGGCTCTTCCGTCTATTTAACACAAGGAACTTGGACGCGGGAGGCCCATCAAAATCCGCGCTATTATTTCCAACCTATGGTCGTTGTTTGTCCGTGCTCTATCCCTTCTGATGCTGAGAGTCAAGCAAGCAAACAGTGACGTCCCATCTGTAAAGTGTTCGGTTTGACTCGGGCCGTGTTTGAACCACCGACCTCCCAGGCTCACGAGCACACGCTCGACACATTCGTAATTACAGGCATTCTTTTAAATGGGCGGAAAATTTTAATTCCAATAATAATAAATAATAAGAAAAAAAAAAAAAGGGTCTTGAAAGTTTTCACACTGATTTCCAACCAAGGTTTCAACAAAGCAAAAGGCCCACGTATCGTCAAACCCACCTCAAGCTTCCACGAACCAAACACGAAGCCGTGATTCTTCTTCTTCTTACTCTCACGATAATCTATAAACTACGTAGTTGTGTCTGAAAAATACAACGCTTACGTTGGGCAATATGTCAAAAAAAAATTGGACTGTTTTCGTCGAAAACAAAAACTCCTGACCTCTTGCGGAATACATATGCGAACTACATCGCCTACGCAGCCGCAAACCGCGCAAAAACTAGCTTCTCTTCAAACAAGCAGTGAAGCGTTGTTTCCCGTCTGCTCGAATTCGCTTGTGTACCTCCGATCTAATATGACGATCCTCATATGAATGAGGTTATAACCAGGTTATCGAGCTCATAACTATTGTGTCGTGTAGAAGATGCTTAGCAGGCAGACACGAGTGAGGGAACAGTCGAGCCGAGCTGTGTTGCACAAGTGCGAGCGCGGGCGTACGTTGCCCACCACCGTCCTTTTATTACGTATTCGACACACTCACGAGCCGGGCGACTCCAGCATTACTACAGCGCCTCAGGCGGCGCGCACACCTTATATCACTTGCAGACCCGACGACCATGACGACCCCTCCTCCCATCATCATGCCCCGCCCTGCATGCCCGCAGGCTACACCACACTCCTCCCTCCTAAAAGTATGATAATTAAATGATCACCATCATAATAAGCATAAACGGAACGAAAGACTACGGCATAATAGTAGACAAGGCCCCAAAAAAAAATGAAATTAGCGAAGTATAACAGCACATCACATCATATAATGCGTGAAAGCGAGCTAATGGAGCTGCCCCTGCCAGGTGCACACAGCCCCCCCCCCCCAAACTCTGGCCGTGTTACCGATATGAAGCAGCAAATGAGAAGCACAGCAGCACTACGCAGCAAAAACGCCCCCAGGCGGCCCATGCTGACATGGCCCTCGCCGAGGTCGTGACGACCTTTCGAGCCAACCTCCCCCGGCCCCATCAAACGCCTCCGGCCCACTCCCCCCAGGCAGACCCGACATAGATAAACATTCCGAGGCCGGAAGCCCGCTGTCTGGAAGCCGTGGCGCCAGCCTTGATCGACCTTGGCCGGGGGCACTGAACAGCGCCGCTGGCTGAACGCACCCACTGCTCCAAAACAACTCACGCATCACAATCAGTTGAGACGCCAACGCCCGTCCAAACGGCCTTGAGCGAACACAGCGCTCGGTGCCCACAACCAGAGGTGGGGGTAACCCTGACCAGCGCACCAGTCCTGGCTCCGAGTCGATCCCCGAGACCCACACAGCAGTTAGACGGTGGCAACCCCATTTAAACCACCCTCCAATCATAGGTTCGTTATAAATCACTACAAACATTATTCGAAGCATTGCAAACTCATTTTTCCGTACAGCGCGCTTTTCTGATAAAATCCCAGCACATGACAAAGCAACTACCTGCGGCCCGGGACAATGGAAGGCCAACCCAACCTTTTTATTCGCCACCACCGCTCCTGAAGCCCCCACATCACATTGATCATAATACAACTCCCATTGACTGATCTCCGCCAAATCCACTTTCACACGAGAACTGCTGGCATTTATTTCAACAACGTTAAACTGCATCACTAGAGCAAGGAAAAACACATATGCCATGAACAACAACCCACAACCCACATCACGAGTCCGCTTCTTGGTTGTCGACTCGATGTTGTGACTCGCGACTCCCTTTAACGCCACGGGCTCACCGCCACCTGTTGAAGCTGCCTGAACAACATCGACGCGCATTGCCTCACGAACCCTGCCGAAGCGCGGGAACTCATCGCGAGGCACAAGCGGTGCAACCGCCTCACCGGTGTACGTGTATAACGACAAGGCCGTCTTGACCAGGCGAATACCGCGAAGACCACGAGCCGCCCGCTCATCCATGACCGACACTGCCGCCCCGGTATCCACGCAAAACACAGTCGGTTGGCCATTCACTTCGACCTCAACCGTGAAAGGCGTCGTCATCTCCGAACCAACGGAAAACAGACTCCACCGTGGTTGCATCTCCCGCTCCGGCTCGCCGGCATCGTCAGGCCCCGGTTGCAGGCCGATCTCCAGGTCACTGGGGTCCTGCTGCGGTGCCCCTTCGCTCCCGGCGCGACCGTGTTGCGGTGCCCCTTCGCTCCCGGCGCGACCGTGCTGCGGTGCCCCTTCGCTCCCGGTGCGACCGTACTGCGGTGCCCCTCGTCCCGCACCACCAGGCGCGCGTGCGACCTGCGGCACTTGAGCCATCGCTCGGACTCCGGGCTGCGCGACCCGCGGCACTTGCGCGGTCACCGCGTGGACCTCGGGATTAGCCGCCATGCCCCAGCTGGAGCTACTCATTACGTCCTGGCCAGCAATGGCGCGGACATCCGTGAGTGTCTGCTCGACAGACGAAGCAGTCACGACCGCCGAGTCGAATGTGATGTCGGTCAATCGCAGGATGGCTGCTACCATCTTTGCGTTTCGCAGACCAGAAATAAAACGATCTCTGAGCCGTGCTGGACGCTCGTCTGTCGTGAATTTGCACGGCACAGCCGAGTGCGATGCGCGGGCAGCACAATTGGACTCGATTCGACACCCGATCCGTGCCTCGATCACTTCAACCTTCACTGGCATCGGTCCTGTCACCGTAGGACCAACTGAAACCAGGTTCAACATGGGCAGCATCAGTGCCCCGGTCACCTCAACTTCCCCTGCCACTGATCTTGTCATCTCCGGATCAGTTGTAAGCAGGTCTAACACGGGCCGTAGACGACCTCGAGCGCTCAGACCGCCGTCCGAGTGATTGCATTGCAATGCTCGCCCACGACCCGCGCCGCAGACCGTGCGCGTGACCGTGCGTGCCTCAATAAAACGAACAGTGAGCGCGGCCGTTGCCCACTCGACGTGGCCGAAATCGATTCCGACGAAGGCGGGCACGCGTACGTGCGCCGTGCACCGACCCTCTGCCATGCTCGTGCTGGCGAGACCCTTGGCTCCGTAGGTTGGAACCGCACGGGGTATTCGCCCTGCACGCTCCGATCCGACGATCCTCGTTCGCCAACTATTGTGTCGTGTAGAAGATGCTTAGCAGGCAGACACGAGTGAGGGAACAGTCGAGCCGAGCTGTGTTGCACAAGTGCGAGTGCGGGCGTATGTTGCCCACCACCGTCCTTTTATTACGTATTCGGCACACTCACGAGCCGGGCGACTCCAGCATTACTACAGCGCCTCAGGCGGCGCGCACACCTTATATCACTTGCAGACCCGACGACCATGACGACCCCTCCTCCCATCATCATGCCCCGCCCTGCATGCCCGCAGGCTCCACCACAATAACCAGGTTAATGACGATCCTCCACGAGGATCTAATTGTGGTGGAGTCTGCGGGCCTACGGGGAAGGGCATGGTGATGATGCATGATGGGCGTGATGATGGGAGGAGTGGTCGTGGTGGTCAGTGTATCGGCAAGGGATATAAGGTGTGCGCGCCGCCTGAGGCGTCGTAGTAATGCTGGAGTCGCCCGGCTCGTGAGTGTGCCGAATACGGAATAAAGGGGAGCCGCGGGCACAGTACGCCCGCGCTCGCACTTGTGCAACACAGCCCGGCTCGACTGTTCCTCCGCATCGTGTCTGCCTGCTAAGCATCTCCCATTTCAGTACATTACAAACTGAAAAAGCATAAATTCCATATTTTAACATTGGTGTACTCATTTGATTCACTACACGCGCTGTATTGAAGGATTTCACTTGTTTTTACATTCGTTTGCATGGCGACGTATGACGTCACCGCTGAGGCGTAATGACATCATCGGTCATCCGTTGACGTCATTACGTCTGTCGACAGACCGTCACAGCTGAGAGGGGTAATGCCACTCCCAGAAAACAGCATCTGCAATGTAAAACTCTTCTGTACCTGCTAACCACCTCAAAATGTGAATTTGACATAAAAAATGCAACAGGAAACATTGTATATAAAGTAATTCGATAAATCACATTGTGAACACTGGATATATTGACGTCCTAACGAACCCTCACTTTCGAAACGTCGCGCAGAGTGTGGGTTTGGTTAGTACCATAGACTCCTATAGAGAAGGACTGGAACGTCACGATCTCAGGGTTTGTAACTTGAGTCTGAAGGATTAACTTGAGTCCGGGGCTAAAATGACTTCTAGAAGGGATAGAGACACGATCTCGGGATCCATATCGGGGTTTTTGAGGACGGCGAGTTCAATAGTGTCATTTTCAACACCATCTGAGGTCATCTTCAAGGTCAAAAGGTCATATTTCAAGATCCAATTACTGAATTTTGGTATTTTTTGCCCGTTTTTGTGTCTAACTCATAAACGGTGAGAGTTGGCTGATTGTAATAAGATGCAAGTGTGTAGAGCTGTCAAACTTTGATATTTATTGTCATATATCGTATTACATAAACATTATATGCATGTCATAACACTATGCCTATTACAACTATGTCGATGTCTATCACGAGTTGGAGAGCTTTTCTTGCCCAAAGCTTTTTCTTTGTCACTTACATTGAGGGCATGAGCTTTCAATAGAATGTTAGCTAAAGTAGTACATGCAGCATTACTACAAGCTAAAGATGCATCTACAGAGGATAACAGCTCAGCAAAATGAAATCGGCAACACATTTTAGTCTTGTCATACAAATTATAGGCATTATGTACAAAAACGACGGTTGACATAGACGGCACACTCAATCCACCTCCACTCAAATTATCTGGAAACTCAGATGACACCTCGTTACCATCTTCATCATCAATGATCTCCTCCATACTAGTGCTATCGCCATATTTATGAACAAGGTGTCCGGCCAAATGAACTACTTTATGCTTAAGGGCATCGTCAGACCCCAAGAGATCCTGAGTGTCTTGAGGAGTAATCTCGTCAATGAGTTCACTTCGCTCATCTGGATTTATGGAAGTTGTACAGTTTTTGTCGCAATCAATCACATGAGAACTAGATTCGGGCATAATGTCATGCTTAATGAGTGTTTGCAAATTTACAATTTTAGCTGCAGCCACAATGTCAACTAGGTCAATGTAGAAGTTTCCACCGCTTCTTTGCCTGGCTTGGCCGAAAAACTTTTCCAAGGCTTCATCTGCAAATATAGCAGGAAGAACGTAGTTAAAGTCTTTGTCTGCCAGAAGATGCAGCTGCGACAGAAGGAAGGTGAAATGAGGAAGCTCGTGTGCCTCAGTCATCCAACAGAGCTGGCTTATTACAAGCTGAAGAATTTCCTTGCTTGTGCATTCATAGATGTTTACCTGGTCAGTTATGGATCTAATCTGGGACCATTTTGAGAGCAGGCTGTTCTTCTGCAAAGGAAAAACTCGTTTGGGCACCTCAATGCCATCTTTCTCAACTTTATTCAAGAATAGAAATCCAAAAGGTGAGTGAACTTGTTGGAAATTAAAGAACTGCTAGACAGTTTGTCCAGTAGCATCAGTTCTTAATAGGTAAAGGTTTTCCTGGTCTTTTATGACGTTAAAGCCAGGAAAATAGGAGCTGATTTTAGCACAGAAGTGGTCGAAATCTTGGATATTGTCTGCAGCCTCATCAGCTGCCTGCATATTCTTAGCTCTTGATTCTGACGTAGAAGATGTTTGACGTGGAGCTGAGGTCACCTGCTTCAAAGCTGATTTCAGTACTCCAGGAAATATTGATTTGGGTTCTTTGGGTCGTTTGCCACCCCTAACTGACACGCAATCACAAGTGAAATGTGTCTCACAAATATATATATATATATATATATATATATATATATATATATATATATATATATATATATATATATATATATATATATATATATATATATGCCTGGTGTTGGCGCAGTGGTTAGTGCAGCGGCTTGGGATCCAAAAGGTCCTGAGTTCAAGCCCCGTTGGGCCACTGAATTAATACACCAGGGGGTTGACTCAGCCTGTCATCCTTCCGAGGTCGGCGAATTGAGTACCAGTGTACTGGGCCGGTGTATACCCCGGTTAAAATAGGTGTACCATATCCCTGTGTCGTAAGAGGCGACCAGGGTTGCGTCAGGAAGGGCATCCGGCATAAAACATGTGCCAATCACCATGCGGATCATACGGATGATCCGCTGTGGCGACCCCGAACGGGAGCAGCCGAAAGAAGAAGAAGGAGAAGATATATATATGTATATAGATATATATATATATATATATATATATATATATATATATATATATATATATATATATATTGTTACGTTTGAGGGGGGGGGGTATGCATTCAAAGGGTAATTAGGATGTTTAATTAGGTATGCCATGCTGTTCGAGTTTACCAGGATCTCGATGTAATAAGTAGCAATTCAGTGGTGATAAGTTGTCCAGTAAATGTTCATTTCTTCAAGGGGGAAATGATAATTGTCACGTAATTAGATAGGGACACGGGATAGGGTAAGGGTGTCTGCGTAAACCCCTTTTCGTCGTCCCTGCAGGCTGGCCGTGACGTCACAGGACAGGGCTGCGGATGGCTCCGCCCAGTGATCACGATTGGCGGAAGGCGACGGCGGTGGGCCAATAAAACGGCTCGATTGGAAGTGACGAGGACGGGAGGATAAAAAGGTTCTGTTCGTGGTCGAAGAGGAAGAGGAAGAGGAAGAGGAAGAGGAAGAGGAAGAGGAAGAGGAAGAGGAAGAGGAAGAGGAAGAGGAAGAGGAAGAGGAAGAGGAAGAGGAAGAGGAAGAGGAAGAGGATCGGGACAAAAAGATCGTGTTTTTTTTGGTGTGGAGGCTGTTGCGCTGATTCGATCGTGTTCTTCATCGTGTCTTGGAGCCTTGCTGAGCCTCGTGCCTCACCTTGGTTGGCTCTGGGGTTCTGCTGACTCGAGTACGGGGTCGAACGGCGGGCGGACCTGCCTCCCTCTCCTGCTCGCAATTTGGCGCCAGAACTGGTTCCCTGGCGGCTGTGGGCGGACTTGGGCCAGGACCAGGAGGTCGACGGCACCGTGGTTTCTCCTGCCCCCCTGACGAGAGCGGGGCCAGCTCGTCCGACGCCAGTCCAGGGACGGTTGCGTCCACACCACGGTCCAGCCTGACCACCAGAAGTAGCTACGTTTTGTGTGTGTGTGTGTGTGTGTGTGTGTGTGTGTGTGTGTGTGTGTGTGTGTGTGTGTGTGTGTGTGTGTGTGTGTGTGTGTGTGTGTGTGTGTGTGTGTGTGTGTGTGTGTGTGTGTGTGTGTGTGTGTGTGTACTTGGCGCCTTCGAGGGTTTGAGATCTATATATTCATTGGAATTGTTTGTGTTTTCCCCACGCCCGATCCCACACCATCCCGTCGAATCGCCCCGGATCCCTCTTCTTGCCGAGTCTTGTTATTTCTGGTTAATAATAAAAACAAATAAACATCATCAACTCAGTGAAAAGTGACTCGTGCCACCTTCCTCGTCCCGTTTGCGGTAGAGCGATTAGAACCGCCATGTTTGGGTTATAAATAAATAAACCGCCTCCATCGTTTTCGGCCCATTCTACGTTGGCGGGACTGTTCAAGTCCCGTGGACGTCACAATATAAAGGTGCTCATCACAATAATAACAAGATTTTTACATTTCAAATATTAAGTATGCTTTTTAATTGTTTTTCAACTGAAAAAGCATAAATTGCAGATTTTAACATTGGTGTACTCATTTGATTCACTACACGCGCTGTATTGAAGGATTTCACTTGTTTTTACATTCGTTTGCATGGCGACGTATGACGTCACCGCTGAGGCGTAATGACATCATCGGTCATCCGTTGACGTCATTACGTCTGTCGACAGACCGTCACAGCTGAGAGGGGTAATGCCACTCCCAGAAAACAGCATCTGCAATGTAAAACTCTTCTGTACCTGCTAACCACCTCAAAATGTGAATTTGACATAAAAAATGCAACAGGAAACATTGTATATAAAGTAATTCGATAAATCACATTGTGAACACTGGATATATTGACGTCCTAACGAACCCTCACTTTCGAAACGTCGCGCAGAGTGTGGGTTTGGTTAGTACCATAGACTCCTATAGAGAAGGACTGGAACGTCACGATCTCAGGGTTTGTAACTTGAGTCTGAAGGATTAACTTGAGTCCGGGGCTAAAATGACTTCTAGAAGGGATAGAGACACGATCTCGGGATCCATATCGGGGTTTTTGAGGACGGCGAGTTCAATAGTGTCATTTTCAACACCATCTGAGGTCATCTTCAAGGTCAAATGACTGAATTTTTGTATTTTTTGCCCGTTTTTGTGTCTAACTCATAGAGGAAAACTTTTGTAAAGTCAATGACAAAACATGACATTGTGCACCTACTTGCTGATTTCTATCATTGTTAACAAATGTATGTTTGTTTGTTTCTCTTTCAGAAACTGTCCAGCTGGTGATCTCACAGGATCTTTGTGTTGTTTCCTGCTTTGTTGACAATATGCCACATCGTTGCAGCTGCTTTGGTTGTTGAGGAAACTATGATGGGACACCTTATGTAAAGGTCATATCCTTCTCAAAAAATCCTGAGGAGAGGGAGCGATGGATATTGGCAATGCCAAATGAGAAAGAAAGCTTGAGGTGCTTAAAGGATATGTATATATGTATGTATATGTATATGTGTATATATATATATATATATGTATATGTATATATGTATATATATATATATATATATATATACATATATATATGTATATGTATGTATATATATATATATATATATATATATATATATATATATATATATATATATATATATATATATATATATATATATCTCTTCTTCTTTCAGCTGCCATTCGGGGTCGCCACAGCGGATCATCCGTATGATCCGCATAGAGATTTGGCACATGTTTTATGCCGGATGCCCTTCCTGACGCAACCCTGGTCGCCTCTTACGACACAGGGATATGGTACACCTATTTTAACCGGGGTATACACCGGCCCAGTACACTGGTACTCATTTCGCCGACCTCGGAAGGATGACAGGCTGAGTCAACCCCCTGGTGTATTAATTCAGTGGCCCAACGGGGCTTGAACTCAGGACCTTTTGGATCCCAAGCCGCTGCCCTAACCACTGCGCCAACACCAGGTATATATATATATATATATATATATATATATATATATATATATATATATATATATATATATATATATATATATATATATATATATATATATATATATATATATATATATATATATATATTTTTTTTTTTTGTGAGACACATTTCACTTGTAATTGCGTGTCACTTAGGGGTGGCAAACGACCCAAAGAACCCACATCAATATTTCCTGGAGTACTGAAATCAGCTTTGAAGCAGGTGACCTCAGCTCCACGTCAAACATCTTCTACGTCAGAATCAAGAGCTAAGAATATGCAGGCAGCTGATGAGGCTGCAGACAATATCCAAGATTTCGACCACTTCTGTGCTAAAATCAGCTCCTATTTTCCTGGCTTCAACGTCATAAAAGACCAGGAAAACCTTTACCTATTAAGAACTGATGCTACTGGACAAACTGTCTAGCAGTTCTTTAATTTCCAACAAGTTCACTCACCTTTTGGATTTCTATTCTTGAATAAAGTTGAGAAAGATGGCATTGAGGTGCCCAAACGAGTTTTTCCTTTGCAGAAGAACAGCCTGCTCTCAAAATGGTCCCAGATTAGATCCATAACTGACCAGGTAAACATCTATGAATGCACAAGCAAGGAAATTCTTCAGCTTGTAATAAGCCAGCTCTGTTGGATGACTGAGGCACACGAGCTTCCTCATTTCACCTTCCTTCTGTCGCAGCTGCATCTTCTGGCAGACAAAGACTTTAACTACGTTCTTCCTGCTATATTTGCAGATGAAGCCTTGGAAAAGTTTTTCGGCCAAGCCAGGCAAAGAAGCGGTGGAAACTTCTACATTGACGTAGTTGACATTGTGGCTGCAGCTAAAATTGTAAATTTGCAAACACTCATTAAGCATGACATTATGCCCGAATCTAGTTCTCATGTGATTGATTGCGACAAGAACTGTACAACTCCCATAAATCCAGATGAGCGAAGTGAACTCATTGACGAGATTACTCCTCAAGACACTCAGGATCTCTTGGGGTCTGACTATGCCCTTAAGCATAAGTAGTTTATTTGGCCGGAAACCTTGTTCATAAATATGGCGATAGCACTAGTATGTAGGAGATCATTGATGATGAAGTTGGTAACGAGGTGTCATCTGAGTTTCTAGATAATTTGAGTGGAGGTGGATTGAGTGTGCCGACTATGTCAACCGTCTTTTTTGTACATAATGCCTATAATTTGTATGACAAGACTTAAATGCGTTGCCGATTTCATTTTGCTGAGCTGTTATCCTCTGTAGATGCACCTTTAGCTCGTAGTAATGCTGCATGCACTACTTTAGCTAACATTCTATTGAAAGCTCATGTCCTCAATGTAAGTGACAAAGAAAAAGCTTTGGGATGCCTCAGGAGGCAAGAAAAGCTCTCCAACTCGTGATAGACATAGACATAGTTGTAATAGGCATAGTGTTGTGACATGCATATATTGTTTATGTAATTCGATATATGACAATAAATATCAAAGTTTGACAGCTCTACACACTTGCATCGTATAACAATCAGCCATCTCTCACCGTTTATGAGTTACACACAAAAACGGGCAAAAAATACCAAAATTCAGTAATATGACCTTTTGACCTTGAAGATGACCTCAGGTGGTGTTGAAAATGACATCATTGAACTCGCCGTCCTCAAAAACCCCTACATGGATCCCGAGATCGTGTCTCTATCCCTTCTAGAAGTCATTTTAGCCCCGGACTCAAGTTAATCCTTCAGATTCAAGTTACAAACCCCGAGCATGGGAGGTTCCAGTCCTTCTCTATAGGAGTCTATGGTGAGTACAGTATTATTACGTGAAGCGGTATGATTTATTATGACTAAAGCGATATTATTAAGAAACATAAGGAAATTTGTTCTGGCTTGTTGACAGTTATCATAAATTGTTTCTGAAATAATACACCTTTTCTCATTCTGTCATGAATTATACACCGCTTTAATCCAGTAACTTCAGCGTCACGACAAACGGATTGCGGTGTTGGATTAAAGTTACTTTATTATCCGAGGGAGGGAGGGGGATATTGTGATCATCCGGTTTGTTTGTCTGTCTGTTGGAAGTAACTTTACGGCAAAATGGCTTTAGCAAACACTATCAAATTTAATCCACAGGTGGGCAATGAACCTTGGACGACCCCATTAACTTTTGGTTCCAATTGGATTAAAGGTCAAGGCCAAGGTCATGAAAAGATCAAAATGGTTTTTCGCTCATAACTTCGTCAAAAATGATCTGATTTACTTATATTTACTCAAAAAATTTACTGCGCAAACTAAGCTTATAGTGAACCTTATTCTATTTATCACTTATAATCCTACCCATTACTATAGTGGAAAATGCATATTTATGAAGATCGGTCAGGTCCGAAGTTTTGAGGGTCATGGTCATCGGTCAAAATTACAAATTTTCCATTATAAATCAAAAAAGGTTAGGAATGTGTGTGTTTACTATGGAAGACACATATCAAGTCCTTTATTGGCTTTCATTTGACACCATGACCTTTGACCTTACGTGGCTTTGAAAGGTCAAAATCATTTTCCGGTCATAACTTCGTCAAAAATAGTTTAATTGACTTCAAACTAAGACTAAAATATTCCTTATTCTATTCCTTAAAATCAACATTCAGGTTAAGGATGTATCAAATTTAAATTTGATCCACAAAATAACTTTATGCCTTAAATGGGCGGGATTTGTTGTGCCTGGCACCACTTGTTATTATGATTATTACAAACATGTTTCGTGTTAAATCAATCCTGTCTGATTGCATGTTTATTCTGATGTGTTGGAAGGCCGCCCTATTGCAAGTATTTGACCGAGAGCAGTGGTCGGAGGGCCAGATAACAAGAAGAGCCATTTTTTTCAAATTCGGACAAAAACGCAATATCTAAAGAGCCACAATGCACATAAGCCCAATTTCAATAACTGAATAACAGTGCCATTATATTGTTACGGATTTGGAAACCTTGTGCACACAAGCAGCTAGTGTCCCCGAAGTTCAGTTATTTCGAGAAGCATGTGTTTATAGTTGGAAACCCTCCTTCTGTCTAATGGGAATTTCGTGTGTGCGCTCTGAGTTATTTTTTTTCGTTAGGTTTTTATTATGTCTACAACAACCACAACAACAATAGTGACGCAACCCAGTCACCATTGCCCACGTGTTTTTGGCTAAAGGCGTGTGCGGAGCCTCCATCACCTCAACTCGTTCGTTCTGCGCATGCGCGAACGACCGCCGAAACTCGTTCGTTCTGTGCATGCGCGAACGACCCCCGAAACTCATTCGTTCTGCGCATGCGCAAACGACCCCCGAAACTCATTCGTTCTGCGCATGCGCAAACGACCCCCGAAACTCGTTCGTTATGCGCAAGCACAAACGACCCCCGAAACTCGTTCGTCCTGCGTCTGCGCGAATGACCCCCGAAACTCGTTCGTTTTGCACTTGCGCAAACGACCCCCGAAACTCGTTCGTTCTGCGCATGCGCAAATGACCTCGAAACGCGTTCGTTCTGCACATGCGCGAATGACCCCCGAAATTCGTTCGTTCTGCGCATGCGCGAACGACCCCCGAAATTCGTTCATTCTGCGCATGCGCGAATGACCCCCGAAACTCGTTCGTTCTGCGCATGCGCGAACGACCCCCGAAACTCCTTCGTTCTGCGCATGCGCAAACCACCCCCGAAACTCGTTCGTTCTGCGCATGCGCGAATGACCCCCGAAACTCGTTCGTTCTGCGCATGCGTTCTGCAAGACCAAGCTGCAATGGTGCAATTACAGTCCTTGGATGACTGCTTGTCCAATACCAGCAACCTCCCTAGATGTATCTTTCCCGACCAAAAGATGCTGCAGCAAGAATCGCAGGCTAGCTGGGACATACCCCAATGCAGCAGTAAGGCTTAGGTCTGCAGTAGTTGGGTATGTATCCCCATGTGGTGCAACTGTTGTTTTATGTCACTTATTAGTTTTGCAGCAGTCTGAAGAATTGCACGTTTTTGTGCTTCTTCATCATCTTCTCGTGGTGCATTGTAGTGGTCACGGAGGATCTGGGACGTTTTTTCTCTGAATGTCACAATGTCTTTTAAGCCTCTACCCTCTGCCATGAATATAGATTCACCATATCGTTTTTTAAGCTGTTCCTTCATGTATTGGTTCCCATATGCATTGGATTCACTATCGCCCAGGTATTGTTCCATTCTAGCCACGAGGTCTGTAATTGTTAACTGTTCATCATTGTCTTCAAGAAAAGAGCACACCTTATCGAAAGCCTCATTCTGGTCACTGTCCTTAGGCCTTCCCATTTTTCGTCTCTTGTTTGACTCAGTCGGCTTGAACCATTGTGGAATGTCTCGCATTGTGTGAAAATTAATGTTGCAGGACTTGTGGTACACACAGTCAGCTGCATGGAGATCACCCTCAAAATATTCAATGCGGCCTTGAACAGCAATGGCCCATTCATCGCTCCTTGTTTTGCAATGAACTGATATAGTTTTAACAAATGCGTCAGTCTTCACGTAGCCAAAACTGGCTGTTTCTGCATGGCCTCGCTTTGGGTCCTCTTCCTTAACTTCAGTGCCGCAGAAAAGGCAATGTGTTTTACTGTCATATGGTCCCAGGGAAATGCGAGCACTCCTCTTGACTGATGGACCTGATTCCGCATGATCCTTCTTGGTTAAAGCAATGTCCTTTTTGTTTATGTGATTCACTCGGCATGATTTGTGAACACTGGTACCAGCTAGAATTCTGATGTCAACACCCCTTTCGGCACTTGCACGGTTGATGCCTTCTGCTCCTTTCTCACGAACTCGTACTGTTTCCTCACAGTCCAATCCCCTTTGGCATAAAGGGCAGGTCTCTTTACCATATAAAGAGTTCATTTTCTATCTCTGAAAATACAAAAATGAGATCTTTTAGAAGCATGCAGTCAATTTACATTGGCCATATACATTGAATGCCATCAGAGCATTCTCCGCCCCTGAAACCGAGATATTTATGTAAGATATATACATTAGGAGGAAACATACTATGGAATAATCTGCATAGTGGTTCGTTTTCCACGTAGTGAATCGTGCATGGTTTTGTGACATTTTTATCATGTCAAAAATTTTTACTTTCCCATGGTCCATTTCTGTCCAACTTTTGATATGTTCCTCAGTTAGTCTTAAAATATAAGGAAATGCAATGAAACAAAAAATTTGCAATTTTTTTGGGGTACGGCTGTTCTGGTTGTATATTGACCCGTCTAGCTGGGTGAACCCGGCGCGGTCCCCATTACAGCTACGGCCGCTACCCGGCTTTTGTCCCTCTGTCGCCGTCGTCGTCTCCATTCGACACACGCACTCCTACGTGTCACGACGCTCACACTCCAATCCATCACATTCACACCGGGAGACGCGGCTGCGTGCTCCCGCATGCCGACCGTCATCTCCCTCACATACCGCTCTTTCACCCACACTGTCTCCCTCACACGGACCCTTTCACTCACACACGTGGTGACACTCACACGCGGTGCCTCATCCACACATGGTGTGCTGGGAAGCACGCACCTCGGCACACTTGCCACCACACCACTCACACACGGGGTCGCTTCCACACACGGGGGCGCACTCACACCTTGCACCACACACACCGGGACAACCACACTGGGGATCAGTGCAGCCAACAAGGGGTTCCGGGGTCTCTCTACCCCCCCCCCCCAAGCTCTCCGTGCACCCGTCCGCAGCACTCATCCCCTCGACCTCGCTCGACACGACCGAACTCACCTGGTCGTGAGTCGCCTCAAGGGGGAATACTCCCTCCCCTCGTTCCTGGAGGAGGATATCCAGCTGCTCGCACCAGGTCACGACACATTCCCCGAGCTCCCCCTCATCGCCCTCCACTAACTCCGTGTGTGTGTGTGTGCGTTTCAAACCCCGTCCAATTCACCCTCTATCTCCTGTGTCTCTATACATTTTATTCTTTCCATCATCACCTCGTGTCTCGTCTCACACTTTTCGGTCTCCGTCACCCCGATTAGTTTTTCCCCTTGCGTCACCATCACAGTTTCCGTCACTTCCACGCTTCTCGTCCAACTCGTCGCCCGAATTATTTTTGCCCTCACCTGCCTCCATTGCGGGCCTGACAACTGTTGCACTCCCCCTCAGCTCGTTCGTTCCAGCACGTGGCATCGCCATTTTGAGCTCCACTGCCCACGTTTCGCTCCACGCCATTGCCATTATGCCTGCCTGCAGGCCACAGTCTATTCGCTGCATCTCACCCCGCAGTGTTTGCGTATTCGCTTCCATGTCATCCATTTTATTATTTATTTCCGCCAGCATGGCGAATAGCTGGGCCATGTCGGGTGCGCTTGAGTGAGCCGTTTCGGCAGAGATCAGGGGAGGGTTTCGGAGGAGGGGAGGGGAGGTGTCATACACCGTGGCCGCTGCCACTCCCATCTCGGGCTCTGGGTTCCATTGGGGGGAAATTGTTCCTGCTCATTCAGCATTTCCTGCTCGGGGCTTTCGTCCTGGGCCATGGATTCTACATTCAAACACATACACATTTCTACCCCCGGCTCCCGCTCGCCTTGAAACGCCATCTTGTTTCTAGTAAGGGGTTAATTTAAATCGCTCGTAATTTGGAGGGAATCGGGGGTCGCTCCTCTCACCCCTGAACTGATTCCCTGTGAATTTAGCTTGGAGGCGGGAGGGATTCGAATCCCATTCCCAGACACCAGTGTTGCGAGGAGGGGGATGGGTTCGTGTCCCACGACCTGACACCAGTGTTGCGAATTCGTACCCGCCGGCATGCGGACGGCCACGTGACTCGAATCGCGGCACGTCGTCCACCGGACGGACAATTCAGTCGTGACCCTCTCAGACCAACGCCGAGAGCTAGTCACGGGTGGGGGTTTAACCTCACCACGATCGTGCCAATTGCCCACCCGCGCAGGATAGGGTTGCTCGCCAAATTCAATCTACCTAAGTACCTTGCGCGAATGGTAGACCGGGCGATCGCACCACGCCACAGGCCGACTCCGGACACGAACCACTTAAGCGGTCCGTTCCGTGCTACAGTGATAACCGAGCGGTGTTATCGTCGGCCTCGACGGTTCCGATTAATTATCGGGCGTATTAAGCCCACTACGAACCCTTTATGTGAAGCAGGATGGAGGGTCAATTAAAAGGAAGGAGACGAAGCGAAACGGGAAAATAGTTCAACACAATGCACATTTATTCCGTGGCACACGGAAAGCACGTATATACAGCCACAATAATCAAAATGCACATATAAAGCGAAAGCAAGTGTTAAACCGAATACGCGTACACACGGCAACACTTATACAGACGGTGCCAACACACATTTACTCAAAAGCAAAGGAAAGAAGCCACCCTCATAGACAAGGGGGCAGACGGGGCCCGTGGGCCTTTATGGCGTGGGACTTGGCAGACACAACGAGTCCCACGAGACCGTTGCAGGTTACTTGCACCCCCGCAGTGCGATGGTGGGCGAGCTCTCTCTGGCACTCCTTGTACGAACGCGCAGGTCCGCGCGACACAGCTGGCAGAGCGGCGCCTCCAGTCCGCGTCCCCTCCGCGACGTCCGGACTCTCCACCGACTGCAAGCTCCAACTAGAGGGGGAGCACTCGGGAGAGTGCAAAACCTCCGCCGCCAATACTGCTGGGTCACTCAAGTGAACCTTATATCTTATTCATTAAATATAATTTCAACAGTGCTGACAGACTTAGTTCTTTTCTCCATTTTGGGGGGGGGGGTTGGAAATCACTTAAAACATGTAGAAATGCAAAAAAAAAATCAAAATTTTGTTGATAAAAATGTTGCAAAAAATTTTTTTCTCTAACAATTTTTTTTTGGGGGGGGGGTTGGAAATAACTTAAAACATGTAGAAATGCAAAGAAGAAATAATTTTTCTCTATAACAATTTTTTTGGGGGGGTGTAACAATTTTTTTTTGGGGTGGGGGTTGGAAATCACTTAAAACATGGAGAAATGCCAAAAAAAAAAAATTCTCTATAACAATTTTTTTGCGGGGGGTAACAATTTTTTTTTGGGGGGGGGGTTGGAAATCACTTAAAACATGGAGAAATGCAAAAAAAAAATTCCCCTTTTTTGGGGGGGGTGATAATTTTTTGGGGGGGGTTGGAAATCACTTCAAACATATAGAAATGCAAAAAAACTTTTTTCTCTAACAATTTTGGGGGGGGCTGGAAATCACTTAAAACATGTAGAAATGCAAAAAAAAAATTTTCTCTAACAATTTTTTTGGGGGGGGAGGTGTAACAATTGTTTGCGGGGGTTTGAAATCACTTAAACCATGTAGAAATGAAAAAATAATAATTTTTCTCTATAACAATTTTTTTTTGGGGGGGGTAACAATTTTTTTTTGGGGGGGTAACAATTGTTTTTGGGGTGGGGGGTTGGAAATCACTTAAAACATGTAGAAATGCAAAAAAATTTTTTTCTCTATAACAATTTTTTTGGGGGTGGAAATCACTTAAAACATGGAGAAATGCAAAAAAAAAATTCCCCTTTTTTGGGGGGGTGGTAACAATTTTTTTTGGGGGGGTTGGAAATCACTTCAAACATATAGAAATGCAAAAAAAAAACATTTTATTTCTCCAACAATTTTTTTTTTGGGGGGGGCTGGAAATCACTTAAAACATGTAGAAATGCAAAAAAAAAAAAAATTTCTCTAACAATTTTTTTTGGGGGGGAGGGGTAACAATTTTTTGGGGGGGTTTGAAATCACTTAAACCATGTAGAAATGAAAAAAAAAATTTTTTTTCTCTAAATTTTTTTTTGGGGGGTGGGGACCAAGTCCAAAATTTAATGGCATCATCCTTGGACCATACCTAACCCCCCCACCAAGTTTCGTCGAAATCCGTCGAGGAGTTTTTCCGTAATACTGTTCACAAACAAACAAACACACAAACAAACAAACAAACAAAAACAGAAAGGGGTGAAAACAGTAACCTCCATCTATCTTCGAAGATGGCGGAGGTTAACGAGCGGGTCGCTCTACGGACCGCTTTTCCAGGACCCAGACGGGCAGAAGACCATGAACCGCCGACTGACACTGACTCTCACCGACCGCCCTGACCTGACCTCCTCTCAGCGGCGCTTCCTTGTGCCCTTTCATTTCCCCGGCACCCCGCCCCTCCCTTCGTGGTACGCGGGGGAGGGGGGGACATTCCACCAGAGAAATCGGGGCGGGAGTTGAGTTCCAACCGTCATTGTTGTTTACCAGGGAAATCGGGGTGGGAGTTGAGTTCCAACCGTCATTCTTGTTTACCAGAGAAATCGGGGTGGGAGTTGTTGTTGTTCCCCTTTTGTGTTCGTGGAGATGTTGACGGTTGCTGGCGGAGTGGTGAGGATGGCGTGGATGTTGAGAGGCAGGTGTGGCTGTGGTTGTTGTGAAGCGGCGTTGTGGTTGGTGGTTGTTGTGTGATGGCGGTTGAGACGTGGTTGATTCAAAATAAAGATAGAACAGAAAAACGCCTAACTCAAAGCGTCGCAGCCCGAATGAATCACATAAATTCCCTCGAGACAGCGGATTTGGGGCTATCTACACATGTACTTAGAGATATCTCACCTACGGGCCCTTCATGGTGTGATGCGAATTTCCACAGCTGTAACAATATGTAAATTTGTGGGGTCCCAATTTAGGAGTGCAGCTTATCGGGTGAAAAAGTCTGAATGCTACAAAGTCCCAGACTACTGGAAGCATACGCCCCCACACCCTCGCAATCGGGGATATGGTGTTGCACAACAAACCGAGGATGTATGCCTCCAACCAGCAACAAAACCACCAGACCCCCCCCCCCCCCATTCATCCCCTATGAGCTGTCTTCACCTGCTGACAGTGCTGAATCCTTCCCAATCCCGAGAAGCCAGGTACCAGATCTAGGTTCTGATGCATCCCCGAGGCTTGGCACTTGTAGTCCTGGTTGCTCCAAAGCCATCGGCGACACCTGTGAGGAACATCCAACGGTGTCCCCAATCGTCTGGACACCAAGACGCTCCAATTGTGTACGTTACCAGCCCAAACACTTCAAGGATTTTATTTTGGATGCTTTGAGTCATATTGTGGTCACAATGCTTGCAGAAACTGTCATGGGGCAGAATAATCCCCGAGACCGGAGGGCAGTCGACCCGATGATGGTCTCAGTATGTCTGACTGACTGGTACATGATTTATGTGACCTCCTCCAGGTTAAGTGACCATTATCCTTGCTTAACTTTGTGTACTCTGCCTCAGTATTTGAAGCCATGTACTGTCACCTACTTTCTTCATTTATAACACCAAGAATGATTGTAGATAAATGACATCGTAACAAAACAAAACAAAAAATAAGTGGTTACGCCAGTCGAGTACGTGGTTTAATCTGTCGTGCGAGCGTGGTGCACGGGTTTACCGTGCAGGGGTGCTGTATCGTGGAAGGTTTGGCCTTGTCGGGCACGTTGTATCGTGTGTGTTATTAAAGTTGATTTCAACCTCACCAAGACTGGTGTTTGGCCTCGGTGCTCCGTTGGGGATTCCCTTTAACCGTTGTGGCGCAGTGGGGGTGAACCTGGTTTTGCCGGATAAAGTTTTTTTTCTTTGCTGTTTCTTATAGCCTTGGGGTAGCTCTTCATGATTCAGGGGGGTGACCGTTTGCAACCCTTGGGCAATTTGCTATATTAACCCTATTTGTGCCGGTAAACGCATAAACAATGAAAAAAATCAGTTTTTTTTCACTATTTATTGCAACGAACCCAACCAACATCATCACATTTGCTTGTGTCGATGTTTATTCACAAATTATGTAACCAAAAACAACTTAAGATATAAAACAATTGTGAATTACTCAGTATTAATCCTTTCCGGGCTATTTTAACCCAGGACATAAAATTTGAACACAGACAACATATGATTGCACAATAACCACCTCATCCTTACTTTAGTCACAAATAAGGTAACCAAAAACAACTTAAAATATAGAATAATGACTTAATACTCAATATTAACCCTTTCCTGACTGATTTTACCCAGCACAAAACATTTGAACATCGATAGACAACAGGGGTCTTTGATGCATTACTGCACAAAAACCACTCCAAAATTATGGCATGGGATTTTAATGTCATCTCTTGCTTTCCGACCTACTGACATTGATGCAAAATAGACTGGGTTAAACACTCAATGTGTTTAGTTTGACCTACCGTAAGATCAATTAAATTCGTGAAACAACAAATAATCTGCTACTACGAGTTGCTTCCCCAATCTCCTCAAACCTTGCTACTGCACACGTGAGCAGCCAACTGCATAACAGGCACAGAAAATTGTGCAAGGCAGACCTCTGACTTGACAACCACACCTTCTCGAATTACAGGGACTTTCACTTTTGCAACCACAACTGATCATTTCAAGAACATATTCTGGGGCCAGTTTCACATCATCTGGGACTGTAATTGGTGACAGCGACTTGTTCTTGACATCTCTCATCCATCCATATTCCTCAGGGTCCAGTGCCGGTGGATGGCCAGTTTCAAGCATTCGCCATAAGCCTGATAGTGAGCCCTCTTGACATTTTCTGTGAAAGCCTCCTTTGTCGGTGGCAGAGTGCACAGTTTGGGTGATGATGTGTGACCCTTCCCATTATTTTTACCCCAGACAAGCAATCTTGTCTCGGACATGTCTTTGGCTTTTTTCATACCAGAGCATGATGCAGAGATGAAGGTTGTAGCCTATTCCATGACAAACCTGCACAGCAGAGTGGGAGTGGTGTCCAGCCATGTGCTTCTAATATCTGAAACAATGCAATGGTGCCACCTTTTGTCAGTTTAACTAACTAATGAAGTCTTTCAGCCAATACTTCATCTTAATATGCATGGGTGATAAACAGATCAAAGCAGGAAATGTAGGGCTACGTTTGGGGTATATATGATCCCCTCGGAATGCCAGGAAAGGGTTAATAATCATCACGTTTGGGCAAATTGTGTCCAAATCAGCTGTAAAATACTTGCCTTATGAATAATAATGAGGAAAAATAAATGTGATGACTTTTGGTCACAGCAATTTACAAGATATCGCAAAAAATAGTACTTTAGGGCGCATTTGGGTGTACCCGGCATAAAAGGGTTAATATAGCAAATTGCCCAAGGGTTACGAACGGTCACCCCCCTCAATCATGAAGAGCTACCCCTAGGCTACAAGAAACAGCATAGAAAAAAAAAACTTTATCCGGCAAAACCAGGTTCACTAAAATATCTGCCTTTTGCTCCCGGACTATATTTAGGTGGAAGCAACATTTTGTCAACTCTCTTCAAGGGACACTGTTAAATTTAGACGCTCGGCGATATTTTACCACCTGGCTGCATATGTGAACACGCTGATCGTTCCCCCAATGAAATTGTATCGTTTTAACAGATTAATTTAATCTGGTGTTGATGTGGCGCAGGCATGATGGGCCAAAATGGCCTCCTCATGCGTCTAATTTCATTGTGCATGTCCTTGTGGTCGGTGAAACATTGCGTTTTTAGCAGCGTCTCGCGTAGCGAACGCTGCTCATAGAGAGTGAGAGCGTTAGCAGTAACTCCGCTTTATTGCGCGTCCAGATGTACATCACTGCCACCCCTCGCGGGCGAGTCATGATATACGAAAACCCAACCACGTGATACAGCACACTCCTCCCCTCATAAAATGACAATTTCAATGATGAAATGACAATTATAACATGACCAAACGAAACCAATCAACATTCAAAATCCTCCAAGTACCGCGGTTGTTTCCTGACCCGCCTTGGATGGGCAGCGCCGCCAGACGGCCCAGGCTCAGACGCCTCCCGGCGAGGTCGAGGTGACACCCTCGCCGGACTTGCCCCATCCGCAACAACAACCGCCCCCGGCCGACAAGCTTGTTCGTCGTCCTCGGGCAGGACTGAATCAGGTGAACACCCCGCGGGCGTCGGTACGTCCGGCCCTGGCGATACAATGCCTGGCCACGGCGACATCACAGGTGGGGGTCTCACATCGCTCCGCACGGGGGGGGGGGGGTGACGCTGAACAGCGATCATGCATTTGGTCCACGTGCCGCTTCCACACCTTCCCACCATCAGTCCGCACCATGCAATTCGCCGGCCCCAGTACCACAGAGACCACAGCCGCCACCCATTTGGAACCATGGAAATAATCGCATACCATTACCCGCTGTCCCACATCAAAACCGCGCAGCAGCATCGGGCGCGACACCGCCCCACTCACCGATCCTCCAGGTCGCAGCAAATCCAGTCTGGACCGCAATGCCCGTCCATAGAGACGAATGGCAGGAGAATCATCTGTGACAGGATGAATAGCGTTCCTGTATTGGAGCAAAAAGACATTGACCACCGTCTGTACAGGTGCAACACCCCCCCCCTGCGCAAAGCCCATTTCAACATTTCAACAAATGATTCCGCCTGCCCGTTCGTCGCAGGATGATACGGTGCGGACCTTAGATGTCGAATACCATTTTGACGCATAAACCCATCAAATACACCTGCGATGAACTGCAGACCGTTATCAGAGACCAGAACCTCGGGTAATCCTTTATTAGCAAAGACCGTCCACAATTTTTCTATTGTAATGTTTGCCGATGTATGCTGCATTACTACAACCTCCGGCCATTTAGAGAATGCATCGATCACAATCAAAAACATTTTGCCATTAACCGGCCCCGCAAAATCCACATGGACCCTCTGCCAGGCCCTGACTGGGGTTGGCCATATTCCCGAAGCTCGACGCGGGTTATCAGCATCTGTTTGACATGTGGTGCAATGCTTAACCACCTGCTCAATGTCTTTGTCCAACCCCAGCCACCACAACAGGCTACGAGCAAGACTCTTGGTCTTCACAACACCAAGGTGACTGACATGTAGTTCTTCCAAACACTGCTGCCTGAACTTCGGTGGAATCACCACCCTCATTCCCCACATAACGCACCGTTGGACCAACGACAGCTCCGATGAGCGCGACGTGAAAGGCTGAAATGGCGGTGTAGAAGGTAGACTGCTCCAATTCCCCGTAGAAATTGCCTGAACGACACGGGCGAGCACTGACTGGATCATGAGCCGATTCCACCGCGACCTGTTTGGCCGTGATCGGCCCGCTTTGGACCTGGCTCAGTGCAAACACATCAACCCGGTCGGCCGATTCAGACAAAGCTGGACCCCCCGCTCAAGGCAAGCGCGAGAGCCCGTCGCAGTTAGTATGCTTTTCGGTGCTTCGGAACTGAATATCGTAGCTGTAAGCAGCAATAAATAGACACCACCGCTGTATTCGCGCGGCCGCCACCTCCGGTACCCCGCTTTCGGGTCTCAGGATGAATTGAAGTGGTTTGTGATCCGTCTGCAAAGTGAAATGCCACCCCAGCAGGTGTTGATGAAACCTCCGCACACCCCAGACGAGGCTGAGAGCCTCGCGCTCGATCTGGGCATATTCCTGCTCTGCTGTGGACAGGGTCCGGGATGCAAAACAAACAGGCCGCTCGGAACCATCGTCCATCCTGTGGGAGAGCACTGCCCCGATGCCATATGCAGAGCTGTCACATGCCAATAAGAGCAGACGTGCAGGCTCGTAGTGCACGAGGACCGTATCCTCTGTGAGCAGCTGCTTGACTCGGTCGAATGACGCCTGGTGTGCAGGCCCCCAGGCTCAGCGCTCGTCCTTCCTGAGCAACCGCGTCAACGGCGCAAGCTGCGAGCTGAGCCCGCGCACGAACCTTTGGTAATACTGTGCCATACCAATGAATGAGCGCAGCTGCGTCTTGTCGCGAGGCGGTGGCATGTGCTGAATTGCCTCCACCTTCCGAGGGCCTTTCAACAGCCCCTCCGGCGTGATGCTGTGCCCGAGGTATTCCAAGCGCTGCTTGAAGAACGCGCACTTGTCCCTGTTCAAGCGCAGGCTGCACACTTCCAGCTTCGTCAGCACTTGGGCAATGTTCGCAAGGTGCTCATCCGCCGTTTTCCCCGCAATGAGCACATCGTCCAGGTAGGTTTGAGCGGGCAGGCCAATGCAAACCTGATCCATGGCTTTCTGCCACAAGGCCGGGGCCGAAGCAATCCCAAAACAGTCGGGTATATCGATAGAGTCCTTGACACGTGTTGATTGTCAAAAGGTCGCTACTCCCGGGATCCATTGCCAGGTGAAAATATGCATCATGCAGATCAATCTTCGTGAAGTATTGAGTCCCCGCCAATCGTGCATATATCTCATCGATTGACGGCAGTGGATATTGCTCCACGCTGAGCCCCGGGTTAACCGTGGACTTGAAGTCCCCGCACAATCGGACGTCTCCATTCCGTTTCAGCACCGTGACGACCGGGGGGGGGGGGGCCCAATCTGAGTACGACACCCGTTCGATCACTCCACAGGCCTCCAGCCTATCCAGTTCACCCTTGACCTTGTCCCGCAGGGCATACGGCACTGGTCATGGTTTACAAAAACGAGGAACCACCCCCTCCTTCAGCAAGAGCTTTGCCTGCACGTCCTTGAGTCTCTAGGTCGTGGCAAAACAAACCTTGATGTCTTTGAAGAATCTTCTCCAACTGATCCTCCCATCGGCTCGGCACGGGTTGCACAAGGTGAACGGTGGCCCAATCTAGCCTGATGCGGGTCAGCCAGTCCCGGCCTAGGAGAGACGACCCCTCCCCCGCACGACGTACAACGGAAGCGTGGCGACCCCACAGACACGTCTGCTATCCCGATGGGCGTTATCCTCTTGTGGGTGTACGTGTACAGTGTGAGGTTTGACCTGAAAAGCCTCAGGCCGTTGAGTCTACGCGCGGTCTGTTTGCCGATGATCGACACCGCCGCTCCCGTATCAACCTGAAACGTGATCGGCGTTTTGTTCACTTTGATTTCCACCGTCATCCGGCATGCCGCCGCAGGACCAATTGAAAACAAGCTCATCATCGGCTGCCGGTTCCGCCCCGGGTCGTCCATGCCATCCATGACCGTCCGTCGTCCATGACCTTAATGGTGGCCAACGCCCCTCGGCACACCCACTTCAGATGACCCACCTTGCGACAATGTAAACACACGGTGTTTTTATATGGGCACACATGCCGCAGGTGTCGACCTCCGCATCCCAAACACGTCCGCGGGGTCACCTCACTGCCCGTGCGGCCACGCGGCACCATCTGGCCCCGGCCCGCACCGAAGGTTGCGCGTGCGTTCCGGGCGCTCGCGACACCGCGTGGGCCCCCGGGCCATCTGGCATGCTGCGGCCGGCGATGGCCCGAACATCTCCGAGAGTCTGCTCGACAGCTGTGGCAGTGTCAACCGCCGAGTTGAATGTAATGGCTTCACCCTTCAGCCGTAGAATCGCCGAAACCATTTTTGCATCTTGTAAACCAGAAATAAATCGATCTCGGAGCCGAGCTGGACGCTCCCCCGTCGTGAACTTGCAGGCCACGGAAGAATGCTTCACTCGCGCCACGAAATCCGCGACGCGCTCCCCCGTACCTTTGGCGGGGCGATCGAACTGGTATCGAGCGAGCTGTAATGACTTCTCCGGTGCCAAGTGTGCTTTCATCTTCTGCACAATGTCCTGAAACGACAGCGTGTCCCGCTCTGCCAATGTTAATTGGCATTACCTCATAGGTAACACAAAACAGGCCTCACAAAACAGGAGGTGAGGAAGGCCCATGATACACTGGGCTTGTCCGGCGCCACCACATCACTCGGCAGTCGATAATGTTCCGTCGATAGCGAGGCGAGCAAGATCGACTTTTGCTTGCTCTCGTCGTCCACATCATTCTCGTGGAAATAGCACCCCAATTGTTCCGAAAACAATTCGAAGTCGTCTCCGACGAAAACGGGAACCTGTCCATGCGCCGTGACTCGTCGATCAATCATCCTCGTCAGCCTACTGATGTCCGAGGTGCAGCGGAACATGAAGAGTGAGAGTGTGAAGGCCCAGTTACACCTTGACATTTTCGCCAGCAATGGCAACGTATTAAAATGTATGTAAAACGCTGGCTGACGTTGAACTTTTGATGTTTTTTTTTTAAAGATTCGGACGTATTCATAACGAGTTGGTCGTATGCATAACATATTAGTAACGGACACAGAACGTTTCGTTGTGTTATAGCTAACTTATACCAACGAATGCTGAGCCTGTTGTCAGCTTTCCCAACCTATGCCCAACGATAGTCTAACTTATGCATAGCGCGCTGCACGCATCGCCGACGATCACGTGGCGTAGCTTTTTAAAAGGCTGCCGCACAACGATTCAAATCATAACCGCTGCAGAAATGGAACTATCACCATCGCAGTCACACCTTGGCGATCTTGCCAGCGTATGCCGACCTCTGAAAAATGCGTCTAAAACGCTGGCGCACGTCGAATACGGTATGGGTAAGTTTGGTATACGTGAATAGAATGCTAAAGTACGCTATCATACGTCGTAGTAAGTGGAGTACGTCTTGTAATTATAAACGTGTTAAACATTTTACGACGTACTTGCCGTATGACACACGCTCCGCATGCGATGGGAATAAGTTGTACGCACGATATGTTACTTGTACATCGACACACGTTACTTGTAAGGTGCTCATAAGTCGAAACACTCAAGGTAATGGTTAGCGTCAGTGTTCCAGACTCCCTGTTTTTTTTTTTCTTCGGTATGATGGTGATGTCGACACTTCGATTTCTCGTGCGGTTATGATTTAAATCGTTGAGCGGCAGCCTTTTAATTATATTATATTATAACCGCACTCGAAATCGAAGTGTCGACATCAACGTCATACAGAAGAAGAAGAAGAAAAACCCCAGGGAGTCTGGAACACTGACGCTAACCATTACCTTGACGCGTTTCGACTTATGAGTACCTTACAAGTAACGTGTGGCAACGATCGCGTAACATGCCTACAACACGTTACTCATAGGTTAGAAATAAGTTTCGGGTACGCTAAACATTACCTCGACGTGTTTCGACTTATGAGTAACTTACAAGTAACGTGTGTCGACGTGTGTCAACGATCGCGTGACGTGCCTACAACTTATGGCCAGCGTTATGCGGAACGTGTGAGTCATACGCTGGCATAAGTCTTAAAATTTAAAGCATGGAAAATTTGAGGACAACCGAAAAGTACAACGTTTAAAGCCAGCGTACAACGACGTATGGCAGTGTTTTTCCGCGTGCTCTCAATGTTATCAAAACTTACCCATAACGTATTCGACGTGTACCAGCGTTTTACACAAATTTTCCAAAAAATTGGCATAAGCTGGCTAAAACTTCAAGGTTTGACTGGGCCTTTAGCAGTAACTCCGCTTTATTGTGTGCTCACAGATGTACATCACTGCCACCCTTTTGTGGGGGAGTCATGATATACGAAAGCCCAACCACGTGATACAGGACAAGGACAAAACCCAAAAACCTTTATATTAGGACTCGGCTCCTTTATATACACGATCCGGATCTCCTTAAATAGTAAGCACTTGTACACATCCTCACATTGAGGGTGCCTTTTGAGAGCGTCTATCATGAACGTTTAAATATATTTGGACATTTGCTTTAAAGTTTCGAAAAGTTCACGTTACTATTTAAAGATTATTCCATTTAATATATTGTAATTTCGTAAATACATTATTTATTTCGTAAATACATAAATACACTATGACGGGTCACGCTATTGGCTTAATCAAGGCACGTGACTAAATATCGGAAGTTGGTTTTTTTAATTTTTTTTTTTTCAGCCGACAAATCCTTTAGGACGCCGCTCTTGGACACATATATTGTTGTTTTTTTTATAATTGTTGGTACTTGCCGTCCAATATGGGTTTTGTTGATACTAAAACGGGCTAAACCCGCGTAATGCGGGTTCCTTGTGCCAGCCGAGCTGAAAGTAACCAGTATTGAGGAAACACACGCATAATGGCGGAATAGCGTACTCCAGCGCCAAACTTCCTTGTTTATTTTAAACGTCATATGCACGTGACGCTCGCAACGACCAATGTGTGCAGTCGCTTTAATTGGGGGTCTTAAGATGGCGGCGCATTGACTTCCGCATTCCCTCCCCGTGACAGCCATCCCAGTTTGTGTGGAGAGATCAGTGATTCGTGCTGTAAACTCGTGACGTCATCTAATCCCTTCGACTTATAAAACACATCAAGCACTCAGATCTTACGAAATTACTTTCGTATATATTTTCGTCCTTTGGATGAAAGCTGAGAGATTTTGATCGTCCGTTTTAATTACATAATTTTTTATGCAAACGGAAGCTTTTCAAACGATGCACCCGGAAGTAATTCTGTGATCGTCAGGGCAACGTGTTTGTGGAGGTAATGAGTAATAGATCTTAAGCGGTTTCAAGTCTTTTGTTGTTTTTACGACATTGTAATCGGGTTTATAATTTTTTGTTAACATTGTTGTTAGTAATTTTGTTTTTGCTTTTGTTGCAAAAGGCGTTCTTGACTTTAGCAAGGCATTATTTAAGTATAATCAGGGGAAAAAGAACAGGTTCGGACCAGTGTGGGCCAATTGAGGAATAGTTCCGGGATAGTGCATCGTGATGAAAGTGAGATGGCCGGCTTATTAAACAGGTATCTTGCTTCAACTATTACACAAGAACAAGGCAGGAGAATTGCCAGTAGCTGAGAGTATCTATCAAGCAGGTGAGGAAGGGCTTTTACAGAAGATCCAGGTTGGAGTGGACGAGGTAAAGGAACAGCTCGGTCATCTAAGAGTAGATCAGGCTCCGGGGACAGATAATATGCAACCGAGAGTATTGATGGAGGTTGCTGAGCAGGTAAGTGGGATATTAACGGATATTTTCAATAGTTCACTGGAGTCAGGACAGGTACCGGATGATTGGAGAGAAGCAAAGGTAACACCATTATTTAAGAAAGGATCCAGAGAAGAATTGAGAAACTATAGACCTGTTAGTTTAACTTCAGTTGTGGGGAAGGTGTTGGAGACATTAATTAAGGACAAGATGAGGAACCATTTAAATAAATACAAACTAATTAAAGGTAGTCAGCATGGGTTTACCAAACAAATCAATTAAAGGTAGTCAGCATGGGTTTACCAAACAAAACAAGTCAGCATGTTCCTGTCTAACAAATCTTTTAGAGTTCTATGAAGCAGTGTCTGATTGGGTGGATGAGGGAAAGGCAGTAGATATAGTATATCTAGACTTTAAGAAGGCATTTGATGAGGTACCATATTGGAGGTTGTTTGGGAAGTAGTGGGGGTACCTCAGGGATCAGTACTCAGACCAATACTATTCATGATTTACATCAATGATTTAGATAATGGGGTGAAGAGTAGGCTTTCCAAATTTGCAGATGACACAAAGCGTGGAGGTAAGGTGGATAGCATAGGGCAGGGGTCTCCAACCTTTTTGGGCGGAGGGCCACAAAACGAAAGTGGTGAGGGGCGGAGGGCCACGCCCAATAAAAGGACGCTAAATTCCGGGGAAAAAATAATATAATTAATATGCGGAAATTTACACAAAAATTAGTGCTGAATGTATTTTTCTTGCCAACGAATATGATAAATGAATCATCGTGTTAAAAACACATGTGTCTAATATGAATCAAAATCATAATAAAAATTACAGAACGCTTTGATCATTGACCCTGACAAATTGGCAGTATCGTGGGCCGCATTGTAATGTAAACTTAATAGGGCACCGCGGGCCACATAAATCCGTCTAAGGGGCCACATGTGGCCCGCGGGCCGCAGGTTGGAGACCCCTGACATAGGGGGTAGTGATCAGATTCAGGAAAGTATTGATACTTGTATAGATTGGGCAAAAGATTGGCAGATGGAATTTAACCTGAGCAAGTGTCAGGTGTCAGGTGTTGGGGATGGGAAAGAACGATGAAAATAGATTACCAGCCGGGAGGTGACGATGGTTCGCGGGCATTATTGAACAATGCCACGATAGGTACAATTGAGTTAGTGGAAGCTTTTGAGGAAGCCCAACCGTAAAAACCTATCTCTTCCATCAAAATTGACCAAATCAAATCGGATTTTTTAATATGTTGTACTTGTGGACATTACGCACAGCTTCTAGGAAATGAAATTGCGAGAAAAAAATTGAGAAGAAAAAATAAAAAAATAAAGAAAAAGTTCAAGTGGGTCGTGGCTCCGCCCACAAGGGGCGTGGGATGCCCCTCATACAAAAATACACAACTCGACCATGATGTCTAGCTTGTATCCAAGTTTCATCAAGATCGCATCAAACGTCACATTGCTATGCTCTGGAGAGAGTCACAAGCAGACAGACACACAGACACAACAAAAATAATGGTCAATGCTGGCACCCGCGAACCAATAAAAAATAAATAAAAAGTTCAAGTGGGCGTGGCTTCGCCCACAAGGGGCGTGGGATGCCCCTCATACAAAAAGACACAACTAGACCATGATATCTAGCTTGTGTCCAAGTTTCATCAAGATCGCATCAAACGTCACGGAGCTATGCTCTGGAGAGAGTCACAAACAGACAGACAGACAGACAGACACACAGACACAACAAAAATAGTGGTCACTGATAGCGCCCGTGAACCAACAGAATGCAAGGGGTAATTTTGGAGCGTGTCACACAGGAGAATGATCTCGGGGTGGTAATCGATACGAGAGGGAAGCAGGTAGCACAATGCCATGCAGCAATAGGAAAAGCAAATCGGGTTTTAGGTTGTATTTGGAGGGGGATCATTTATATATCAAAAGGTGGTGTTAATTGTATAGGAATTTAGTGAGGGCCACATCTAGAATATTGTGTGCAGTTTTTGTTACTACAACTCAGGAAGGACATAGATGCCATAGTGAGGGTTCAGCGCAGGTCTACTAGATTGATTCCGGGCCAAGCTGGACTTAGCTATGAGGAGCGGCTGAAGGAGTCAAGGCTTTCTACACTACAAAGGAGGCCGTTGCGAGGTGATATGACTTAAGTTGATTAAAGGTGTAGACAAAATATGTGCAGAAGAAAAATTCAGCAGAGTAGACAGTGATAGGATCATGGGCCATAGCCTGAGAGGAAAGAAGAGGAGAGTTAAGATGGTAGTAAGGCATGGGACTTTTTCTCAGAGGAGTTAATGCATGGAATGGTCTCCCTGGAAAAGTAGTGGCAGCAGGAACAGTAGATAAGTTTAAATTGGAATTGTAGATAAGATAAACAGTCAATGAGAATAACAGTAGTTAAATTTATAAGAATTGGAGAAAAGATTAACAGTGGATGAGTTTATATGAATTGTAGTAGATAAGATAAACAGTAGATGAGTTTATATGAATTGTAGTAGATAAGATAAACAGTAGATGAGTTTATATGAATTGTAGTAGATAAGATTAACAGTAGATGAGTTTATATGAATTGTAGTAGATAAGATAAACAGTAGATGAGTTTATATGAATTGTAGTAGATAAAATAAACAGTAGATGAGTTTATATGAATTGTAGTAGATAAGATTAACAGTAGATGAGTTTATATGAATTGTAGTAGATAAGATAAACAGTCGATGAGATTAACAGTAGTTAAATTTATAAGAATTGTGGATAAGATTAACAGTAGATGAGTTTATATGAATTGTAGTGGATAAGATAAACAGTAGATGAGTTTATATTAATTGTATTAGATAAGATAAACAGTAGATAAGATAAATAGTAGATGAGATAAACAGTGGATAAGGTTATTAGAATTATAGATAAGATAAGTGGTAGATAGGTTTATAAGAATTGTAGATAAGATAAGTGGTAGATAGGTTTATAAGATAAGATAAACAGTAGATGAGATAAACGGTGGGTAAGTTTGTAAGAATTGTGGTAGATGAGATAAACAGTAGATGAGATGAACAGTAGATATGTTTGTAAGAATTAGATCGGTACCTGTAAGTATTGGAGATGGAGGGGTATAGGCATGTTGACAGGACTTTTTGGAAGCTTGAGCATGGATGGGTGATTGTGTGCATGTGTATGGAGTGCTGTTGGTGGGGGTCTCATCAAGAGGTGTTGTGTAGTTGATGTTGTGTTTTTTTTTTACCCAAGCCCATCTATGCCCTTTGGCCCTCCCCTGGAAAGAAAAAAAAATACATTTTGTTTCTTTTTTACAAAAACTACAAAAAAAATCCACAAAGAACACTTCATTAAAAAAAAAAAACATTTAGCATTTTCTTATTTTGATGTGTTGATAAATTGGTATGGTGTTGATGTGGCATAGGCATAAGTTTGTAAGGAGTAGAAAGGCTGAATGGCCTCCACCTGCTTCTAATTTCCTTGTGTTCCTTGTGTTGCTCTTTCTAGTGTTGAGATTTTGTGCCGTGCATGCAATGGCCGAGGAGGAGCGGAAGGTCCGTGTCAGTACGCCGATGCTTCCCGTGGAGTCCGTACGTCTCATTGCTGAGTCGATGGGGGTGTCACAGCTGCCTGAGGAGGCCTGTCAGATGCTGAGTGAAGATGTCAGTTACCGCCTCAAGGAGCTTACTCAGGTACGTGCACTCCTTGATCAGACAACGTGCCCTTTCGTTGTGTTCCCACTCATACCATTTTAAGCATTTAATGTTGGTGTGTGATTATGTGTTGTTTTAAATAATAGCGAGAACGACACTTGGTAGAAGGCATACCTCCGCCATGTACGTTTTGTATCCTACCAATAGGTTGGATCTGGAGCAAAATCGAATCGGCTTGTTCTTGTCACGTACTCAACTCATCCACCAAGTTTCGTCCGAATTCGTCCATAACTTTTTGAAATATCATGCTATACTGGTAGAGAGTTCTGGCCCTACCTCTCAATGGTGAAGAACCACTTGAAAATTAAAAAAAAACTCTCGTATCTGGATTTGCATCTTCACCAAAATCAAATATATTCGGCCTTGTCACACACTCAACCTGTACTCCAAGTTTCGTCTGTGTACATCCATAACTTTTTGAAATGTCATGCTATACTGGTATATACTTTTTGTCCCCATCCCTAAATCATGAAGACTCACTTGAAAATTAAAAAAAATTCCCATATCCAGATACGGATTCGTATCTGCACCAAAATAGAATCAATTCGTCCTCGTCATACACCCAACCTGCCCACCAATTTTTGTTCGAATCTGTCCACAACTGTTTGAGATGTCGTGCTTACAGACACAGACAGACAGACAAACTGGGGTAAAAAAAACAAAACCTCCATCCACATTCAGTGGTAGAAGTGATTAAAAATGTGTATTACACTGAAGGATGGGTAACCAAATGTGGAATTAAGAGATAGGTTAGGTATATAATTTATTAGTGAGGTTATGCGTAGGGGTAGGTTGAGAAGGTTCAGACATCTGGAAAGGATGGGGGTGAGCATCTGGATGAAAAGGTGTATAAATATGAATGTGAATGGAAGGAGAGTTAGAAGCCATCTAAGGAAAACGTGGGATGTATTGCTGAGAGACAGTCTTAGAGTTAAAGTCCAAACAAGAGGGCTAGCAAGGGATCGTGCAGCCTGGAAAGCAGCCATTAGGTGAACCACGGCTTCCACATACAAGCATGGAAACAGCTATAAAACGACGACGACGATGACGATGATTATGATGATGATGATGGAATATGACAAGAAATCTCCTCACTTTCTTTCACATTCTTGTGCTGGTTAGGGGTTGCATCTGGAAGTCATAAAATTTGGGAAAACCATGACACTAGTACAGTCAGCTCGGGCTATTGACTATTGATGAGAGCATGGCATTCAGAGGGGGTTGCAAGAAGAAGACACAAACAACTCCACATATTGCAGTAAAAAATGGTGATAATTTGGACTCTCCTTTGTGTAACACGTGGAAGGTCTTCAATGCCTTAAAAAAAAAGTTTTCCAACGAAGCCCATCTTGAAAAGGGATGGAATGGGGGAGTGGGTGCTGGAGGAATGTGAGTGGACAGGTTACCGTATGCATATCTGCAAAAAGTGTGTGTCATTGGTTGTTGTCTCCATTTGTGGGTTTCAGGAGGTAGAAAGAACGAAGTCCTCCCAGGACTCAAAGTATCCACCTCTGCTTCGGTAAGGGATTGCAGTTCAAGGACCAAGCTGTTCAACCTTTGTTCTCAGAGTTTTGTTCCGAGGGCTCTTTTCAGGATCGACACCGAACCCCAGACTGCCTCCAATTGTAGTTCATTTGTGCTAATTTTCCCATGGATGGTTTTTAATACCTCATTGAGGTTCTTCTTTATTGTGTGTGTGTGTATACGCTTACTTTGGATATTCTGTGTTCCTGTAACGGAGAACTCGTGTCCCCTTTCTTTGACCATTTTGAGAGTTGGCCCACATATATTATGCGAGATTCCACTTGAAGGCCACCATGTGGTATAAGCATTAGAACTTCTAGAGGAATATTTGAATTCCCATTAATTCCAAAGTACAACCAAATGTTGGGGTTATGGGAAAAGGAGATGGGGCCTGTGGTTGGGGAGACAGAACAACATTCTGGCATGTGAATTGCATCTTGCAACAGATGATTGAACCTTCATCATCAAAAACTAGAATTAATCGTTTTTAGGGCAATGTATTCACCGAGTTCTGCTTTCTAATGTGTTTTGACTTGATGACGCGTCTTTGTTACAATATCTTCGGTTTTTGTTTTTATTACTATCTATATATTAATACTGAAGGACCAATTTTGTGCTCCTCTGAGCGGTCGCGTCACGTTTTTCTCGGTACTGTGACCTGGACTGAAAGAAACTTCGTACCTGTAAGAGTGCATGGAACATAGTGGCAACAGTCAAACTTCAACTCTGAAGCAGAATAAACACTTTTCGTTGAGACGGGAGCGAGGAGTGAAGAGGCGGGGGCGGGGGATGAAGAGACAGGGGCAGGGAGTGAAGAGGCGAGGGGCAAAGTAAGCAAATATTTGGGCGGGGGTAAGCAAATTGAAAGCGGGAGATGGGGGGAAATGGGGTGGGGGATGAGTGGACGGGGCGGGGGTGAATTAGGCGGGGTTGAGTGTGAGGGGGTGGACAGGGGGGCGAGGAATCAAGAGACAGCGGCAGGTAGTGAAGAGGCGGGGGCGGGGCCGGGGTAATTAAATTTTTGGGCGGGGGTAAGCAAATTGAAGGCGGGGGAGAATGGGGCAGGGGCGGGTGATGAGTAGGTGGGGGCAAGCACGCCCTGTCCAGTCCATGTCCCTCGAGTGTGGTTGAGCTGGTGAGGGTGGTTGAATGAACGGAATCCGTCTGTGATGGGGTTTCGGCGAGTTATAATTATTTTTAGTTTATTTTGATGTGTATCACATGCAAGAAGGATGTTGTGGTAAAGTCTTGAAATCTCATCTGACCTTTTGCATTATGCTCTAGCTATCCACAAGTTCAAAGCCCATAAACTGCATTGATTTATCAATTGTCGAATAAACTTGGGGGCATACTCCACTGATAATTATGGTTCCCTTCAGCGGCGGTTGAGTCTTGATTATCTGCTCTGAGTACCCAGTGCGAGTACCCAGTACCCAGTATGTTGACATTTTTTTCCCCAATGATGCTGGACGATTTGCTTTTCTCATTTACTTATCTGTCAACAATCTATTATCTATTACTAAAAGGATAACCGTCCGTCAGTGTGTCAGGCTTCATTCTAAAGGGTTCCTGCTGCCCGTAGAGTGATAAAAATGGTACCGTTGGAAAGGTAATCATCAATTTTTGTTGGATGGAAAGCGAATAATCAGTTTACTTGGAAGAAAAATCCGTGTTCGTTAATTTTAAAGATGCCTGCTTTGAAAGCCTGTATATCAGTTATTGAAGAAGAAGTAGAAGGACCTCGAGCTTTAATGTGGTTCTTGCTGTCGTAGAATAAAAATGGTACCATTGGAATGCTAATAATCAATTTACTTGGAATAAAAATTTGTGTCCGTTTGGTCACAAAGATGCCTGTTTCAAAAGCCCTCTTTCCAGGATTGAAGAAGAACAAGCATAATGGTAGCTTGATGCAGCGGTTCCAACGGTAACATTTCTCATTCCACACCAGCAGGAACAATTTAGTAGGACATGGAAGGAGCATACAAAATTATATAAAGTAATACTTCTCAAATAAATAGAAAAAATATTTACATAAGTACATGGAACGAACACACAAATACAACAACAACCACAGCCACCACTGCAGCAACAACAACTACATGTTATAAAAGATCCTTGTTTGTGTTTTTCACTTCAATTTTACATTGTCGTTGATATTTGCAGATAGACATTCAATATGTTTGTGAAGTACAAAGTGCTGTCTTTTGATTAAAGTCATTAAACCTGCGAGCGAAATGACAGGTAGGCATACCTATTATGAATTAAATAACATGATGACTGAACATACATTGTGGTGATTGTTTAATATGTCATGACGTTGTGGCATGACATCAGCATAGAGGAATTGTGACTCAAAACCAAAGAGCTTTTATGGGGCGAATTTTTGAATCGCAAACAAGGGTCAGAGTAAAATCCGTGAAATAGATATTTTTCAGGTATGAACTGCATTCTGTGGTCATGTTAAACGTGTTAACTTGTCTTTCTCACCTTCCTCACATTTTAGGAGGCTGCAAAATTCATGAGACATGGGAAGCGGTGCAAAGTTTCAATGATAGATTTTGATCATGCTCTCAAACTGAAGAATGTTGAGGTGAGATAATGAGAGACTGTGCCAGCATTATTTGTCTTGCTCTGGGTAATGAGCTGTCCCTCCTTTCTTGCTTTTATATTCACTGTTTTTTGTGTGCAAAGTCGAGGTTCATGGAAGAGTGAGTTGACAGAGGGTTAAGGGAAATGCACTGCAAATGGGACAACGTAGGGATGAATAAGCAGGTGGATGGGATAGAGTAGGGAAGGAAACGTCGCAAATTAAATGGGAGATGTTGGGATTAAGAGATGGGTTAGGTGTAGAATGAGGATAGAAAATATCACGGGGAAAGGTGGTGGAGCACTGCTAACTTCAAACCTTGGGGGAAATGAATCGAACAGACAAAAAGAGTAAGTTTCACAAGTGATAGAAGATTGTATTAAAGGAGTGGAAGTGAGTGCTAAGTTTGAATTTCTGGAGTTTCACAAGGAGTTTCTAGAAAAACACCTCTGACCTGGATGTACTTGGGAGAGATTGGGGTGGGGGGGGGTGGGGGATGAAAGAGAATAGCAAGCAAGAAATGAGAGGCAGGAATAAATGAGCCACCATTCCATCCGTGATGAAAGAGCTGCAGGCCTTGAGCTTCTGCTTCCTTGTGGGAGATGTCAGTGTTGAGAGCTTTGGATTCCATAGGATTCAGGAGAGACTTGTGCAGGTTATCAATATTGTGAAGGTTATGTGAAGGCTGCATATCAAAGGGCGGAGGAGCTCCTTGTGAGCCAACGGCCATCCATATCTAGTGCCCAACTGTGTCTGCGGACGTCCTCCTGCAGTTGGGTTACTTCTTATTAGGAGGTTGGTGGCAGGATTTTCACTCCGGCCACCGTAAAACGCTTCATTCCGCAAAACGCAAAAACGCAAAAAAATCTGAAAACCCACTCCGTGGGAGTACCTCCTGTGCAGCTTCCCTTCGCAGGGCAGCTCACCGGATGACAGGATTGGGGCAAAGCCTTCGGGACCCCCAATCTTTGATAGGAGGGAAACCACGGGGTAACATCCCTGGGTCAGATTGCGGGAGAGTGTGTCGGAGTGGTGCTGAGGTGTCGTCCACCAGACGGCGGTCTCCTTGGGTTAACCTGAGGCGGTCCCTTCGGGTGGGTGCCTGGAATGTCCTATCCCTAAGAGAGGATGATCACCTGTCTCTGTTATCATCTGAGCTCAAGCGTTTGGACATCGGGATTGCAGCTCTCTCTGAGGTTCGGAGACCGGATTGCGGCGAGATAATGGTGGGTGGTTACACCTACTATTGGTCTGGTCGCTCTGATGGTTACCATACCCAAGGAGTTGCTGTAGCTGTGTCCAATAAGCTGACCCCAATGATAATTGAGGTAACACCGGTCAACGAGCGTATTATGAGATTAAGGATTCGCCACTCCTTAGGTGTCATTTCCCTGGTCTCTATTTATGCTCCGACTGAGGCGAGTGATCTCACCGTGAAGGATGCATTCTACGCCACACTCGAGTCTGTGGTTGATCAGTGCCCCAGACGAGATACACTTCTAGTCTTGGGGGATTTCAATGCATCGACTGGAACTGATAGGGATGGTTATGAGGTGTGTGTTGGTCCCCATGGGTCAGGAACTATGAACCAGAATAGCACTAAGTTCCTTGACTTTGCAAGAAGTCATGGACTTAGGGTGGCTGGTTCATGGTTTCAGCGCCCGCAAGCTCATCGCTGGACTTGGTATTCCAACGCTGACGGTGTGGCAAAGGAGATTGACCATGTCCTCATTGACGGTCGTTGGAGGATGATCCAGAACTGCAGGGTCTACCGGAGTGCTCAGTTCCTCAATACTGACCACAGGCTTGTTGTAGCAACTCTAAAGCTGCACCTTAAATCCTGGAGAATGGTACCATCCCAGCCTAGGCTGGATGTTGCCAAGCTCAGGGATGAGAGAGTAGCTGAGGAGTTTGCGAACAGGCTGAGTGGACACTTGGGGGGTCTGGGTGCTTTGGGGGGTCCTGAAGAGTTGTGGAGCACCTTCAAGACCACCGTCCTTGATGTTGCCGGTGGATGCCTTGGAGTTCACCGCAGGGCAAAGAAGAATTTTGTCTCTCAAGGGACACTGGATACCATTTACCAGAGTCGCAGGGCCAGGCTGAATGGCACAGCTGAGCTGTTCAGGGAGCTGAGGCGTAAAACTGTACGTGCACTGAGGGTGGACAAGGAGGCCTATGTGCGAGGAATCTGTGAGGGGGTAGAGCATCACCTGTGGACAGGTGATTCTCGTCCCGCTTACAGGGGAATTCGCGCATTACGTTCATCCAAGCCCATCCCTCGGAGCACTGCAGTTCGAGCAGAGAGTGGTAGGCTCTTGACAGAGGAGTCTGAAGTGAAGGCCCGCTGGGCCGGTTACTTTGAGCGGTTGTACCAGGCTGATCCCCCAGCTGTCGAGTTGGATGTCAGGGGTGTTACAATCCCTGTTGCTGACCCTCGAATCAACTGTGGTCCACCATCGCTTGTGGAAACACGGGCTGCGGTGAACCAGTTGAAACGGGGCAAAGCTCCAGGGATCTGTGGCATCCATGCTGAACTTCTCAAGGCTGGTGGAAATGCTGCACTCGTGTCGTTGCATGCAGTTTTGTGCTCTGCCTGGAACACAGGCATCATCCCAACTGACTGGAAGAGGGGCCTTGTTGTCCCTCTCTGGAAAGGGAAGGGTGATCGCCAAGACTGCAACAACTACCGAGGGGTGACGCTGCTCTCAGTGCCGGGCAAGGTCTTTGCTCGGATAATTCTTGATAGGGTTCGCCACCATCTGCTTGAGCACCAGCGTCCAGAGCAGTCAGGCTTTACACCAAAGAGGTCAACGATTGACCGTATCCTTGCACTTCGTGTCCTCACCGAACGCAAACGAGAGTTTCGGCAGGGGCTGCTTGCAGCCTATGTTGATCTCTGTAAAGCGTTCGATTCAGTGAATCGGGATGTCCTCTGGAGGATTCTTGGTCTTCGTGGGGTGCCACCGAGACTGATCGATCTGATGTCTGAACTCTACTCTGGTACTGAGAGTGCTGTGAAGTGTGGTGGTACCATCTCTGACTTATTTCCAGTTGTTACTGGAGTTCGTCAGGGATGTGTACTTGCCCCCACACTTTTCAGCACTTGTATGGACTGGATTTTTGGGAGGATGTCGGAGAGATCAAGTTGCGGTGCATCGTTTGGCAATGTCAAGATCTCGGACCTTGATTTTGCGGATGATGCAGTCATCTTTGCGGAGACTTTAGACATCCTCTTGGGGGCCCTGGAGGTGCTGAATGAGGAGTCGGAGCCGTTGGGATTACGGATTTCTTGGGTCAAAACTAAGATCCAGGCTTTCGGTGACATCTTGGATACTGCTGTCCTGTCTGTGTCTGTTTGTGGTGAGGATGTTGAGGTCGTGGATAGATTCACTTACCTTGGCAGTGATATTCATGTCTCCGCAGGTTGTGAGCCGGAGGTCAATAGACGTCTGGGTCGGGCCTGGGGAGTCATGGATTCACTGGTGTGGGGTGTGGCGCTGCCGGTACCTGTGCGGGAGGATGAAAGTCCGAGTCTTCAGGTCCTTGGTACTTCCAGTCTTGCTCTATGGGTGCGAGACTTGGACTTTGACCAAGGATTTGAGACGGAGACTTAATTCCTTTGGTACCAGGTCTCTTCGGAGAATCCTTGGCTATCGCTGGTCGGATTTTGTGTCCAACGAGCGGTTGCTGAGAGAGACTCGGATGAGATTTGTTACCTGCATAGTCCGTGAGCGTCAGCTGCGGCTGTATGGACATGTGGCTCGTTTTCCTGACGCTGATCCTGCTCACCAGATTCTCTCAGCGAGGGAGTCTCATGAGTGGAGGAGGCCAGTGGGCCGACCACGTTCCTCATGGTTGCAGCAGGTTGACCATCATCTCAAGGAGATGGGGATGGGCCTGGCATCTGCCTGGGGGATGGCCAGACGGAGGCCCCTGGAGTACCGGCGGAAAGTGGACGCAGCGACGCGCTGTTCTGGCACATGCTCCCATACCTGACCTGACCTGACCTGTGAAGGTAGGGCACCAGCCTCAAAAGGAAAAACAGTACTCCATTGAGCTATGGAAAAATGTCATGTAGCCTGCTATAAGTTCGGGTTTCCCAAGGAATGACTCGTCACAGTAGAGGATGCCCAGTCTGCAGCTGGGTTTAGAAGCCATCTTTCATTATATGGTTATCCCAGGAGAGGTCTTGGCTGATGGTGAGGTCCAGAAGTTTATGGGACTGAACCGCTTCCAGTGGTTGAATGTGGAAAATAGCTATGGTGGGTTTTGCTGCAGTTTTACGATTTTGGTTTGCAGATGCATCTGCTGAATGCTCACATTGCAGTTTCTTATGTGCGATTAAACTAGGAATGACAATTTTTGATACTGATTAAAAATAACACTAATAAATAAATATATACACTACCGGTCGAAAGTTTTAGAACACCCCCATTTTTCCAGTTTTTACTGAAATTTAAGCATTTCAACTCCAGTAAATAACCTGAAATGATACAAAGCAAAGCGGTAAACTGCCAGAGGTTAAAAAACAAAGTTTAAGTTACCAAAAACTGAAATATATATATATATATATATATATATATATATATATATATATATATATATATATATATATATATATATATATATATTACCAAAAACTGAAAAATAATGTAAATTTCAGAATTGTTAAAAAGGCCTTTTTCAGGGAACAAGTAATGGGTTAGCAACTGCAGCTATTCTGCAGCAATGGAAGTAAATTAAGCCTTTAAAGTTAATGCAAACAATTCCTTCAGGTGTCCCAACTTTTGTTGATTAATTACAAACCCTCTCTCTGTATAAAAGCAGTGATGGAACAGACTGTGCTACTACACCCTCTGAAGCATTATTTGGACAACATTGCACTGCAGGAAGTAGTATATTGTTATCATAATTACAAGAAAAAGACAATTAACAAAGGAAGACAGACAGACCATTATAACCCTTAAAAGTGTCGGTCTTTCCTTTCGAGAAATTGCAAAGAAGCCAAGGTGTCAGTGAGTGGAGATTCCTACACCATCAAAAGGCACTTGGAAACTGGAAGAAACTGACAGGAAGAGGTCTGGCAGACCCAAAGCCACAACACAATCAGAAGACAAGTTTCTGAGAGTCAACAGCTTGCGTGATAGGCGGCTCACAGGACAGCAGCTTCAAGCACAGCTTAACACTGGTCGAAGTAAGGAAGTCTCAGTTTCAACTGTGAAGAGAAGACTTTGAGCTGCAGGTTTGACAGGTCGAGTTGTAGTCAGAATGCCATTGCTAAGATAGCAAAATAAGAAAAAGAGGCTTGCCTGGGCCATGAAGCACTGCCAGTGGACTACTGAAAACTGGAAGAAGGTCTTATGGACCGATGAATCAAAATTTGAAATCTTTGGTTCATCACGTAGGGTTTTTGTACACCGTCGGGTAGGCGAAAGGATGATTCCTCAGTGTGTGACACCAACTGTCAAACATGGAGGAGGAAGCGTGATGATCTCGGGCTCTTTTGCTGGATCCAGAGTCAACGACTTGCACAGTGACTGGCACCCTGAACCAAAAGGGCTACCACAGCATTTTGCAGCACCATGCAATACCCTCTCGTCTATGCCTAGTTGGTCAGGGATTCATCCTACAGCAAGATAATGACCCAAAACATACCTCCAGGCTATGTCAGAACTACCTTAGAAGAAAGGAACAAGACGGTTGGCTTCAAATCATGGAATGGCCAGCACAGTCTCCAGACCTAAACCCCATCGAACTAGTTTGGGATGAACTGGACAGAAGGGTGAAAGCAAATCAACCTACAAGTGCAACACACTTGTGGGAACTTCTGCAACAGTGTTGGGAAGAACTTTCCAAACAATATTTGATTTCCATTGTAGAAAGAATGCCAAGAGTATGTTCGGCTCTTATATCTGCAAAAGGTGGCTGCTTCGATGAATCAAAAATTTAGATTAAATTTTGTTCAACAAAATGACTCCATGATTTCTTTTTTTATCTGCAATTGTTTATGTGTTCTATGCTTAAATTTCAGAGGACATTGAAACATTAAACTGCTTAAATTTCAGTGAAAACTGGAAAAATGGGGGTGTTCTAAAACTTCAGATCCGAAGTGTAATTGTAAAATTTTACTGGAAGAGTAAAGATGCGTGCTCGGCAAACAATTGTGGTTGACTCGTAATTCGATACCATTGCACATATCGTGGTTATTCTTAATTCATTGACTGCTTTCCAACAATGATCACCTGCAACTCAAATCCATTTGGAAGAGATTTTAAAAACTAATAGCCCTACGACTTCAATTTAAGGAGTGCATTAGTTCGTGTTTTTATCAATGAAAGTTTACGAGTCTTGGTGTTATCTGCTTCTCACATTTTCTGCCCTTGTGCAGCCACTTTATGGCTTCTACCCTAAGGAGTCCATTCCGTTCCGCTTTGCAAGTGGTGGTGGGCGTGAACTGTTCTTCTATGATGAGCAGGAAGTGACATTAAGTGATGTTATCAACACTCCACTTCCTCGAGCACCCCTTGATGTCTCTCTCAAAGGTCAGGGGTCAGTTGGGCTGCATATCCGTTTTGCGATGGATAAGCTATTTCATTCTATTGTGTATTCCTTATTATTGTTGATTAGTGACTTCATTTCTAATACACACGACGAGAAGAAAAATTGTTTTTTTATTTACAACACAACTTTGAGGAATATCTGATTGCAATTACCAATTTGGCACAAAATTTTACCTCTCAGGTGAACTCGGTTTTCAGTTGTGAATTATTTTGATGTTCCATGCAAGAATGTGATTTCTTCCTTCATTCGAGGTAGAGCAATGAGCTTGCCAATTGAAAGGTCTTTGTAGGTCTGCACACTGAGGTGTAACTCAGTTGGATAATTAGCATTTCCTGCAGTATGTGGGACCTGGTGTACTTAAAGGCCACTTTTTCAATAAAATGGGAAATAAAACTTGTTCTTTTCGAGCATATTGACAGTTATCATTTGACACCAGAAATTAAAGGTTACTGTTTTATGACCCCATGCACATGAAACGGAAAGCGGGGATAAGCAATTGGTTCATGTCCGTCCATCCGTCTTCTCAGTTTATAATCGAGGAACACCTTATTCATATCGAATGTTATATTTTGAACACGAATCGGAACATGAATAGAAAGATAAGTTTGCCGTTTTACCATACTTTGGCTCAGAATTCGTCACAATCACGCATGCACAGGGAGGAGTGACAATTTTTTTTGCTCTCTCTGTCTGTCTGGCAATCAAACAAAAT
>NC_140967.1:34023112-34168112 GCF_056783735.1 Eptatretus burgeri
GTAGCCGTACTCGCATACGTCTATTGGAATATTAATCGCCTTTCCCCAAGAGAAAATGTTCAGAATCCTTTGTTCTGCAACACGTTTCGCCGGAAAGAACGACGAATTTCTCGTACGGAGCGATGTTTCCTCGGTTTACGTGCGTAATATGTGTCCGTCAAAGTTTCACGGGGGAGCATAAATGATGATGAGCTTTACTATTTAGCTGCATTGCAATAAAGATACCAATTATATGTATTACATCGTAATTGTAGTATACTGATCTGCATGAATCGCCTCTATTGATGGCCGATCGTGCAAAACAACGCCCGACGAAACTGATGATGCAGGTCTGTCAATTTCTTAAGCACGTGAAAGTGGTCTGCAGGTCACGTGAACGAGGTACAACAGAAGTGATGACGCTATAGACGTGTGCCTAGTGGCACTGCACAAACAACACGTCATTGTTTTCTGATGACGAAGCCCGTAATGGCCGTGATATCTCTGCTATTATGTGAAAAACAGCATTTTATCCCCTCATATTTCGATCAAACCTGATGCACATTAACCCCACTTTTTTGGCAAACATTCTATATTTTCTTCGTTTTCCAGTGACTGGAAGCGTTGATAAAATCAGTGAAACCCAAAAATGTGGTATCAAATGATTCCAGAAGTGAATTGAGCGGAATTATTTGAATATGATTTTTCTGACCGGCTGTCACGCTTTTATAACGCATTAGCGAATTTCGACTCACATTTTAGATGTCATGTCAAATAAAGTTTACATTTTAACTGGTCACAATGCAAAATATTTGATCTGGAATTCCTTCTGTCCAAAATGGTAGTAAAGTATTCCACCTATTTCATTGAAGTTTGAGGTGAGTAAGGTACGTAGTTGTGTTGATGCGATGTTTAATGACTCATGGGTGGGATAAAGAAGCTGCTTGTTCAACTTTTGGTCATAATTCTCATGTCCCATCCTGATTTACCATCAGCATCTGGCTATTTTCCTGGTAGAGCATTATCATCATCTCGTGGTGTTAGTCAATGGAGACCTTAACGACCCTACTTGCTTTTTATTTAATTCTAGCTTTCCTCACCTCCCTCTCCACAGCTCATTGGCTGAGCATTGAGGGAATTCAACCTGCAGTACCTGAGAACCCACCACCCAGTAAGTGATCTTTTTTGTCTGGGTTACATTTGATGATGTTGTGGGTGATGATGGAGGGGAAAATGTGGGGGGGGGGTGATTCCACCTCTTATTTTTGATTGATTGAAAGGCTCGAGATAATAAACCATCAGTCTCACCCTGGTTTGAGTAAGGCATCAAATATCCTGATATCCCACATAGGTTTTCATGAGAAACACAAATGTGACAACTTTTGGTAAATCACCAGTGATTCACTCAGGGAGTAGAACAGGTCCAGTTCGGCACAAATCACACTATCACAGAGTGATTCTCAGGAGGTTAAAGAAGCTGTGTCATGGGAAAGTCTCATGCAACATACACTTGATTTTGAGTTGAACGCAAAGGCGATTCTTGCTTAAAGTCCTATTGAGGTTAATTGCCCTGGAATCACGTGGACAAATTTCCCCATTGTATGCCAAGCTTTAAGATTGTTGCATGATATACCATGGTTACCTGAAGCCATCGTGCTCAAAGGATGATAGAAGTGATGGATTAGTGACCATGAGATTAGTCCAATTTTGATGCATGTCTTGAACTTTCTGGGTTTGTTCTGATTTCTTGTTTGTAGCATGTGGAAGGCACTTGCTTTGCATCCTCAATCAGCTAAGTTGTTGCTGTTCGTTAAATTGTTGTACAGCGTTAGCCCGTTACTGCACCTGTAAGGCCCATATGTCTCGTTTGCGTTTGCTTGTCTTGTTCAGGCCATCGAGTGTGTCACACTTGCTTGCCTATGATGCCCTTCTGCTTTCTTTTTCTCTTTCTCTCTCTCTCTCTTTCTAATAAACCATTTATCTCTATTTCTCTGTCTCTCTGTCTCTCTTCTCCATCCACATCTTTGCTCTCTACCCATATCGTACCCCCAAATTAATTATTTATACCACTTTTAATAATAGAAAAAAAAAATCCCCTTTGCCCTCCTACACTGCATTTTTCAGATCCCTATTCTGAGCCCATGTCCCACCTCACTACCATTCTTTTTTCTTTTCTTTTTCTCCATTGCCCATTTTAATCTTTCACCTCCATCCAGATGTTTAATAAATTTACTCCTGTCATTAATCTTCTTTCTCTCCTCTTTCACTTTTTCATTCATATGTACTGTTCGGGGGTCGTGAGTTTGCGAGGGGAGTACTCGGATCCACTTCCCAGCCGATGACCCTGAAGCCGACGAGCTGAAGATAACTCTGCGGCACGACGGGTTACTAAGCAACCGCAGACGCTGTCTGAGATGCTTAATTTAGGTAGGGTCCAGCATCCAAATCCCACTTTACTTTCCCGGCAAATTAATCACCCCAGATAAGGACTGTGCCTCCCAGCGCTCCACTTTTACCAATCAGAACGGCCAAGCGATACCATTAGTGGAACGTTGGCTATTGTTTAAACATAACGAAACAGTGGGGCAGAACTCCCTGTCATTATCACACATTATGGTCGAACCAATGGAAAGAGGTGATTGGGCAGTTTGGAAAGCAGTTTATCAGGATTCATCAATGGAACGTATATACAAGCAGGCAGTGTCGCACAAGAAAAAAAAAATCTTACACATAAGCCCTCTTAGTTAGTCATCTTATCACAACTTTTATACACACAGGTGCCTCAAGCATTCTGGGAGAAGGAAATGAGAAAGATTGATAGAGGAAAGAAGCAGGTGGGGTATGATTGCGACCCCGGCCAAACCCGTACATGAGCTGAACAGTGTGTGTGGTGCGGGTGAGAGAGATGTGCGGTGTGTGCCGTTGCGTGTAGTGAGAGTCCTGAAAAAGGACTTGTGGACTCTGTTGACACTCTGCAAAACCAGGTCGAGTCAATGAGGTGTGTGTGATCGAAGGTGCGAGGATGTAAGATGCGTGTGTAAGATGTGTAGGGAGATGAGTTAGCTCTGAGGAGAATTACTATTTATTCTCTTGATGCTTGAGAGCTTTTGTTTGTTTTTTTACGAAGTCAGCATCGGAGGTACTGTCAGTGAGGAGGTGGTAACCACACCTGGAAGTCTGCGTCTCCACACCCATTCCGCTTGGTGCTTTCAGGGCCTGTTCCGGTGCATTCTCAGCGCTCGTTCCATTGCATTCCTCAGGCACGGCGCTTAGCGTGGTCCATCTCAGACTTTCGAACTACCGATTCGATCACCACCTACGCTCGATCGACCAACCAACTCCAAACTCCGAGGACTGCTTTTGCTGAACTTCAAGCTGACTCTTGGAACTCAACTCCCATGGAGAACTTCGGAACTCTGATGGGCACTTTATCACCCTGGCATCTGTCGCCTCTCATATTCACCTACCGCAATTCAGCCACTCCGGTTGGCTGGTGCGCTGTGATACAGCTATTGTGATTGGCTGCAGGAACGTGGGGGCTGGCATCTGATGTCTCGGAGGCATTGGAGAGGACAAGGCGATCGGAAATGGCCGTACCATGCATCCGACATGAACGTCCAGCTGTGCCTGCATTTGCTGTGCTAAAGTGGTGTTGTGTTTGATTGAAGTGCTTCTGAATGGATTTATGTTAGAACAAGTGTCTGAGAATGGAGTAAGGAACAATGGGGTAACTCTAACTACACTTTCCCTTTTTCACAATGCATCTTTCCCTTCCACTACTTCGAGGGTGAGAGATAATTTAGCGAAGCAAAAGTACTGCAGATATAACTGCACTCGGGATGCCTTGTGTGTTGGTATGTGTCTCCCCACGGTCATTGAAAAGAGTAACAGTACTTTGGTTGTGCTTCCTCCACACTTTGCATTATGTCAAATCCTTCACTCTTTTTCATTTCAAATCGGGATTTGTGCTTCAGAGTCAAAACTATCGCATCGTCCTGTTCTCGGAATTATCTTGCTGGCTTGGTGTCTTCAGTCAAACCCATCACAGCACGCCAGGGAATTTATTATTGTCAATGTCCCCTGTTAGATAGTCAGCTGACCGTGAATGGGAGAGTTATGTAACAACATTTGCACATCATATTTGTCATGATGTCCAGTTCTATCTTCCCTCAAGGAAAAACCACTCAAATAGTCGCATTCACCTTGGATGCGAGATTCCCACCTCATTCATTACAAGCACAAATGAAGGATTGGGCAGGGGTCAGTGGGCGATGGACATCGTCACCTCTGTGAGCCTAACAATGAGATTAGTCTTGTGTGCCAGGCATCATGAACCAGGTGCCGTTTTTGATGTGTTGTATTCTGTAGGATCTCAAGAGTTTGAATTTGTATTCTGATCTCCGCAGTGTAATTAACGCATGGTGCTTTCCTTCAGAAACAAAATTATGCGGCGTTTAAGGTGCATCATGGCATTGTTTTGTTTGTGCTGTGCAGTCCCCAAAGAACAGCAAAAGAAGGAGTCGACAGAGCCGTTGCGCATCATGAAACCTGGACAGCTGGATGGTGGCAGCAAATTTGGCTTGAAGGAACAGCAGTCATCTCCTTCAGATGGAAAGGGTGAGTTCCTGGCATTGATTTTTGGAGGAATAAGAGTGATGTTCATGCACACAATTAAGACCTTTGTGACAGGGTTATATCTAAGGATATTGATGGAACATGAGGATGTGATATTTTAATTTGAAGTGGAAAAATTTCGGCCCTTTCAATTTTCTTCTCCGATGTTTGTTTAATTTTTACAAGGCTCTGGGGGTATTTGTTTCAACCTGTTCATCTGAGCTCAAATATACCGATCATTACAAATTTCTCATCGACTGAATTGCTTCGGCATCGACTCTTTAAAGATCCCTACGGATACTTGTGCTTCTTCTCCAACAACATTCCAGCCACAAACACTGTAGTTTCTTTAACTCTTACTGAAAAATTTTGGGTTCTGGGCACTTTTATTTTGCCCTGTTAAAATATTCTGTTAATATTGGGGCAAATTTATACCAACTTATTCTGAAGCAGCACCCAACAAGGAGAAGCAGAAGTCAAGTGTGCTGGAAGGCGGCATGTTACGGATCAAGACTCGGTGTTCTCATGAGCTCTCTGTGGAACAGCAGCTATATTACAAGGAAATAACCGAGGCCTGTGTGGGCTCTTGCGAAGCCAAGCGTGCAGTGAGTAAACGTGGTTATTGCTTTTATTTTTCTTTCATTTAATCGAGTGAAATGTATTTAATCAAAATGTGCAAATGCTTGAGTGTTGTGACTCAGTATAGAGCCTTAATCAAATTATTTTTGAGCAACATGTGCCAGATGCTAAACATATTGTTACGGAAATTGCCTAAGGGTTAATGGGTTTATCGAATTAGGATAGATATCTCTTGATCTGCATGTTTGGATCATCCATCCATCCATTGGGACCATACTCTGTGCAGAGCGTTGCTGCTGCTTAAGCAGTCTCCTGGGCAATTGGGCACAATCCTTGACGGGTCGTCACTCCGACGCAGGATAGCAGCAAGCTGGTATTCATTTTGCCGGCCTCGGTAGGATGACAGGCAGAGTCAACCCCACTTGGTATTAATTCATCAGCCGAGTAGGATTTGAACTCGGGACCCTTGGATCCTTAGCCCACCACTCCAGCCAATAAGCCAACACCAGGCATATGTTTAGATCAGTTGTCTTGTAATGACCCCAATTAGTGTTGCCAGGGACCAAGTGTGTAGTTTGTGCCCTCATCTCACTTTTCATTCCTTTGCAATTTCACCGTTGCATGTTCAGTCTTTTCACTATTTTTATTTTACGAATAACATCACCTCCTGTACGAGGCCATTTGGGATTTGAACTGACCTGGCATCAAATGACTCGTAGGCTCAAATTTGGTTGGCTGATGCAGCCTACATGGTGTAATTGAGGTTTCGGGAAACCGGAAGTTGCACCAGCCAATGACATTCACACATCCCGATGATCCAACCACATCCTAAGCTGATCGGTGGAGAACCAATCAGGACGAGTGTGAGGGCACGCCAGGCGAGAGTTTGAACGCAAGCTTGGTGCTGTGTCAGTGAGTTGTTCCAGTAATCCTGAGGGGTAAGGGTGTGTGCTATGGAGATGGACTTGAGATATCAAAGTAACTGCAGAGTGGCTGCGTGGAGAGTCTCCCCAAATCACCCCCGTCAAGAAGTTGAAACTTGGAACTCCAGAGGAGCCAACTCTGTGAGCCACCGGTAGCTTGAACTCAGAGCAGGGGCAGAGCAAACCGCAGCTGTCATAGATTGGACCAAGCTTGCGGCTGTTGGACTAGCGTCCAACTCTCCAGCCCTCATGACAACGGAAGTCCCAAGCCTTTAATTATCTTTTCTCTTTGTTTCTCTGCTCTGTCTATTTGTCTCTCGAAGTGTGTGAGTCCATTGATGAGGCTTACGCTAAGTAGATTTAGCCTGACGGTTGGAATAGATGAGTGCTTTTTCTTCTGGAGTGGGGTGGGGTGGTGGGTGGTGGTGATTGTTGTTTTTTTGTATTCCCTTGTTCCCATCAGTATTTATTTGTTAATAAATATGCATTCTTTTTATGCGCTCGGTTGTTCTGACTCACCGCCGTTCATCCATCAAACGTCAAACAGAATAGGTTTCAGGAGTGTTGATCTTTTCAAGTAATGCCGTAAGCACGCCATATTCCCTTGGTCTGAAAATAAATTTTTTTTAAATAGAACTGCACATCCTGAAGCTCACCTGGATCAGGAGCAGCAGTCACTCAAGCCCTCTCCCCTCACCCACCCACCCCCCCCCCCCGCAGACTCCCTTCGTCCCTGTTTTTTTTTTGTTTGTTCGATTTTTGTTTTTAATCCCGTGAACAAACTTTAGTACATCACGGGTGATGAAGGTTGTGGTCAAGTTTCATCTAAATTGTGTGTGTGGTTTTGGAGAAGAGAGTAAATACCTACTTTGAAGGGGTCAAACCTCCTCCCCCGAGGGCTCGCCCCCACGGAAAACCACTTTTAATGAGTGCAGATTTTGATGCGGTTGATACACTTTGGTATATAACCGGTGATGAAGGTTGTGGTCAAGTTTCATCAAAATTGTGTGTGTAGTTTCAGAGAAGAGAGCAAATACCTATTTTGGGGAGGTCAAAAAACGCCCCGAAGACCCCCTTAGTGAGCGCAGATTTTGATGCAGTCGGTGCACCTTAGTTAGGCATCAGATGTATAGCTTGTGGCCTAGTTTCATCAAAATGGTGTGTTTGGTTCAAGTGATAATGACTGACTGACTGACTTCACTCGCGTATGTACACTGATCGATTGCGTAAGCTTACCGGGTTAAAGTCGAGGTAAGCTCATTAATGCAGTAATTAATTAATAATGTAATTAAAGCCTGCAAAATAAGCCAAATGCTTGGTTTAATCATCGGGGGTGGGGGAGGGGGGGGTGACCATCTCCGGCGAGACTAAAACTCCCGTTTATTCAGTGTCCTGACATTATAAATTCTCACGGCCTTGTGCCATCAAAGAACCCTGTCACATGACAATATATTTCTTGAGAGGAAAGGTGACATTCCCAGCCAAATATTGTTGTTTGCACTTTATGCATTATTTTGCTGCTTCTGTATCCTAAAGACCAATGATCATAGTGCCCTTGTGGCCAGTCCTCATAACCATGCTACTTTTGCCCTGACAGGAAGCTCTACAAAGCATCGCCACTGATCCAGGCCTCTACCAGATGCTTCCCCGCTTTAGCACCTTTATTTCAGAGGGGGTACATCTCACACACAGCGTACATCAATGGCTATCTTAGCATTAATTTACTGGTACTATCTTTCCTTGTTCACCTGCATTAAATGTGATTTCTTTCCATGACGGTGTATGGTAGGTGCGAGTGAATGTGGCACAGAACAACTTGGCCCTGCTGATCTACCTAATGCGTATGGCGAAGGCTCTGCTGGACAACCAAACCCTCTACCTGGAGAAATATGTGAGCATGATCCATTCTTGCTGTACTTGATCACTAATTTTGGACTTCAGTCTGAGAGGTATGTGCACTCATAGCCTTTTCTTTATTTCATTTTTTTTGCACTTCCAAGCCTAGCCTCATTGGATTTTCTTCCCATGTCTGTATTCCTCCTGTTTCCCTTTCCCTACGCCCTTCCCAGCTGCATGAGCTTGTTCCTGCAGTGCTGACTTGCATCGTGAGCCGCCAGCTATGTCTTCGTCCTGATGTCGATAATCACTGGGCACTGCGTGACTTTGCTGCACGCCTCATGGCTCAGATTTGCAAAAACTTCAATAGCACAACGAATAACATCCAGTCTCGCACCACCAAGACATTTGTAAAGGTTTGTAAGCTTATTGATGTGTTCCTACTGTGTAAAGTTTTTTTTTTTTTCAAGAGAGAGGGAGAAAGGGAGAAAGGGAGAGAGATGCCAACACAGAGAATATGTATGTATGTTTTCATATTTATTTGTGACTAGATGACCCGTGAACCCGTTGGGTTCCCGTTGTGACAGCGGTTGATGAAAAAAAATATGAAAAATAAAGACACCAAATTTTAATAATATTTAGTGGTCAAACTTTAACTTGAAGAAAATGTGAGCATTTTCCTCAGGAGTCATCGTTCAACAAAGCACGCGTTTAATGACAACATTCCTGGTTGATCTCCATCCTTCAGGAATACTTTGACATTTTCCTTTACCTTTCCTCGGCTAAGAGCCACATACAGTTGTCCATGCTGAAATACCGGTTTCTCGAGGTATATCAACACATTCTCCATGGTTTGTCCTTGCGCTTTATGGATCGTCATACCAAAACTTGACTGAATCGGGAATTGACTCCGCTTAAGGGGAACGTCTTCGCCTTCTATCAAATTGAGCATTATCCGAGGAATCGTAACAATCTCATCTTTGAAGGCTCCAATGTTGATTTTTGCAATGATCAGATTATCGCGTAGCTCTTCCACAATCATCCTCGTTCCATTACATCGCCTTGGGGGTTCCAAGTTTCTCATTAAAATGATTGGAGATCTTTTTTTAAACTCCAATTTGGTAGTCCATTTGCCATCCTTATGAGTTCAATAGCGGACCTTGCAATCGTCTATAGTACAAAGTTTTAAAGTGGATTTGCTATCTCACTGGGTCTCTGAAGCAATTCAGCTTGGTTGTCCTCGGACCAACTTTGGGCAATTTTTAAAATATGTAAATTAGGGCCACCATTACCGAAAAACCTATGTTCTTCAATATCTTTGCAACTATGCATGGTAATGTCACAAACATGGTGTCTCGACATGTTTTCATGGTCAAGGATTATGATAAAGGCATGTAAAAAGTTATCACATGTATTTATTTTGTCTATGTAAATTAATTGCCACCATTACCGAAAAACTTTTATGTTCTTCAATATCTTTGCAACTATGCATGGTAATGTCACAAACATGGTGTCTAGATCTATGTTTTCATTGTCAGTGATTACGATAAAGACATTTAAAAAGTTTTCACATGTATATATTGTTGCGGATTCGCGCCCGCCGGCGTGCGAGCTGCCACGTAACTCGAATCGCGGCACGTCGTAACTCGAATCGCGGCACGTCGCCCACCGGACGGACAATCCCGTCGTGACCCTCTCGGACTAACGCCGGGAACTAGTCACGGGTGGGCCTTTCGGCCTCACCACGATCGTGCCAATCGCCCCCCCGCGTGGGATAGGGTTGTTCGCCAAATTCGACCTACCTAAGTACCCACACGGAGGGTAGACCGGGCGATCGCACCTCGCCGCAGGTCGACTTCGGACACGGGCCACTTTAAGCGACCCGTTCCGTACTATCGGGATAACCGAGCGGTGTTATCGTCAACCTCGACGGTTCGATTAATTATTGGGCGTATTTAGCCCCTACCAACCCTTTACGTGAAGTAAGATGGAGATTCAATTAGAGAAAAGACGAAACGAAACGGGAGAAACAGTTCAACATAAAGCACATTTATTCCGCGGCAAACGGAAAGCACACATATACAATTATGCACCAAAAGCAAATGTAAAAGTAACACGACAATTCTGCACAAAAAGCAAATGTAAAAGAGAAACAATGCAGATCTACTACCGACTACGCGAGCACACGGCAACACTTACACAGTTTTACTTCACAGACGGCGCCGACAACACATATACTCCAAAGCAAAAGAAAAAAAAGGGGCCACCCTCAACGATAAGGGGGCAGACGGGCCTGGGGCCGAGACCGCGTCGAGCCTACCCGTCTGGTGATGAGCCGCAAAATGGCGGCGGCGCCCCGACTCCGCGGGCCTCGCTGGCACTGCCTGGAATGGGGTGGGAACGGGGCCCCCTTCTCACACTATCTCAGCGCGGGGGGAAACAGGGGGGGTTGTTGATGCTCGGGGGAAAGAGGATATCTGGCTGGCTTGGGTCCCGCGACGAGCGACGCCACTGCGACCTCGACCGCGTTCCCGGCCTCCCCTCTCCGCAGCTCCCCGACTCTGACACGAGCGCAGACCTCCACAAAGCTTCTTGGCTTCTCCAGACTCTCCGGACCCCGATAGACACTCTCTCGACTGATTTCGCTGCCGCCACAACTCTCCAACTCTTTTCTCTTCTCAACTCTGACAAATTCGCCCCGCACTCGGCGCTTTATAGTCCGACAGGAGAAATCATATGCAGATTTTTGGATCAGGATCGGCTCGGGGGCGGAGCCACGCTCGCCCATTGGATGGAGGAAAAGTGGGCGTGAATCATTCCTGATCCCCGAATCTGCATATATTGATTATACTCCGACGCGCCTGGAGGCGGGGCCAAATCGCCCCACGCTCGCTGATAGGACGGAACAGAAGTGGGCGTGAATCATTCTTGATCCGATTTCTCGGAAAGGCCGCTTTTTGCACCCGCTGCTCGGTGCGCGCCCTGTACGAGTCCAGGATCGGTGCCCACAAGCGGCGCGGGAATGGCGGTGATGCGATGGTTGCGAGAGCGAGTTGTGACGGTAAAGGTCGTGGCTGTTGGCGTTGTTGTTGTTGTGAAGCGGCGTTGCGGTTGGTGGTTGTTGTGTGAAAGCGGTTGTGGAGAAGGTGGATGTTGTGAAGGCGGTTCTGGAGAAGGTGGCTGTGGTTGTCGAGATGCGGTTGGTGGTGGTTGTGGTGGTAGTAATGGCGGTTGGTCCAAAATAAAGATAGTAAAAGAAAAACGGCTATCTCAAAGGGTCGCAGCCCGAATGAATGACATTTATTCCCTCTAAACAACGGGTTTGGGCTAACTACACATATACTTACAGAGATATCTCACCTACGGGACCTGAATGGTGGTTTGCGAATTTCGTCAACCGCAACAATATTTTGCCTGAATGTAAATGATTTGCAGCTGCTGTCTTGCGCAGGCGTGGGATCATAAGGTTCATAACTCCAGGTCGAGCATTACCCAGCTCTATGATGCCAGCCGGATTCTGCTGGAACTCATGAGACATGACGTGGGTCTCTCGGCGTCCATTGGGAGTTGAAACCAGGAGGTCAAAATTGTCGAACTACCCAAAGATTGGCCCCACCCTCCGTTCCAAGCCCATGGCCTGATGTAGCACACTGCTCTTTTCACCCGCAAATTTTGCAGCTGATTTGCGGAAACGTATGATCTCGTCATAGGACACTATGAAACCGTGATCATGGAGGAGCTTGATAAACTCTGAACTCCCATACCTGTGATGAAGCTTCACTGCCAGCCCCAGCATTGTCTGAGTTCTAGTGCCTGTGATGTGACTTTGTACAGCTTGGGTTAGACTGAGAGACTTTTTTTGTCACCTTCCCCCCCTCCCCCCCGAAACCAATTCTGAAATTATCTTGAGCAGTGTGGTGCTAGTTTGTTTGAGTGTGTTGTTGTCCGTGAATTCTCCGAGATCATAGTTTGCGCTATTGTACTGTACAGCTCGTGCCTCACCTTTGACCTGCCTTACCACAGCATCCACACTATCTTCGTCAACTGAATCGACCTCGACCAGCTTCAAGGATTTACCCACAAGATGCCTAAACCCTACAACTGAGGCACAACCCTCCATTCGTATGACAATGTCATTACCTAAATAGTTTGTGAGATTTTGGAACATCTGCCTGCGAGATAACAATCCACCTAAACTACAGTACATATCATGTAATTCAATAGCTGTCCATGTACGGAGTTGTTGGTTAGCATACATGTCATTAATTACCAAATTCAGAGCATCATCATCGATTACATCAGAGTTCAATGACAAATTGGTATATTTAGGAATAACCATGAATGCATCATAACACTTCTTATGGTATTGTGCGTCTGCGGCAGGTAAATCTGTCAGAACAACTTCGATGCGGATTTCAACCTTTCTACCCCAATCATCATTTCTCTGCTCACATAAATCGAAAAGTACATCTTTGAAAGGTGTAAGGCCAGGGCGATCACTGGTCTCACACTGGATTATACGCTCCCACCTGTCAGGGTGTTTGGGGGTCTTTCGCAAGACAGTCATCACCACAGATCAAACAATGTTTTTTTAATTTAAACGTTGGAAGTTGAGACCTTCTTACTCTGCTAGTCTCTGGTTCACTCTGTTGTTGAAAAGTCTTCTTTCCTTTTCTTGGCTATATACTTAGCCACATTTTGTTTAGATGTGCAAGGACAGTAACACGTCTTATGACATTCCACAGATTAATTCTCTCCCTGTGAGTCCAAAATGGCCTGTAACTTGACATGAACATCATCGTCACCCCTCTCTTTACTCCGCTGAATCATTGTCCTGATGCCTTGGACTCTGACTGTCTGATGGGGTCCCTTCTCACAGCAGATCGGGAGGAGACACGTTTCGCTAGCCATCTCGATCACCTGAAAAGAGAATTGAGTATGTTTTGAGAGCCGCCACAGTTATGTCGTATATATATATATATATATACATATATATATACATATACATATATATATATATATATATATACATATACATATATATATATATATATATATATATATATATATATATATATATATATATGTATATGTATATATATATGTATATGTATATATATATATATGTATATGTATATATATATATATATGTATATATGTATATATATATATGTATATATGTATATATATATGTATATATGTATATATATATATATATATATATATATATATATATATATATATATATATATATATATATATATACATGTATATATATATATATATATATATATATACATGTGATAACTTTTTACATGCCTTTTTCGTAATCCTTGACCATGAAAACATGTTTGTGACATTACCATGCATAGTTGCAAAGATATTGAAGAAAATAGGTTTTTCGGTAATGGTGGCCCTAATTTGCATCTTTAAAAAAATGCCCAAAGTTGTTTCGAGGACAACCAAGCTGAATTGCTTCAGGGACCCCATGGGATAGCAAATCCACCAAAAAACCTTATACTATAGACCATTTCCAGGCTCTCCAAATGGCAAATGGACTATGGGTGGTGGTAATCCAGAGATCTCGACTGAATCGAGGAATTCTGTTGGAAAGTGAGTAGCATTAGTTCCCTCAGTCACAGCATTGAAAGAAAAGTACTCCATGATTCCAGGGAAACGTCTGATGCATCTAGAATTGATGTTTCTCATCGTATCGTTGAGCAGAACCAAGATACAATTCTTGGAGAATAATGCAGCAGGATTGTCGAATGCAGGACAGATAAAATCAATACAATCCTCCATTGTTCTTGCTGATATAACCATGTCCTCTGGCATTTCAATTTCATCGTTTTCATTCTTTGAAATCCTGTCTTTTCCAAGTTTCAACAAAAAATTGAGAATAGTTGCCTTCTCTCTCTCCCTCTCTCAATCACATATTCCTCTTCAACTGAAACTTGGTGAAAGTTCTCCACAAGTTGGATTTCTTGATGCAGGAATTATCAACATCAGCATCATTTCCCACTTTTCACTGCAGGAAGGAGTTGTCGAAAATCGCCACAACAAATGGTAAGAATTCCGCCAAAAGGCTCATTCTTGTCGCATACATCTCGAAGAGTTCTGTCCACTGCTTCAAAGCTCTCCCTCCTTATCATCGGGCACTCATCCCAAACAATGAGTTTCACTCTTCGGATCAAATCTGCCGTGTTGGAGTTCTTCTCGATGTTGCGCAATGTATTCTCTCGGTCACTTTGAGGGGTATCTTGAATCGAGAATGTGCAGTTCTTCCACCAGGCATTAATGTAGCTGCTATCCCAGAGGATGCCACAGCAATAGCAACATCGCCATCACCTCTAACTTTGGAGAGGATCAAATTGGTGAGAAATGTCTTTCCCGTTCCTCCTGGTGCATCAATAAAAATCATTGAAGGAAGATTGCTTTCCAAGCAGTTGCACACATGGTCATACGCTGCTTTTTGCTCAGCATTCAGCAGAGGCTCCTTCTCTTCAACAAATTGCTGTTGTTCAGGTCTATTGTATTGCAATTCATGCAGTAATTGTGGATTGCCACCATCAAGGTTCATCCTTCCATTTCTTGGTCGTGGCAAATCAAATTCTTCCAGTGTTTTGTTGTAATTCTCAAGCTTGTCTTGAATATACAACAGAGCTTGATCATGATGTCTCTCATCAATCATGATATTTGGATCACTGATTGTTCTCCGTTCTCTTTGAAGGTAATCCTCAGGCATTGAATTCTTGAAGCGATCCCATAATTGTCGAGGATTGTTGATGTCAGTATTCGTTAGCAAAACAACAAACAAATCTCTCATTGCACTGGGGAGTCTTGTCCTCTCAGCATCTTCCATTGTTTGTTGCCAATGGTCGTCAGCTTGCAACAAACCTCTTTCTCTGCAGACGTCTTTGAAGGAAGGAAGAATATCTCCATCATGTGTCTTCAATGAGTCGAAGGATATACTGGCCCTTTGACGTGATTGAGAAGCAGTCTCAAGTAGTAGAGGTCACCACATCTTGGAGAAATGGTATACACTCGTCCCAGAACGTTGGCTTCAAAAATACCGGGAAAATCTTCCACTCTCTTCCCAAACTTCCTTCTTTCCCATTTCTTATTGTTCCATGTGTAAAATCGGGGTATATCAGTGTAGTACAGTGTTCTTGCAAATGGATCTCGAGAACACAGTTCCATGAATTCAGTTAAAGTCGTTCTCGCCATATCATTATTATTGACCTGCTGACCAGCATTGATTCTGATAAAGACTCGTTGTTCTTCTGGTAGATGTTCGTGGAGTCGAATGACAGCGGGGTCTCTCTCTCTCTCATGAATTGGAAATCCAAGAATTGATCCCACTGCTTCTGATGGACCAATGTATCTGCCAGTCAAGTACTGTGTAATTTCGTCATCTCTGTTGACTCCAAAAACTGCTTGATCACTCCCCTTCAAGGTGTACTTGATCACGTATTTGATCGACTTTACGGAGGAGCATATTTCAACGTTGATGTGACATTTCAACAACTTCAATAGTTGAGCATTATAGGGCACCACCCAATCAGAAGTAATAGGTCGATTCTGGCGTCCTTCTTGATGTCCCAGAAATCCTCCCATATCTGGAGATCATCTCCTGTACAGAGTATATAAATCATCTCCACACCTTGTCCTCTCGATAAATGGCTTTGGGAATCTGTTACTGCAACTTCCATTCTTCCAACATGGAGTGGTGTTGTTGCAGTACGGTCCATGAATCGTGTGCTTCAGTACCAATTCATGCAGCTCAGGATCAACTTGCGGGTCTGGTATTTCAGCTTGCACTAATCTGTCAAAATCTTGTGGTCTTGGCTTACTCGCTTCGCCAAGCCACAGCAGACAGTGCAAATGAGGCAGGCCTCTCTTCTGATATTCCACAGTTGAGATGAAAGCTATACAGTTCCCAAAGAGGCCATCTGGTCCAGTGAGGTACTTGATGAATAGCTTTCTTTTCAGATTGAATACTCTTGCAATCAAGACTGGTCTATCACATGGTTGCTGATTCAGAAAGAGGTGCTGTCAGATTTCGGGCCAGTTCGGATTGCAAGTCATCGTAATGAAGAACGAAGCATGGCCATACTTCCGAACGTACATCATGCCGTCCTGACATCATTCCATCATGTATCTCGGTCCACCGACAAATGTGGAGGAAAGGATGATGCGCTTTCCGACGTTTTCCAAATCATCATTATCATTTAATGCATCCGTCAGGCCTCTGTAAGTTGTTGATCTCAACGATGCTCGATTCATGCGAATATAATTGAGCCTATCACTCTCAATCTTAGCTGCCATATCAACCACATATTGTTGAAAGAGTCGTCGTCCTCTCAAAAGGTGGTTTAATTCATTATCATGATTCATGATCCTATTGGAATAATATCGCATTGCTGTCAATTTCTTGCTGTTACTCATTTGGAGTTGGTGATTCCATCCATCATCTCCAAGCGGAAAGAAAAGGACGTATTGAAAACTATCATACGACCTATGAGACTGAAATAATTTGCAGGCCTCCTCCTCTTTCTTTCAAGACAATGTGTCGTGATCTTGCTCAGGTTCATTATTGTTTTGGTATTATGACGGCAACTTCGTTGGCAATTTGTGTGTTAAAGAGCAGCTTGCGGGTCACCAAACATGTTCTTAAAATTTATCAATATGATTATATGTGCATTAAATAGTTCGATGCAAACTATTGTGGTTGCCTAACGATTGGGAACATTAATGAAATTTAACTCCGAAGTTGTTATTTCTCGAGGCCGTTGAAAAAAAACAGCCGCGTGCCCATATATGGATGGTGATGTCACGTTCTCCAAAACAAAGCGGACGCTCACTCGCTCATTGAAGAAGTGTCCAGTTCAGCGGGCCGTTCTTTCACTTATTTTAAGCTTGCAACTGTCTATATTATCCTTTTTTTACTTTGAATTATTGTAGAACAAAGTTATTTGGATATTTGTACATCATGCCTCGTACGTGTTTCATCATGTTTTGCGAAAATGGCTGGAAAACGGGTAATCGCTCCCACCGATTCCCGAAGGAATCAAACATTTGCCGGCAGTGGATAAGATTTGTACAAACAAAACGGGCGAATTTTCCCCCAAAGAAAACGGGTAAAGAGGACCCTTTGGATAGACTTGTCATTTGTGGTGACCATTTCACAGCCGAGGATTACGAAGGCAACGCAATGAGTGAGCTCGGTTTCAAAACAAGCGTGACGCTGTGCCCACCATTCAGCTTTCTCCTCCTCAGCTGGCTCCTGCTTCATCTTCTCACACTTTGTCACCTCTCAAGGATTGGGGCATTGTGTTTATCTATAAATGCACATAAGAAATCGAGAAATTATTAGAATAGAGTAAGTCATCACAATCCGGAAGTCCGTACGTTGTAACCCGTAATGGGGAACGCGGCTGAGAATCTCTTCCCCATCGGCCACGCCATCATCACTTTCGCTGGGGTCAAGTTCAGCTGTCAAAAGACTTCAACACCAAGGGTCCATTATATTTGGGTCCATTATTGATTCATTCTATTTCTGACTCTTGAGTGGCTTGAGGGTTGGTGGTGGTCGTATGGCAGCTTAGCTGCCGGGGTAGCTATCATTTCTTGAAGCGTGACTGTGTCGCTGATGCAGTGCCCCTCTACCAGTACACACACACTAGAACTGGTACTCATTTCACCGACCTCGGAAGGATGACAGGCTGAGTCAACCCCCTGGTGTATTAATTCAGCAGCCGACGGGGCTTGAACTCAGGACCCGAGGATCCCAAGCTACCACCCTAACCACTGAGCCAACACCAGGCTACTAGAGGGTTAAAAAAAAAAATTATTATATCAAGTCACAGACGAATCAAACTTTACATTATTTTATGCATCGAACAAGAAAATGAAAATCTACAAACCAATCTGTCTGGTGGAGTCTGTCAGTGTGAACTGCCGGACAATCAGTCCTGCCACTTGTACACGAAATAGGCCTTTTTTGACACTTGCAAGTGGCTCATATTTATATGGCTCAGGGCCAGAAACTCCATAGTATAAATTCCCATCATCCTCCGACTCGTCCTCGGCAATATCGGAATGAACACACTCAATTTCATCGCCGCTGAAATCACTCTCTGATTAGCATCTCGCCATTGTTTACACGCTGTTTCCGAATGTTCACGAAGTTTTCGGAGAATGAGACGTCATAGCAACTTCGGTAAATTCCGGTCTGTGTTTCGATCACCGAGAAAAGTTTTGACTTTAAAGTTAATTTTAGCATATTTTGAGTTTCAAATGTAAGAAAATAAATACCCCACGTTTGTTAATGTGATTACAACGTTCGAATCACGCGAAGTCATCAGCGACTCAAAACCTGCTCTTTAAATTGCCTTTCATGTTCATAAGCTGCCCGACGATCTGGATCAATGACGATTGTTGCCTCTGGTAAATCTCTAACTCTTTCCTTTGCCATTTCAAGTGAAACAATGTAAAGGTTGTTTTGTCTTGTCAAGTTTTCAAGCATTTCAACAATTTCCCTTTGAATACCAGCATTTTGCAGTTTACCCATTCGCAATTCAATGCTATCCTGGGGGTCCATAAAATAGATCTGCAAGAATTGACCTTGCTGGTCTTGGTCAGGCATCAACGAACCAATGTAATGATGCATCTGGCCTTGAATGATCACTGAAGGATTTCATCCATTCCTTGGTGGCACCACTTCCTTGGCACCGAATGACGTCAGTTGAAAGAGACAGTTGTATTGTCTAATGTTCTTTCTGAACTCGTTTGCTTGTGGTGTGTCACTTGTTTACAAATTCACGAGTTCATCAGGGAGTGCCCGCAGAGGAGAAATGTTTACGTTACCCTTCATGCAGTAAAAGTTGCCCGTTTCTCCAGATAAATGGTACGCTCGACACTGAGGGCAAACCTTGGTCATTTCACCAACATCAGCAGAACGATTTCTCCTTGCGAGTCGTGCATTTTGTCTTGTTGTATCTCTGGCCCGCTGTTCAGTCAGTCTTTCGGTTCTTTCATCTTCTTTCTCTGCATTCCTTCTGTTTCGCGTTCTTTCTCGGAGATCCTCGACACGTTCAGTTCTTTCTTGTTGCGTCTCTTGTTCACTTCTGCTCCTCACTGCTTCTCGACGGCTCTTTGCGTCGTTCCTTGACCATCCTGCAACTCGTTTGCTCCCTCTTCTTGGCATGATCTAAAAAAGAAGCTTCCCTCTTCTTGGCATGATCTAATATTTTATGTCTTTTTTTTGTGTGCATTGGGGCACATCGTGCGCAATTTTATTCACTCGTACAAAAGAAGGGGATTTGCACATCAATGTGAAAAAAAACGGAGAAAAGAAATCGAAGAATTCATTATGCGTCATCTTCGAAACACAATTTTATTTATTAATGAACACAGAAGTGTTAGATCAAATTGGCAATGTTTATTTTAGACTAAAAAAAATAAATCTTTATTTGTCTATACTAAATGTTTGAGATTTTAAAATAAATCATTTCAAGGAAAAAAAAAATAGATAGCTCCAGCGAACTATACCGCTGAGGTTGTTTGCATTGATCAAATTCTCCCGAAGAGTACTTGACTGAATCGGGAATTGATTTTTTAATAATTTTTTCGATGCCCGATTTGAACGAAACTTGATACTGCACATCACAGGAGAATGGTGAGTAAGGTGGACTGAAAATTTTTGCGCTATCGTGTACTGTTTTGGCTGTATTTTGGGAACATACATATTTACATACAAGATGAGAGTTTTAGTAATATATCGATATTATGACTATGCCGTGGAAGGTTAGTGTTTGCTCAATTGCCTTTTGGTGTATATTTAATTCAGAATCCAATAAATCCACGTTGCATCACCATTTCCCTTCAGTCCATTGTAATCCTTCCAACCCCAGAGCCTCCATGATGACAAGACACCCTGGACTACACGCTACGGCTGCATCGCTGGCCTGGCCGAACTTGGCCAAGACGTATGTCACAGCTCAAAAATGAGTGCAAAGTGTTCGTGAAGTTTGGTTTGTGGTTGAAAGTATTTGTCATCAATTTGCCCAATAACACCACACTTCTCAAAATTATAGATTTATAAACTAGAAATAAAAGAACCATTGCAGATTGCAGACCCTCACCAGGACCTGTTTTGTGTGCTGTTATGGTACTTAATTATACACATGCTCACGTTCTAATTGTGTGGATTTAACCGACATGTCTACGTTTCAATAGTACGTAATTAATAGCCGAACTCACGTCCAGTGGTACCTAATTATCAGATGTACTCAAGCTACAATAGTACATAATTACCTCTGCCACCGAAGGTGCAGGAGGTTATGTTTTCACCCCTCTGTCTGTTTGTTTGTCTGTGTACAGGATATCTCAAAAAGTTGTGGACGGATCCGGATGAAATTTTGTGGGCAGGTTCGGTCTGTGACAAGAATGAACTGATTAGATTTTGGTGAAGATCTGGATCTGGATCCAATTACTAGAGTTTTTTTTTAAGTGATTCTTCACCATTGAGAGATGGGGCCAATAACAATATAGAGCACGATATCTCAAAAAGTTGTGGACGGATTCGGACGAAACTTTGTGGACACTTTGGGTGTATGACAAGGAAGAATTGATTCAATTTTGGTGAAGTTCCGAATCTGGATCTGGACATGAGAATTATTTAATTTTAAAGTGATTCTTCACTTTTGAAAGATGGGGCCAAATACACTATATAGCAAGATATTTACCTCTGCCACGGACGGTGAAGGAGGTTATGTTTTCATCCCTCTCTGTCTGTTTGTGTGCAGGATATCTCAAAAGATGTGGACGGATCCAGATGAAATTTGGTGGGCGGATTGGGTGTGTGACAAGGACAAACTGATTTAATTTTTGGTGAAGATCTGGATCCAGATCCGGCAACCAGAATTTTTTCAGCGATTCTTCACCATTGAGAGATGGGACCAAAAATGATACGTCGCACGATATCTCAAAAGGTTGTGGACAGATTCGGACAAAACTTGCTGGACAAGTTGGGTGTGTGACGAGGAAGAATTCATTCAATTTTGGTGAAGATCCAAATCTGGATCCGATAATTTTAAAAGTAATTCTTCACCATTGAGAGATGGGGCTAAACTAATATGTGGCACAATATCTCAAAAAGTTGTGGACGGATACGGATGATTCGGATATTTCAAAAATGTATTGGGCCCGATATGTTCTCTTTGATCAGGCATTGCGTGGCGGAGGTATGCGCTCCACCGAGTGCCCTTCTAGTTAATATACATACTCACATTTCATTAGTGTGTAATTAATGTACGTACTTGCGTTCCAATTGAACATAATTAGTCGCCGTGCTCACATTTCAATATATACGTAATTAATAGACATATGTTCATTGCGGACAAACAGACCCAAATGCAATATCCTCTCCTCTGGCGAGGGTAATGATGCAACAGCTTGTTTCATTCAAGCAGTTATTTAATTTGGTAATGGCCATATCTTATTTCCTTTAGTGGTAAAACATTCTCTTGTCAACTTTTATTTGATAAAATACATTGTTTACTTTGTCAGCCTAATGCAGACTGGCATTAGCCCTCAAACGAGTACTGCTTTGTTTTTTCAAAGTCAAAGGTGTACTGTTCAAAAACATATCCCAGTTGCATATGCAGAATATATATTTTTTTCAAAAGCTTTTTACAGTTTCAAAATAAGTATTCTGAAAGTATTAAACCAATTAATTCATAGAACTTCTTCTCTTCCTCTTCCTCCTCCCTTTATAAGGGATGAGATCCAATGGTACCAAGCCTTTGCCTTCCTTGAAAATGATACTCCTCCAATTCCCTCTGTCCTCAGCCAACGTCCTCCACTCCCCAACCACCCCAACCTAATCGATATCCCTCCTCACGCAATATTCCCATCTCAGCTGCGGTTTACCTCTTTTTTCCACTACCTTATTCAACCTATCTGCTTTCTTTGCCATTCTCTCTTCCTCCATCTGCACCAAGTGTCCAGGTTACTTCAGCTGGCTTTTTAGTTTTTAACCAATCTCCTTCCTCATTTCATCCGTCCTTTCCACCCGCTTCACTCCCGCAGTCCTCTTGACCCAGTTGTCTCACAGACCTGCAGTCTCTGTTGTTGTATTTGTCGGTGCCACTGTCTCCAGACCGTAAAGGTAGGCCGGAGTTTCACAAGACACCAGAACTTTCCCTTTCAATTTATTTGATACTTTTTCTGTCTTCTATCAATCCTGCTTGCAAACTCCATCACTATGATATACACGAGTGTGCTGAGAGAGCTTCCCTTCCTCACCGACATCCGAGGACCAATCAAAACACTTCCCTCCGTTCCCTCGTACGTACCTTCCACCAACTTAACTTCTGATTATGGTGCTCTCAACTTTCTCAAACGATGTCTATTGAGATGTTTTAGGGGTTTTTTTTGGAAGGTAATCGTGCTGCTTAGTTTCTTCTGCGCAGTAATTTTGTGTGGTGTTAAAATTGATCTTGCAACTTGTACAGGTCTTCCGTGGATCTCTTGCGTGCTGGGTTTACTTAGCCCAGAATTACTGGTCAAGAGATACTTTTTTTTTGTGTGTGGAAAGGATTTCAGAGGTAATCTTAAAAATTTGGGGAAGTGGTAATTCCCATGTTCATAGGACTCTGTGGCTCTTAACTTGGATATCTTCATTAACATGTTGCCCACAGTCATGTGCCGTACACAAAATGTGTATGCAAACATGGGGTGGCTTGCACTCCTCACGCACACTTCAATATTTTGCTTGGCTTAGAAGATGAGTCGCTGTGTACTGTGGAAAAGACTTTCACAAGAAGCTTTTTAAAAAGGAAGTTCATCTATAGAGCATTTTGATAATCTCCAATGCATTTTATTGTGACGGTTATACAACCGTCCCCCGGGTGAACAAACATGCATGACGCGTAGGAGTTCCCTAGTTAGTTATATTGTTGGTATATGTGTCACACAGGCCCCACACATTGTATAGAGAGGAGCAGGACAAATGTATTGTGCAGAGTATAGCAGGTCTTCTTGCTCTTCATCTATACCCCTCTTGTCATTCCTTTATTCCTGCTCCAAAACCTCCTCTTATATTCATGTCTCGCATATGGTGGTTGCCATTTCATGCATCACACAGTGCAATTCAGCTTTCTTTCTCCCAAATTACCATTTAGCGGTCTTCATTTATATACCGGGTGCACCCGCTATTCGTAAATTTCCTTTCTCTCTTTATTTAGCCCTCTCATACACCACCACACACAGCCACACGATAAGACACCGCACCACGGACAATCTAAAATTCAGACAATGAGGGAAAGGACAACGTCCCAGTTTTCAAATAATTTGGGCAGGAAATCCTGTTAAAGAAGTAGTAGCATTGAATTGGGTAGGACCTCAACTGGAGAAAGATTGACAGCCAAAGGAGGCATTGCCTGGTGAGTGCACTGTCACAGGTCAAAGAGCAAGCCACGACCTTTTCCCCCGGGAACTCCACCTCCCAAGAATTCTGACCCATTCTCCCCCATGTCTCCGCCCCTTTCAAGCGACTTAAAAGGTGGAACGCCAGACTATTCGCTGCTGTTAGAACTAGAACGGGCACTCAGTAGAGCGCATACCTTCGCCAACGCTACATTTTGCCCCCCCCCCCAGAAACCATTGATTGTGAGGGTATTTAATCCCATACCACATCTGCCATCTCATATGTGTTATTATGGCTTAAAAACATTAAATTTCCTGTGTCATATCATATATCACAAGATTTGGCATTGAATTCACAACATTTTGGCATTGGTTGCATGCAAATTGGATAAAAATCGACCGCACTATGGCAAAATAACGATTTTGACCTTTACATGACCCTGACCTTGACCTTTGTACTCTTAATTTTGTAATTGGTATTAGAGTGTGGGGAACAGAACAGTCAATACTTTGGTGTTGGTTTCATGCAAATCGGATAAGAATTGACCGTGTTATGACTAAAACCGCACATTTTGCAATGTCGTGACCCCCCCCTGACCTTTGACTCCCAACCGCTGATAAGGGTTATTACGTCATTGTGTCATGTCACATATCACAAGATGGGGCATTGATTTCCGAACATTTTGGCATTAGTTGTATGCAAATTGGATACAAATTGACCGCGCTATGGTAAAAAGACGATTTTGACCTTTTCATGACCTTGACCTTGACCTTTGACCCAATCGCTCCCAAAATCTAATCAAATGGTCCTCGGATAATAACCAATCATCTCACCAAATTTGCTGCGATTCAGTTCAATACTTTTGGAGTTATGCGAATAACAAACAAACAAACATACATATTCACAAATAAATAAATAAATACACAGCGATCAAAACATAACCTTCGCAACAAAGTTTGCGAAGGTAATAACACTGGAGATCCTGGAACAACCTGCTTGCCTGACCGTGCTGTTGGAGCATGCTGGGGACCCAAGTAAGAAGCTTCCTACCTGTTTGTGCCGAGGAGAAGTCGCTTGCCAGAATCGATCGCGCTGGAGCGAGACGAGCTGTGCCAAGACTGGGGCAAGTAGCGCTGGGCAAGTGGCGCTGTGACGCAGAGGCGCAAAGGTTGACAAGCCGAAAGGCCCTCACACGGGAAGATAGCTCCAGAATGACGTACACTATCCATTTCTTTCTGTCCTCCAAAGAACTCCGATTCATCAACCTCGACTCATGAAGGGAATCACGATTCTAGAAGAGCTATCAACGATTTGCCTCTTGAACCTTCCGGACGAGACTTTGCATATGCATCTTTTCCTCTTTAAGCATATATCGCACACATCGCACCTCCACCTTTCTGCTTTTCCTCATTCCTTACTTGCTTCAGGATTGGCACACGTCCGTCGATGTGTACCGCAGTGAGTCGAAGGCCGAACCTACACCTTGCTCGGTACAATCCTGTTAATGCCATGTTGTGTGCTTAACCGGGCAAGGTAAGATTGGGGAAGGGGAAAAGTGCGAAGAGTAGTTTCTCTCTTCATGCTCATGTGTCTTTGCCCACCTGTATTGTTTGATGATTTCTTGATTATTGCTTGTAAAAACGTGCCACTGATTACATTGATTGTATTTGTAAAGAAACAGCTGATTGTGCTGTTAGCACCTCGGTTCTCTTCTAACCCAAACAGTTCGGTTCTCTTTTAACCCTAACAGCTCCGTTGTCTTCTTATGGTATCCAAGGCAGTCTCCACTCATGGCTCGTGGACTTCTTCACCTGTCGCAGTCAATGCTTGGCTCTTAATGGAATTCTCTCATCTCCTCTTCCCATCCAGGCTGGAGTTCCTCAAGGCAGTGCTCTGGACCCTGTGCTCTTTCTGGTTTTCATCAATGATCTCTCAGATTCCCTGGAAAATCCTCTTTATCTCTTTGCTGATGACTCTACCCTTTGATCGGCAGGTAGCAGCATCTTTACTCTCTGCAGACCTGGATAAAATCACAAGCTGTTCAATCATTTGGAATATCTCTTTCAATCCTGACATATCTCACACACTCAATATGTCTCTCCGAAAGGAGGAGGAGGAGGAGATTAGGACCATACTCTTTGCAGAGCGTTGATGCTGCTTAAGCAGTCTCCTTGGCTATTGGGCACAATCCAGGATGGGTTTCCACTCCGACACAGTATACCAGCATGCTGGCACTCATTTTGCTGACCTCGGAAGGATGACAGGCCGAGTTAACCCCACCTGGTATTAATTCAACAGCTGAGCGGGATTTGAAGGACCCTACGATCCCAAAGCTCACCACCCTGACCATTAAGCCAACACCAGGCATATAAGGACCGTCTGACCCCCCCCCCCACCCCCATCTACTTTCTCAACAATCCTCATGAAGTCCTTTCATTCAAGCTTTTGCGTCTCACTATCTGACATGATCTTTCCTGGGAAAGCCACATCTTCAAGCTGGCCTCCAAAGGCAGTCACTGACTGGATATCTTATGTCGTGCAAAGTCCTTCCTTGGCACACCTGAGCTCCTGACCACGTACAAAGCTTTCATCCACAGTCTGATGGAATAATGCTCCACCCTCTGGCGTGGTGCTCCTCCCTCACACCTAGCTCGACTTCACACTGTGGAAACCAAGGCTTTGGGTCTCTCAGTCTCTCTCACCAGAGGGTGGTCGGTGGTCTTTCTGTCTTCTACCGTCTCCTCTCCGGCCTTGCCCCCCCCCACCCGCTCTATTTCGTGATATGTCCCCCCTATATTTCCTTTGGGCGCTCAAGGTGCGCCAAAAAATCCCTTCTGGTGAAACTGCCAAAATCAAGAATCACTGCTCACCTTCACTCTTTCATTCCTCTTTTTTTTCCTGCCTCTGGAACAAACTCCCACACACTCTTCAATCCCACACCTCCTTCCAGGTCTTCTGTTCACCATCATCTCATATCTTCTTCCATCCAAAATCTTGATCTACACTATCCCTGTTAATCCACCCCAAACACACCTCCTTCAAATTTCCTGTTTTCCTTCCTGTAAGTCCCTGTAGTACCATCTTGTTTTCCCCGTGTACCCCACCCAATCCCTCTCCCTTCCACAGATCTATTGTCTTTGTTCCCCACTATTTTGTGCTTCACTCTCCCACCCCTCTTGTCTCCTGCCTTGTTACATGCTTCTGTGTGTTAGCTCTTCCACAAGCCTTAACTTGGTATGCAAAAAAAAGTGCTTATTGATCTGTTATCCGTTTCTTTCCTGCTCGAGTCATCCTTTCCTACATTGGCTTGATTTAGTGTGTAAAGACTAGATATATGGGATGTCCTGCCCCTTCGATTGGCTCCATAATTAGTCATTGCAGTCCCCATGTTTGTTTTTATTTTGCATGGTTCTGCTCGACCGTACAAATAAATGGACTGGTACGCACTGAGTGCACGAACCTCAATTGACCGCCAAACCACCGGAAAAGATAACGCGTTTGTAAAAGAGCGAGGAGCCTGCCATGTTTGGCATTGCCAATCACCGTCTATAGTTGCTTAGCAACCCGATGGGCCATGGGCTTATCCGTGTTGCGGCGGCCTGCAGGGCCGGAGGTTGGGAAGAGTCTGAGAAGTCCCCCTCATGTTGAATCTCGAACCCCGGTTCCGTAACAACATGTAGATTTATTTTACCCTTGCCAGAAGGTAGTGTATTTCGGTCAATTTGTTAGTTTGTTACTGTAAGACCCCGGTTGGCGTTGAGCATGCGTTCCTGAAAAGTGCAACATCAAAACAATGCAAATCCAAGCAATTTTTCTCATCTACTCCATTATCGGAAATAGTAGAGGTTGTGTAGCTGTCGCTGTCGCCAAAATTCACTCGTTCATTGGTCACGACACTGACCAATTGGGTACGACCATTTTTCCAAGTACAGTTCGTTATTCGTGTCTGTTATCACGTCTCTCCACGTTAACAAAGAATGGTCTACCTCGGTGGTGCATCAAATCACACGCTTTCCTCGCCTTGTGTTTCCTCATATCTCACAGCGGTGATTGCAGTATTATTTATTACGGTATGGCATCTTTCTCACATGCTTTCCTCATGATATTGAGTGTGTGATATGTTGTGAAAAGTAAAATTTCTTTCAAAAATGGCAAAAATTATAAAGTGCATTTCCAAGACTGTGCCTTGCGGGTACTCCCGCCCTAAGGACAGGGTTGCCCCAGAATAAGAATTAATGGAATACTTTCCTAAAGTTGCCACTTCACCTAATATATTTTGCTTTTCACCAATGATGTTACCCTTTTTTGATGAATGAGCTGCATCCAAGTATACATACGTATAAATGAATATATAAAAATAACGATTACCAGACATATATTAAATAAAAATATAGCTCTTCCAGAAGCGGTCAAGGTTGGCGGTACCTGTTCTTCGTCGTCCTTCTCAAATGAATGTCGGCATTTTATACATGGTGCTCATCAGAGTCGGAGGCAAACCTAATAACCCAGCAACATCAACGACACGTTCAACATCATCCATTTGACAAAAAATCATCTAACTTCTCTTTTAAGGTAACACTTTTACAATGCCTCAAAACCAGTCTACAGTACAGGACATTTGTTGATGTGCAACGCAAAGTACAGTTGTTCTTTTGGCGATTTTGCGATCTTCCAATTTGGTGCTTTAGCGATGTATTCTGGCATCTTTATCAGTCTTGTGAGTTCTGAAAATGCTCGAGAATAAAAGGGTATGTCTTTAAAATGACGTAAGTGCAAGTTGAGGTGACGCAACTCGGGTCTTGCGTGGTATTGGTAACGTAGCGGCATTGAAAGGGGACGTAAGTCTGGTTACAGTATTACTGTACTTGCGAAATTGAAGATTGGCAAGTATATTTGTTTCCTGAGTATGTGTATCTCTTTGTCTGTCTGTTTATCTGCATGTCAGTCACCAACAGGACGCAATTTTACTCCGATCTTCACAAAACTTAACCACGTGGTCGAGGTTGTCGCGAGCTGGAAGCCTATTGTTTTCGAGCTCATCATAAAAAGGTCAAGGTCAGATAAATCGGCAATTTTCTTCCGATTGACTTGATATCAGTCGATACTTAAAAAAAACCCAAAAATCTGTCTCGGAAGGGTGGGATAGAGGAGGGTGAAGCCTCGGTCGACCCATTTGAGTGTGTCTTAATTACGTAGATCAACTTTTTTGGATGGTGAGTACCTCTATTAATTATGTATTATTTGTCCATGACTACATATACTAATAATGTCTTTCTTTTTTGTTTGTCCGTCTATCTGTCTGTACATAATGTGCTGACATAGGCCACAAATGCCACCTGGTGGTAGCCAGTATTACACGTTGTCTTTTTCAACCAAGTACCTCTGTGAAGTTTGTACAATTAGAATGCGAGTTCATCGATTAAGAATGTAGGTACGTCTATAAAATTCATATGATTGGAACATGAATTTTTACATTAAAACCGAAAAGGTCTGTTGGTCTGTTTGTCTACTGGTCTGCTGTATGAACATGAACCAACATTGTCATTGCATCGTCGAGAGACAAACACACCGGCATCAAACACCACACAGAACAAGTCTTGGTGAAGGTCTGCAATATCTACTTGCTCTTTGCAGTTCAAACTACATTAGATGGATTTGTATTTTAATCTGCCTTTTCACCGTCTCAAGTTTGCACATCTATAATTTGTGATGCATGTATTACTGTCAGCAACCAGTTTATTGTGGCACGCTCATTTAGAAGGTGTTGCCATAAACGATCCATTCTTTGATGTAATGCTTTCAGTTTGAATTAACTTTCTTTTGTTACAATTAAAGAAACCTCCCATGACTGTTCAGGTAATAAAAACTCTTGTGCTGGAACGTATGGCCGTAGAGGGGGAGCGTATCCGCCAAGTACTCGAAGGTCCAATTATCAGCAACATTGACAAGATTGGTGCACAGCATGTCCAGAACCTGCTGCTGGTAATTCCAGCCCACTTTTTTTCTTTTTATTGTATTCTTTGTCTCAGTTTATCTTTTCAGTTATTTTGTGGTGTTTACACTGTCTGCAGAAGCACTGTGCCTCCTTGCTGGCAAAGGTGCGCCTGGCACCGGATAACCAGGAAGCATACCGCACTGATTATGGGTACCTCGGGTCTCTTTTATGTACACACGTCATAAAAGCACGCTCGCAGGTCGCTTCTCAGGGCCTTCAAATCAACCGTACTACGCTCACCTTCACACAGGTGTGGTTGGAACACCTCTAATTCCTAATGTTTTCGCAAAATTTTGTTTTATCCCCTCATCATTCTAACTGCTGTTTAACTAATGTCCCAGCCAAAGACAAGTCTTGGGGTAGTACAGGCGACTGGACAGCTATGTCAGAACCCCACGCGTACCTCGACCATTATAAAGCTGCCTGGTGCTGTCGGTGGAGCATCCCTGATATCTGCCCCAAACACACCTACCGAGCCCACCTCGTTACATCCCAAGTTCATCGTTGTCTCTGCTGCTGCTGCCACTCAGCAGGTAATGTCAGGGTATTTCACTGGCTTTCAGCACAATTTCCAACATGTATAAATTTAATTAAAATGCAGAGCCACTGCTTTCTGAATTATGATTACATCATGTCAGTAAAATAAAAGTCTAGGGATGGAAATCTAGTCGTATAGGATGTTTGCAGTGTAAAAGGTTGAGTTTTCACCTGCTCACTAACTGCCTTTGGTGACATTTTCAAAAGCAAGTCTCAATGAAGAACTATATCTAAAATAGTGATGATAATTAAAAAAAAAGAAAACAGATGGATGTCTATTAAAAAAAATAAACCACGAGTGACGTATACAGCATGGAGTTTCCTGAATCGCTGACAAAGTGAAAACAGCAAGGAAAAATTAAGCATACTTGAACATGGGAGTTTAGACGAAGGGAAAGATCGGTGGAATGGGGGGAGAAAAGTGTGTGTGTGCGTGCGTGCGTGCGTGCGTGCATATATATTGTTGCGGGCCAGGGGTCGGGTAAGAAGCCCACCAAGGGGGGAAGCTATTTCGATTCCCACCAGACTCCCCGGAATTGCAGGCCGTCCGCACATGGATAATTCCGTGACGCGACGGGTCGCTAACCGACCGTGAACCCCAATAACTCAACCACGTGACTTAGGGTCCTCCGTCTAGTTAATCCGGTTACCTAAAAATAACCATGTGATCGAATTACCAGGGGACACGCCCTCAGTACACCTTGTCCGAACCGGATCACTCTACTGGACGGGATCACTTTACCGGATTGGATGCAGCCGAGCGACACTGCCAAGGACGTTCCGGCTAAAAGGAACGGATCGTTGCGAATAAAGCTCAGTCCCGTTACTTTTTAGACGGACCTCGTATGTGTTATTCGTGCCCCGTTCTGCACGATGATAAAGTATCACGGCTGCACGCGAGTCCGCCATTGTGCACGTGGCTAGCGCGCAGGTCCGCCCGCCATCTAGCATGCCCCGTACAGTGCGATGATAAACCACCCCAGGGCCGTGCGTGTCATGAATTCAGGGAAAAGATTGGAAGAGAGGACAGACACAAGTATTAAATGTGGATTTGGATTGGAAGGATATAGATATAATTATTAGATGGGGATTTGGAAATGGGTTGGAAAGGGCGCAGGCACGTGCGCTTTGCAAGTTGCCAGCATTTAGGGTGCCGCTTCTTCCATATCCTCGGTACGTGTTGCGTGCAGCGTGGGCGTCGTGTTGGGTGCGCTTTCTGTCCATTGGGTGGAAATTACCGCTGCACGTGTGTTCGGCAGGTTGTGATTTCTGCAGAGGGGTGTCCGGCGTAATGCCTGCTTGGCCTTCGCTGAGGACCCATCTCACAGTGAAGGGTGCACGTGGCTGGGATTAACCTCAGGACTAAGAGCAGAAAAAAAGAATAGGAATGAGTGCAGAGATTTATCAGACATCGCTATGAAGTTTTCACAACGCACTGTCCCTTTGTCCCACTAGACAAAAGGGAAGGGTCTGTCTGAACGTATGTTAATGGAATAACTCTCTAGGGACTGCTGTATGATGGTTGCCATTGCTTTGGAGGGATGCGGTTCCCAGAACTGCAACAAATATATATATATATATATATATATATATATATATATATATATATATATATATATATATATATATATATATATATATATATATATATATATATATATATATATATATATATATATATATATATGTATCCATAATTCCAGCAATGTGTGTGTGTGTGTGTGTGTGTGTGTGTGTGTGTGTGTGTGTGTGTGTGTGTGTGTGTGTGTGTGTGTGTGTGTGTGTGTGTGACCGCTGTTTCTCGACAACCACTGGTCCGATCTAATTGAAACTTGCCAGGTATATTGCTGGGGCCCTGAGGAAGTGCCTTTTCAAGGTTTGATATTAATCGGACAAGTGCCTCCCATGTTATGGCCATTTATTTACCAAACCAATGACAAGACACGTTGTTGCGTGGGCGTGGCCGATGGGGAAGGGAAGCTCAGTCACGTTCCCCATTACGGGTTACAACGTACGGACTTCCAGAGAGTGATGACTTCGTGTATTCTAATAATTTCTCGATTTCTTATGCGCATTTATAGATATACACAATGCGCCAAGTTATGATCGTTTTCATATTAGACGGTGCATAAATTTCGGTAACATCAGAGTGAGCTGGTGTGCTCCGAACCAGGAAGTAATTTTTTTCTCTCTCTTCTCTTCTCTTTTTGTTTTTCCTTGCGATGACATTGCGAAAAGACAAAATACGTTGGCGCTAATTGAATATTTGGGCATTAAAACTAAATTGCGAATAATCGTAACTGCGAATAATATGCGAACTTCCGGGTCACGCACGTACGGGCACACGAGAGCGAAGAAATGGCCTGTGTGGTTGTTGTTTGTTGCTCCCGGTTTGAATATTTATTAATCAATTAATTTTTTTTTTTTTAACGGGCACGTACTAGTATATATAATCACGGCAGCAAAGCGCATGAAGGTTTTACAATTATGCCAAGTCCCATGAGTCCAGGAACAAAGATTAACTTGCGCGATGAGCGATGCTGAATCGAGAAGCTGGCAGAAGCAGGTTATTTACATCAATTATTGAGCTTTGGATTGAAAGAATTGGCGAGAGAGAGAAAACTTGTTGTCGGCACTCGGCTTCAAAGATACGTCGCTGCTGCTCAGTTGCATGATGGCAACAAAGTAGATATTCAGAATAACATCAATGAATACGGTTATTTGGTTCTGTCGTAAAAAAACAATTAATGTCCTTGAGTAGTCATCAATGTACATTTGTTTTTTGTACATAACTAATAACAAACCAAGTTATCTTGACAGTTTCGCTGCTGTCAAAGCAATTTCTTGGCTAGGGTTATGCTGGGTGGTTTTCCGTTGACTGCCCAGCAGTCAATCAGGGCAGGTATTTATAATTTGTTCAGGTTGCCAGTGGCAACTCATCTACTCTGCGAAAGACACCAATGGAATTTTAATATTCACCAATGACCGGTGCTGGCAGATTGTTCCTCTGGCTTACTGTCTTTCCAATGTACGGTGCACACATTGATTTTGCCCTGTATGCAAAACACTAGTTTATAGTTGGGTTGAAATTTGAACCCAGACGAGACAGCTCAAAGGCAAGTGCACGTACTTCTAAGCTCTCCTGTCTGCTCAATATTGCTGCTGAAAGGAACGATCATTTGGTTACAAGTGAAGCCGAATTGCCTCCTCCTGCGTTGACATTCCTTGTTATTGAATGTATTTATATTTATTTATAATGAACAGATTTACCCGGCATTGCGTGGGAAGAGAAAGGTGAATAAGTAACACTTTGTAGCCAAAGGAAATTGTAATACCTTCTGTCACCACCAGCAGGTGGTGCTACACAGTACACATTAACGTAGAGCATTTACCCCCCTCCCTTCCACCCACACCCCGCGTGAGGTTGTGGCCACATAGACTATGTTACCCCCCACACAAAGTTGCATTTGTACCCTGAGTTTGGAGTTTGTAGTTTAAAATATGTAGTCTTGCATGGAACACACACACACACACACACACACACACACACACACACACACACACACACACACACACACACACACACACACACACACACACACACACACACACACACACACACACACACACATACATATATATACAGATAGATTTTTGTAAGTATAGATTGTGCCAGACTAATATGAGCGACAACTTACAAATGCTGCTCCTGCTTACTCTTCTACTTCCCACAAACCCTAGATCCTCAATGTTTCTTCACCATCAATAATGACCTCTCCTGGTGGTGTCGCTCCAACGGTCGTGAAGCTCCTTGCTCCAGGGTCTTCTGTTCCAGGACATATCGGGACGACAAAATCCCCATCCATCTCGGTGTCTGTTTTGCCACCGCCGACAACTGATAACAAACCAAGTTCCCAGCCAGGCATCACACAACTAGTTGCCGTGAAGCAGGAAGGTACAGACGGTCAGGCTATGGTAATGCTAAGGAAGCCACCGCCACCCACTGTGACATCTCCGGCACCAGCCGCAACACCAGCACCAGCATCTACCCAGGCTGCTACAACAGGAAACAGTCAGAGTGTTGTCACTACAACCAGTCAGCCTGGTGAGGTGGATGGTGGACAAGACCGGTCTGGAGTGGGGACAGCTGGGCAAGCAGGAAGCAGCAGCAGTGGCACAAGTGGCAACAACAGCAGTGGTGGAAACAGCTAGTGTTCTGTAGGGTTGGTTGGGAATTTTTATGGCAGAATCTCAGGCTCATGTTGAGCATTCCTTTTATGACCAATTCCTGATCAACAGTGTTAACTTGAATGAGAAGGTTTTGCTGTGTGTATGTATGTGTATGCTATTAGAATCAAGGTATAGACCTCCATTTGTGTTTGTGTAGATTTAAGACTTTTCTACCCTGTGTTAATGGCATCTGGATAGGAATAAGTCATCCTGATTGTGTGCCCCTGGAAGACGGTGTTGTGACCTTTCATGTCCAGAAAAGGTTAAGGTGTCTTCTCCCTTCGTTCTCCCATGCTGAATTGGTCGGCAGCCTGGTGAGAGACTAACGCTTCGCAGTCCAAGTTGCAACACGCCTTTCCACGCCCTCGAGAAGAGGAAGAAGCTCTGCCCTCCCACATGGCCTCCCTGATTGGCGACGAGCAAGGGGATGTGTAATTGGACCATTGGACCATGATGCTCCATGGCACCAATTGGATCACGGTCAGTTCCGCTTATTGCATCTCAATGCTGTTACTCGGTATGGGGCAACCTGTGCTGGGAATTTAAGCACCTACCTGTTTCACCGGAGGTGACTATAGGGTTGCTCTCCGTCTGTCCATCCGTCCATCCCACCTGTGCGTTTTCAGCCTTCTTTTCCCATGTCTTTAACGTATTCAACTGAAACTTGGAACATGGCTGTATGTATTATCAGTTACAGAACAAGTTCGAGTTTCAGGGTGTTCCGTCTTTTTTTTTCTTTTTTTTGCAGAGTTATGCCCTTTTTAGACTTTTAAAATATCACATTGGAAGGGAACATGTATTGTAAAGCCATTTTTGTTGTTGTTTATGCATAGTCTTCGACCTGGATTGCTGTTTGTCTGGTGCTTCATTTCCCGAAGGCATGTGTACGTGTCTGTCTCCTGTACTTCCCTCGCAAGACCGGTTTGGAACGTTTGATAATCGTTGAAGAGGAATTGAATTGGTATTTTGGAGATAACTAGTGTAAATCGCAGAACACCGATGTCAAATTTGGCCTTAAGCCAGTCATCATTGAGGCAAGTAACCTCAGCGTGTTCGGTCTCCAAACCAATTGTGGTTGCAGATAAGCAGTTGTTGTGGGGCCTGTTTATGTGACAATATGTTATCATTATTTCTATTTTAAAAAAATTGGCACTGTTCATGAAGTTGGTCTCATGAAATACTCGTACCGTAAAATATTTGTGAAAATTTTATCATGAAATTTGTCATGCTCTTTTTTTTTTTTCCTTTCCCCCACCCCCCCCCCCCGAGCTTGTGTGTAATCCCTCTTAGACATGTTTTGATTAACATTTTTTGTATTGCATGAAGCATTGCAATGGTCTGTCTCTATCAAGTCCACTTCATATGAACCTTCACATCTGTTGCAGAGTTGCTTCTCCATGCGAAACTGTTGGCGTTTCAAACACAGACGTATAATGATGTGCGAACATTCTTTTAACTTGTAAGTGTGGATATATAATCTCTCCTTTTTCATAAATTGTCAGGTCAGGTATGGGGAGCATGCGCCGGAGCAGCGCGTCACTGCGTCCACTTTCCACTGGAACTCTCGGGGCCTCCGTCTGGCCATCCCCCAGGCAGATGCCTGGCCCAACCCCATCTCATTGAGATGCTGATCAACCTGCCGCAACCACGAGGCACGTGGTCGGCTCATTGGCCTCCTCCGCTCATGAGGCTCCCTCGCCAAGATAATCTGGTGAGCAGGATCAGCGTCAGGAAAACGAGCCATATGTCCATACAGCCGCAGTTGATGCTCACGGCCAATACAGGTAACAAATCTCATTTGAGTCTCTCTCAGCAACCACGAGTTGAACACAAAGTCTGACCAGCGATAGCCAGGATTCTCCGAAGAGACCTAGAGCCAAAGGAATTAAGTCTCCGTCTCAGATCCCTGGTCAGAGTCCAAGTCTCACATCCATTGAGCAAGACTGGAAGCACCAAGGACCTGAAGACTCGGATTTTCGTCGTCCTGCACAGATACAAACAGCACCACACATCATGATCCAGTGAATCCATGACTCCTCAGGCATGACCCAGATGTCTATTGACCTGTGGTTCACAGCCAGCAGAGACATGAATATCACTGCCAAGGGAAGTGAATCTCTCCGTGACCTCAACATCCTCACCACAAACAGGTACACACAAGATAGCAGCATCCAATATGTCATTGAAACCTGGATCTTAGTTTTGACCCAGGAAACCCATAATCCCAGCAGCTCCGACTCCTCGTTCAGCAATATGATCTTTATTGCCTCCATTAACCTTTTCCTAACTGAACCATTTTACTTTCCAGATTGAGTTGCTTCCCCTCATTCCTGTTCGTTCATTAACTTGATGTTTGTCCCGCTGTCAGTTATACCTTGCTCTTTCATGAGCCTGGCTCCTGTAAAGAAAATTACAATGAGAATGACTGTGTTTTTTTTTCTTGCTCTTGGTTTTGTAAAGTGCAAACCTTTTATGGTGATGATTTGCTATGAATGAAGGACATGTTCCATTCATCAGACCATCATCTTATCAACTTCATATCAGCAGAGAGTGATGCAGCTGCTGTCTGCCAATCGCTGGGATGGAATACTGCATGACACACAGACTAAATGTAAGACATTGCCTTGAGTCACTTCAGCCTCCACTGGGAGAGGAGAAGGTTCCATTGTGTTAGTGGAAGAAATCAGAAATCCAGGTATGTGGGTGTCTTTGTACACCACAAGCGGTGAGCTTGCCAAGCAGAGTAGGAAGCCAGACCGTTGAATGCCTGAGTTATGTCCAGGGAGATGTGCACTCAAATGCTTGAATCGTTTGGGCAATTAAAAATAAAGCAACATTCACCTACAGCTAATTACCTTGATTGCAGTACAGTTGTAATAAAAGAAAACGTTGAAATTTAATTGCTTTTTCACTTGATGCTCATTATGATCTTGGGGTGTGAATGATGCATCAAGGAAGTAAAAGGTTACATGGACACAGAGAGTGGAATGGTTTAGGTTCTTACTGCTGTGAATAGTTCCATGAGCTGATTCTGAAAAATCGGGCGAGTGCGAGTTTTTCACTTCCTTTTTCTGCAGTTTGCTTTGACCTGTTGCTTGGCGTGTAATAAATTCTACTCTTTTGTCAGATTTGACACCTCTCTCACAAACAGGTCGGTGGCCTCTTCTTTTCTTTCTTATTTTAAACAACCTCACGTCTCATGTAGCTCTCTCTCTCTCTCTCTCTCTCTCTCTCTCTCTCTCTCTCTCTCTCTCTCTCTCTCTTTCTCTTTCTCTTTCTCTCTCTCTCTCTCTTTCTCTTTCTCTTTCTCTTTCTCTTTCTCTTTCTCTCTCTTTCTTTCTCTTTCTCTTTCTCTTTCTCTCTCTTTCTCTTTCTCTTTCTCTTTCTCTTTCTCTCTCTCTTTCTCTTTCTCTTTCTCTTTCTCTTTCTCTCTCTCTTTCTCTCTCTTTCTCTCTCTTTCTCTCTCTTTCTCTCTCTCTTTCTTTCTTTCTTTCTCTCTCTCTCTCTCTCTCTCTCTCTCTCTCTCTCACTCTCTCACTCTCTCTTTCTCTCTCACTCTCTCTTTCTCTCTCACTCTCTCACTCTCTCTTTCTCTCTCACTCTCTCTCCCACATCCATCTTACCCTCATCAGCTGCTCCAGGATGCAAGCTTTCCATCCTTGCTAATCTCCCAAAAATCCATGCTTTCTCCACCCCTCCACTCTTTTGTTCCTCTTCTCCAGAGGCATTTTTTTATAATGCCAATTATATTCTTGAAGATTGAATAATATAACATTGCTTTTAAGATTTGCACTTCAATTATGATGTCATCGCATGTACTGTATTTCATCCACTATTTCATCCACAAAAAAGTAAGAGGAGAAGTTTTTGAGAAAAGAAAAAATCTGCTTTTTGAAAAGGAGGTCATAAGTGTTTGGGAAGATGTGAGAAGGTAAAGAGTTCCAGAGTTTGGCAGTGGAGGGGAAGGAACAAACATCGTAATGGCCCACCTTTGAATTGCAAGTGGCCTCACAATAATCATGTGATGTAGTGGCTTGTCGAGTATTCCTTGGTCTCGCTAATGGTGGAGGTACACAAGCAGCAAGTTCTTGCAAGCAGAAACCGAAGTAATATCTGTACAAAAGAGAAAGAGAGCCTACGATGCGGCGTAATTTGAGCGGGTCGAGTTTGGAGGTCAGATTGGTAGAGTTGACAAGTCGAATAACTTTGGATTCAATTCTGTCCAGTAAGTATGTGGAGCTGGAACCTCCCCAGTTGTGAGAGCGGTACTCCATACAAGGACGAATCAATCCTTTATATCGTTGGAGCAACTGTTCAGAGGAGAAGAATCTTCGACATCTGAACAGTACTCATTCCTTTGAGGCAGACTTGGCTATTTGCATAATGTGTGAATTCCAGGATAAATTTGATGTCAGAGTAATACCTTGTAGGTTTATTGTATCACACGGTGCAATTGTAGAGCTTTCAAAGTAGGTTGGAGAGTTGAGAGGAGTTTTAGAGAGAGAGATATGAAGAAATTGAGTTTTTGAAACATTAAACATAACTTGATTATATATGCCCCACTGGGAGATCTTATCCAAATTTAAAGAGGTGGCTGTGATGAAGCGAGATGTAGATCGAGTGAGGGAAGATGGGAAAGACATGGAGGAATGTAATGTTGAGTCATCAGCATACGAGTGCATTTGGTTATTTGTGGAAAAAGAAGGTCATTTATGAAAAGAAGGAAGAGTGTTGGGGACAGAACGGAACCCTGAGGTACACCGCTGTTGAAAGGGAAAGGGGTTGATGTTGAACCATCAACAATTACGGAGATAGAGCGGTCGGAGAGAAAACTCCATATGAGAGAGCAGAGTGACAGAGGAAAGCTTGGATATCAGACCCCGATGCCAAACTGTTAAAGGCTTTTGAAATATCAAGGCCGACAACAAAGAAGTCCCCAAAGTCTCAAAGAAGAGGCCCAGACATTCGTAATGTAAGAAAGGACATCACCTGCACATCTTGCCTTGCGAAATCCGTATTGGTGGTCAGAAAGAAGACTGTGAGATTCAAGATGCTTGAGAAAATGGGAGTTGAGAAGGTATTCAAAGACTTTGGAAACAGTCGAAGTCAGAGCAATAGGACGGTAGATAGAAGAGTTTGAACGATCAACCTTCTTTAAAATAGGCTGTACCATGGCATGTTTCCAGGTAAGAGGAAAAGTTTGGGTTTTTAAACAAAAACGAAACAAATGAGCAAGCACGGGTGCAAGTTCTGAAGTACATTCCTTCAAGAAACGGGGAGGAATGCCATCTTGCCCATTGGCCTTGCTTATGTCCAGAGAGAGGAGTATTTTTTTGACATCCTGAAAATCGATTATAGGGAGGGACATAGGATTGGTGAGGGGAGCATCAGAGGGAGATGGAATGTTAGAATCATCCAGTGTGCAGTTGGAGATAAAAAAGAGAACCAAAAAGAGTTGCTTTATCAGTCGGAGAGACAGCGATAGTATCATCGGAACGGAAAAGCGAAGTCTGATGAGTATCATCTGATGAGTCCCAATTTGCTCAATTTTCTGACAGTGGATGCATATGGGTCTGGAGACTTCCCAGTGATATATATATATATATATATATATATATATATATATATATATATATATATATATATATATATATATATATATATATATATATGTATATATATATATCATATATATTTATATATTTATATATATATATCATATATATATATATATATATATATATATCATATATATTTATATATATATATATATCATATATATTTATATATATATATATATATCATATATATATATATATATATATATATATATATATATTTATATATATATATATATATATATATATATATATATATATATATATATATATATATATATATATATATATATATATATATATATATATATATATATATATATATATATATATATATATATATATATATATATATATATATATATATATATATATATATCATATATATTTATATATATATATATATATATATATATATATATATATATATATATATATATATATATATATATATATATATATATATATATATATATATATATATATATATCATATATATATATATCATATATATATATCATATATATATATCATATATATATATATATATATATATATATATATATATATATATATATATATATATATATATATATATATATATATATATATATATATATATATATATATATATATATATATCATATATATTTATATATATATATATATCATATATATATATCATATATATTTATATATCATATATATATATATATATATATATTTATATATCATATATATATATATATATATATATATCATATATATATATATATATATCATATATATATATATATATATATATATATATATATCATATATATATATATATATATATATATATATATATATATATATATATATACATACTGTTGTGGTTGAGGAAATTTGCAAACCACCATTCAGGTCCCGTAGGTGAGATATCTCTGTAAGTACATGTGTAGTTAGCCCAAACCCGTTGTTTAGAGGGAATAAATGTGATTCATTCGGGCTGCGACCCTTTGAGATAGCCGTTTTTCTGTCCTATCTTTATTTTGAACCAACCACGTCTCAACCGCCAACACACAACAACCACCAACCACAACTCCGCTTCACAACAACAACAACGCCAACAGCCACGATCTTTACCTTCACAACTCGCTCCCGCAAACATCGCATCACCGCCATTCCGAACGGCACCATGGCCATAAACCACCACCATAAACCCTCCACCACCTTCACCTCTCTCCTTCTACGGCCATTCCCACACCACCTGTAAGCACGGAGCGTCAGGCTGTCCTGGGCTCGTACGGGACGCGCGCCGAGCCGCGAGTGCAAAATGTGGCCTTTCCGAGGAGAATTCGGATCAGGAATGCTGCACGCCCACTTCTGATCCGTCCAATCAGCAAGCGTGGGGCGGTTTGGCCCCGCCTCCAGGTGCGTTTGTGTGGAATCGAGATATGCAAATTCGAGGATCAGGGGAGATTCACGCCCCTTTTTCTCCATCCAATGGGCGAGCGTGGCTCCACCCCCGAGCTCGTTCTGATCCAGAAATTTGCATATGGGTTCTCCTGCCGGCCTATAAAGCGCCGAGCGCAAGGCGAATCGGAGAGTAGAGTCAGTTTTGGCAGAGTCGGTTTGGGTCGAGTCGGTCTCGGCAGAGTCGGTCTCGGCAGAGTCGGTCTCGGCAGAGTCGGTCTCGGCAGATTCGGTCTCGGCAGAGTCGGTTGGGGTCGAGTCGTTCTCGGCAGAATCGGTTTGGGCAGAGTCGGTTTGAGTAGATCCAGTTTGGAAGAGCGGAGATAGGCAGAAAAGGCAGAGTCGGCCTTGGAAGCGTTTAGTGGAGTCGGGAGGCGAGGGCGTCCCGGTGGTTTTCGGCAGTCGGCTGAGGAGAATTGGGGGAAGAGACCGAGGAGTTCGGGTCCGAGGCAAGGAAGACGGCTGTCGGCGACGAGGTCGTGGTGGAATCGCTCGTCATGGGACCCAAGCAAGCCAGCTATACTCTTTCCCCAGAGCATCAACAATTCCCCCCCCCCCTTTTTCCCCCCGCGCTGAGATAGTGCGAAAAGGGGGCCCCGATCAAACCCCACTCCAAGCAGTGCCAACGAAACCCGCGAAGGAGCACTAAGTCGGGGCACCGCCGCGCTGCCACATTTGTGGCTCATCACAAAGACACGGGTGGGACCCACCCGGTCTCGCGGACCTGACCGCTCTTTCAGGTCCCGCGCAAATATTGGCCCACAGGCCCCGTCTGCCCCCTTGTCTTTGAGGGTGGCCCTTTTCTTTTGTTTCTGTGTAAACGTGTGTGTGTGGTGCCAGTCTGGTGAAGTAAAACTGTTAAGTGTTGCCGTGTGTCGGTCTTATTCGGTAGTATCTCTGCGTCATTGTTACTTTTGTTACATTTGCTTTTTGTGCATAATTGTTTTCATTGTATATGGGTGCTCTCCGTGTGCCGCGGAATAAATGTGCATCATGTTGAACTGTTTTCCCGTTTCGCTTCGGCTTTTCTTTCATTGAATCTCCATCTTGCTTCACGTAAAGGGTTGGTAGTGGGCTTAATACGCCCGATAATTAATCGGAACCGTTGAGGCCGACGATAACACTGCTCGGTTATCCCGATAGTACGGAACGGGTCGCTTAAGCGGCCCGTGTCCGGGGTCGACCTGCGGCGAGGTGCGATCGCCCGGTCTACCCTCCGCGTGGGTACTTAGGTAGGTCGAGTTTGGCGAACAACCCTATCCCACGCGGGTGGCCGATTGGCACGATCGTGGTGAGGCCGAAACGCTAACCCGTGACTAGCTCCCGGCGTTAGTCCGAGAGGGTCACGACAGAATTGTCCGTCTGGTGGGCGACGTTCCGCGATTCGAGTCACGTGGCTGTTCGCACGCTGGCGGGCGTGAATTCGCAACAATATCATATATATTTATTAATATGTCTAAGGGTATTTTTGGGGGGAGGGGGGGCGGGGGAATTTTTTTTTTTAATCTTGAATATTCAAGTTCAATTGCTTAAACAAAATGTAATAATACCAATTAATTTGCAAAATATATGTGTAAATTCTGATTGATGTAAACCATGACAACACGGCAACTTGCGTACTTTACTTATTCTCAGTTACAACAAGCCCCTCTCTTTGCCGGTGTGGTGAAGTGTTTTGATTTGCAGAGCGGTAGCTGTTTTGAATTGCATGGAGGTAAGGTGTGTTTGATAACATGGCGGTTACGTGGCAGTGAAATGTTTTTAACAACGTGGTTGTTGAGGTGTTTTGAACAATGCGGCGGTGTGGTCTTTTTAATACCATGACGGTGAGGTATTTTTAATTCGTGGAAGTTATGCAGAGGTGAGGTGTTTTTTTAATAACGTGGCAGTGAGGTGTTTTTGAATTATATGGCGGTGAGGTATTTTTTAATCATGTGGCAGTGAGGTATATTTAATAACGTGGTGGTGAGGTATTTTTTAATTACGTGGCAGAGGTATTTTTAATAATGTGATGGTGAGGTATTTTTAATAACGTGATGGTGAGGTATTTTTAATAACGTGATGGTGAGGTATTTTTAATAACGTGGTGGTGAGGTGTTTTTAATAACGTGGTGGAGAGGTGTTTTTCATAACGTGGCAGTGAGGTGTTTTTAATAACGTGGCGGTGAGGTGTTTTTAATAACGTGGCGGTGAGGTGTTTTTAATAACGTGGTGGTGAGGTGTTTTTAATAACGTGGTGGTGAGGTGTTTTTAATAACGTGGTGGTGAGGTATTTTTAATAATGTGGCGGTGAGGTGTTTTTAATAACGTGGCAGTGAGTGAGGTGTTTTTAATAACGTGGCGGTGAGGTGTTTTTAATAACGTGGTGGTGAGGTGTTTTTAATAACGTCGCGGTGAGGTGTTTTTAATAACGTGGCGGTGAGGTGTTTTTAATAACGTGGCAGTGAGTGAGGTGTTTTTAATAACGTGGCGGTGAGGTGTTTTTAATAACGACAGGAGAGGAAGAATGCGACAGGAGAGGAATTCTGCGAGCCATGAGTGGAGATGGCCTTGAATACCATGGGAAGAGAGTTTGGTGAGTAGTGCAGGGTGCCAGACTGTGTCAAAAGCACGTGATATGTCCAAGGATACGGCTCGGATTTCCTGTCTGGCATTGAGGACCTCCATCCATTGATGGGAGAGCAGAAGCAGCATATCCAGGGTAGAGTGACCTTGTCTGAAACCAAATTGATGATTGGAAATCAAGCCATTGGAGAAGAGGAAGGATTTCATGTCTGAAGCGATGATGGATTCCAAAACCTTGCTGATGATTGGGAGAAGGCTGATTGGTCTGTAGTTACAGGGATCTGTTTTTGCACCTTTTTATGCAGAGCAGTGATGTTAGCAGATTTCCAAGCAGATGGCAGATGACCTTGGGCAAATGAGAGGGTGAATAGAACAGAGAGAGGGTGAGCAAGAGCAGAAGAGCAGGCTTTGAGGACACGTGGGCTGATGCCGTCTGGACCAGTTGCAGAATATGACTCGAGGTTTGAAAGCAAGCTCTCCACTTTGTCAGAAGAAAAAGATACAGAGTCCAGGGACAGTTGGGTGCGACTGGGTAAAGTGGGTAGAGATAGTGATGGGTTTAGGACACAAGATTTAGCTGCAAACACCGAGTTTAGACATTCAGCTTTATCACGTGTGGAATCAGCAGTGCGGCCATTTGAGGTAAGGGAGGGGATGGAGGGGGAACATACACCAGAAACAGATTTGATTAACCGCCACCAGGATTTTGAGGAGGGAGAGAGGTTTGAGAGTTCAGACTTGAGATGAGAAAGATGTTGTTTTCTGGCTCTCCTGATGGTAGATACACACTTGTTCCGAGCTTTGTGGAAAGAACTGAGATTGCCCTCAGTTGGGTTTGCTTTCCATGAGGCAAAGGCAAGTTGTTTCAGGACAACTGCCTCGCCACAAGCTCCAGTGAACCAAGGGCGGGAGGAAGGGTAGGACAACTGAACACGAGAGGGGATAAATCTGTGCATGAGGGAGAGCAAGTTTCTTTGAAAGAATTCCCAGGATGAGTTGATGTTTGAGAAAGTAGTGATAGGAGACCAGTCTGTAAGTTTGATGGCTGCTCGGAGACCCTGCCAGTCGGCTTGAGTGAAATGCCAGACTCGACGGCGGTGAGGTGGTTCTCTGATAACAGCCAGAGAGATGTCCATTTTAACAAGGACGTGGTCAGAAGAACCAATTGGAGCGAAGGAAGAGCAGCAGATATTGTCAGGGAAATTTGTCAAAATCAGATCCAGAAGAGATGGAGTACCATTGGTTGAGATCCGTGTCGGGAAGTAGACCGATTGAGTCAGTCCCAATGAGTCGCAGAAAGCTTTTGCAGAGATGCCATGGCAGGTGAGAGAGGTACCCACACCTAGCCAACTGGCGTGATGACAATTGAAGTCACCACATAAGAGGAAGAGACAGTTTGGATGAGAAGATAGAAGATGGTCCATGTTTTCGGATAGTGAGGTGTAGATGGAGTCATCACTGTTCGGTGGACGGTACAGTACACATATAAACATGAGGTGGGAGTGGAGGGGAAGCCGAAGCCAGAGGTATTCCTGGGGGTGTGGGGGAGTGAGAGCAGTGCATGGAGAGTGAGGAATAGAGTCTTTGATGAAGAGAGCAACACCTCCACCAGGACGAGGGTCAGGTCTGTCATACCGTAAGAGGGAGTAACCGGGGAGAGATACTTGGGAGTCAGACACGTCTTGGGAGAGGAAAGTTTCTGTTAGGCAGATAATGTCTGGTTTGTCAGTGGCAACCTGCATGGAAAGATCTGAAAGGTTTGAGCGAAGGCCCCGGATATTTGAGGTCCACACTTTTAATGAAGAGGTAGGGGAGGAGGCTTTGGGTGCAGGAGGTGGAGGGGGAGGGGGAGGGTAGGACAAGGGACGAGGGGGGGAGGTAAGGAGAGTTGTTGAAAGAGTGTGGGGTATTGCAGAATAGCGAGGGGAGGAGGCCGAATGAGGAGGAGAAAAGGCTCTGTGGTGCTGGGGGAGAGGGGGGACAAGAGGCAAGGAAGAAGGCAGTTGAGGATTTGAGGAGGTGGAGTGAAGAGATGGAGCTGAGAGCGCAGTGGAGGGAGGCAGCTTGGTGGATGAGAGGGGGGGGGGCAACTTTGAGAAGGATGAGTGAGGGGCATGAAAGGTGAGGGGGGAATTTTTGAGAGAGGTGAGAGGGAGGCTTGGAGGGAGAAGAGTGGGATGGTTGCTTTGAGAGTGAGAGTGAGGGGTGAGGGGGGTGAGTTGGCACTGAAGTTGGGAAAAAAAGAATGTTTGATGGAAAGCGAACATCCATGGCAAACTGGTTTTTAAAAGTTTTAGGTCAGAGATGCGATTTAACACAATTCTTGATGGATGCAATGAAGGCGAATTCAGAGAATGGAGAGAAGAAGCGCTGTAATAGTTGGATTTTTTCGACAAGGAATGAAGGAAAGGTCGAAATGAGAGTAGTCTGTTAAAATAGCAGAAGAGTAGTGCATTGTGAAACAGTAAAGAGCACCACATGTGTGAGAGAGGAAGATGAAGCATTATAAGATCGTTTTTGTTGTTAATATTAACGTATGAGAGAGTTCAACAGATTAGGTCATGGAAGTGTAGAAAAAAAAATCGAGGAAGAAGACAAGGAGGAAGTTAAGAGGAAGAAGAAGAAGCAGAATCGGAAGAAGTTGAGCGTGTTGTTGTTGTTGGGTATATATATATTTTTTATTTATTTTTATTTTTTTTGAGATAAGAAAGAGATTAGTTGGGAGAATGGGGGATGTTTGGAAAGTGGGTAGGATGAAAATTGAAGGTAATGGGGAGGATAGAAATTGAAGGTAATGGGGAGAAAAAACAAACAAACAAACAAAAAAAAACGATCGAACACCGAGTGGAACCGGTAGGCCTCAAACCTAGGCGAAGGCCTAGGCCTCAAACACCAGGTAAGAACGTCGACAAAAATACTCACAAAATAGCACGATTTTTGAAACAAAACTGAACTAGGAACACACAGTAACATGTAGGTGAGAAAATTAAACAGTTAAAACGGGACAAATAACAACCGGAAACTTAACTTTGAGAACGTCAGCAGGGAGCCCCGAAGGAGACCTCTCGTCGCTCCAAAACCAAAACCGGAAGTTGAGGTGTTTTTAATAACGTGGTGGTGAGGTGTTTTTAATAACGTGGCAGTGAGGTGTTTTTAATAACGTGGCGGTGAGGTGTTTTTAATAACGAGGTGGTGAGGTGTTTTTAATAACGTGGTGGTGAGGTGTTTTTAATAACGTGGTGGTGAGGTGTTTTTAATAAGGTGGCGGTGAGGTGTTTTTAATAACGTTGCGGTGAGGTGTTTTTAATAAAGTTGTGATGAGATGTTTTCAATAACGTAGCGGTGAGGTGTTTTTAATAACATGGTGGTGAGGTATTTTTAATAACGTGGTGGTGAGGTGTTTTTAATAATGTGGTGGTGAGGTGTTTTTAATAACGTGGAGGTGAGGTGTTTTTAATAAAGTGGTGGTGAGGTGTTTTTAATAACGTGGCAGTGAGGTGTTTTTTAATAACGTGGCGATGAGGTGTTTTTAATAACGCGGCGGTGAGGTGTTTCTAATAACGTGGAGGTGAGGTATTTTTAATAACGTGGAGGTGAGGTGTTTTTAATAACGTGGCAGTGAGTGAGGTGCTTTTAATAACGTGGCAGTAAGTGAGGTGTTTTTAATAACGTGGCAGTGAGTGAGGTGTTTTTAATAACGTGGCAGTAAGTGAGGTGTTTTTAATAACGTGGCAGTGAGTGAGGTGTTTTTAATAACGTGGCAGTGAGTGAGGTGTTTTTAATAACGTGGCAGTGAGTGAGGTGTTTTTAATAATGTGGCAGTGAGTGAGGTGTTTTTAATAATGTGGCGGTGAGGTGTTTTTCATGACGTGGTGGTGAGGTATTTTTAAGAACGTGGAGGTGAGGTGTTTTTAATAACGTGGGAGTGAGTGAGGTGTTTTTAATAATGTGGCGGTGAGGTGTTTTTAATAACGTGGCCGTGAGGTGTTTTTAATAACGTGGTGGTGAGGTGTTTTTAATAACGTGGCAGTGAGGTGTTTTAATAATGTGGCGGTAAGGTGTTTTTAATAACGTGACGGTGAGGTGTTTTTAATAATGTGGAAGTGAGTGAGGTGTTTTTAATAACGTGGCGGTGAGGTGTTTTTAATAACGTGGCAGTGAGGTGTTTTATAACGTGGTGGTGAGGTGTTTTTAATAACGTGGTGGTGAGGTGTTTTTAATAACGTGGTGGTGAGGTGTTTTTAATTACGTGGTGGTGAGGTGTTTTTAATAACGTGGAGGTGAGGTGTTTTTAATAACGTGGCGGTGAGGTGTTTTTAATAACGTGGCGGTGAGGTGTTTTTAATAACGTGGCAGTGAGGTGTTTTTATAACGTGGTGGTGAGGTGTTTTTAATAACGTGGTGGTGAGGTGTTTTTAATAACGTGGTGGTGAGGTGTTTTTAATAACGTGTCAGTGGGGTATTTTTTAATAATGTGGCATTGAGGTGTTTTTGAATTATGTGGTGGTGTTGTGTTTTTAATAACATGGCGGTGAGGTGTTTTTAATAACGTGGTGGTGAGGTGTTTTTAATAACGTGGGGGTGAGGTGTTTTTAATAACGTGGAGGTGAGGTGTTTTTAATAACGTGGCGGTGAGGTGTTTTTAATAACGTGGCGGTGAGGTGTTTTTAATAACGTGGTGGTGAGGTGTTTTTAATAACGTGGTGGTGAGGTGTTTTTAATAACGTGGCGGTGAGGTGTTTTTAATAACGTGGAAGTGAGGTGTTTTTAATAACGTGGCGGTGAGGTGTTTTTAATAACGTGGCAGTGAGTGAGGTGTTTTTTAATTATGTGGTGGTGTTGTGTTTTTAATAACGTGGTGGTGAGGTATTTAATAACATGTCAGTGGGGTATTTTTAATCACGTGGCAGTGAGTGAGGTGTTATTTAATTATGTGGTGGTGTTGTGTTTTTAATAACATGGCGGTGAGGTATTTAATAACGTGTCAGTGGGGTATTTTAATAATGTGTAATTGAGGTGTTTTTGAATTACGTGGCAGTAAAGTGTTTTTGAATAACGTGGCGGTGAGGTATTTTTTAATAGCGTGGCAGTGAGTTGTTTTGATTTCCTCCGCCACCAAAGGCGAAGGAGGTTATGTTTTCACCCCTTTCTGTCTGTCTGTGTCTGTCTGTCTCTTTGTCTGTGTACAACATATCTCAAAAAGTTGTGGAAGGATCCGCATGAAATTTTATGGATAGTTTCGGTGTGGAACAAGGACGAGCTGATTCAATTTTGGTGACGATCCGGATCCGGATCCGGATCCGACTGCTGGAATTTTTGAAGTGATTCTTCACCATTGAGAGATAGGGCCAAAAAAGCTATCCAGCATGATATCTCAAAATGTGAACGCATTCTGATGAAACTTGGTGGACAGGTTGGGTGTGTGGCCACGATGAATTGATTCAATTTTAGTGAAGATCCGACTACGAGAATTTTTAAAGTGATTCTTCACCATTTTGAGATGGGGCTCAAAACGATATGTAACATGTTATTGCAAAAATGTATTGGGCCCGATATGTTCTCGTGGATCAGGCATTACAGGGCGGAGGTATGCGCTCTCCCGAGTGCCCTTCTAGTTTTACTAATGTTGCCGTGAGGTATTTTTTTAACGTGGCAGTGAGTTGTTTTTAATAAATTGGCGATGTTTGTCCCCTGTTTGTGTGACGTGTGGTGTAGCGAGCTAATCCACGCGAGTGTATATGTATGTATGTGTGAGTGTTTGACTGTGGCTCTTTCATGTCTCTGAATGACATTCCTCTCGATAAGATTAAAGAACTGAAATAGCTCATTGTGTTTTGAAACTTGAAGTAAATAAATGTGGTCAGAAAAACTGCTTTAGCAGGTTTTTCCTCCCAGACAGGTGCAAAAAAGGTGCTTGCCATCACAAACAGGTGTGTCATGAAAAACTTGAGAGTGGATATATTATAATTGTTTTTAAACTTATAATTTAAAATGTTCATTCTGTGTTTCGGCTCATTCCGACATCTTCTAATACTTTTTCGATACACATATTATGGAGGCTTTGATATACTTATTGGAATTTTTGTTTTTCAAGTTCAAGCAAATCTTGAAGTGTTCAAAACTTATGAACTGTCAGACATTCTATCAAGCAGATTATAAAAGGTCAGGTAATCTATTGAAGCAAATTTGCAATAACTTTGGAGAACAAGAGACTGGCTTATAAGAGACTTTGGAAAATAAGAGACTGACTTATACGAGACTGAATAAGAGACCTCATGCTGAAAACGAATTCTTGAAATAATTAAACATAACCATTCGGATGTCACTCCACCAACGGAAAGCTACAAATGTTATTAGCACCCCCAGCTCACGGCTCAGCTAAAAGTGCCCATAGCAGTGCATCATAGCAAGCAGGGCCTCCCATAGGCGTCCGCGGAGACTGCAGCCGCAGGGGGCCACCCACAAAGAGGGGCCACCCACATCAGCTTGCAATATTTTCAAAGCATCTTGAAAGTCCAGTTGTGCAACATCGATGTTTCCAATAACACCAGCCATGTGTGCCTACCGGCTGCCAATCACTTATCCTATGGGTTTAAAGCCATCATGTTGCACTTCACAAATATATTGTATATCTCTGTAAGTCTCAATGAAGATGACAAAAAAATTTTTTTTCTCCATTCTAAGATGGGTGGGAGGTTTCATGAATTTCTCGATTTCATTATGATTTTAATTTTCAATCCCAACAAAAGTGTTTTGTATCCGCCCTTTCTTGCCGGCAGATTAGTCTGTATTGGGTGTCACCTGAATGGCGTCTGTATTCGTTTACCTCACGAGTGTTAGTATAAAGCGTCGATCTTCGTTTACCTTAACCAATTCCACCATATATTACTTCAAAATAATTATCTTTTTGAGCGATTTTTGGAATTATTTGACCTCCACTTCGTTCTGTTCTCGAGTTATTGCCTTTGACCTATACTCGCAGGAATTAGTGATTTTTGTTTGTTCAGTCCAAACTACATCTGTGCCCAGTTTGTTGGTGATCGGTAGATCGGGTCATTATTGACATAGTTATTTGTCTAGATATAATCAGAAATCATAATATCTGAATTTGCTCTTTCCTTCGTGAAATTCGAATAAATGACGTCATTTTTCCTGTCGGAATTTCTCCACTCACTCGTCATTTTATTGTAGCGATTGATTGGGTTTTTTTTTTTAAAGAGGGTTCCAGAAAATTATTTTGAAGGATTTCTCCAGCTTCGTTTCTGAGATATAAACGTTTTTTTTAATGTTCATATTTTCAATCACTGTGATTTTCAGGTCATATTTTTTTTTAATGTGGTATCCCAGTGGGAGCTGACAGTCTCAATACCTAAGTCAGATTTGATTAGTGATACAGGAAAATTTTTTTTTTTAACACTCATTTCATTCTATGTGAAACGTCACTTTCACATAATTTTATGCGAAAACGTCACTTTCAGGTCATTTTCTGGGGAAACGTGACGTCAGCGAATAATGTCAATGATACTTTTGATGTGCCTTAATTCATAGAATATAATGTTTCAAAAAAAAAAAACACTTCTTTCTCTGATGATTCATTCCAGTTATCGTTGGAAATGTGATTTTTCACCCTTTGGTGACGTTGACATTTGACTTAGGTCATTGTTGGCCACATATCATGCTTTGCTTGACCCACACTACTGTCCTATCAAGTTTGGTTATAATCGGTCCAGGCATAGCCAAGATATGTCAAACATTACCCATGATGGTGCGGAAAGACACACACACACACACACACACACACACACACACACACACACACACACACACACACACACACACACACACACACACACACACACACACACACACACACACACGGACAAAGCTGGTCATTCTAATATTTCACCAACCCCCTCCAGGGGCGAGGCATGAATCGATTCTTCTGAAGATGTCACCATATTATTAACCCTCCTATAGATAGGGCCACGTGAGGTTTTGCAAGGGGCCAGCCACGTAGCGAGCAGAGGCTCTGATAGCAAGCACACACCACCACACCCGTTCCTTCACTGCGTACACTCGTACAGTTGCCGACAGGTGTTTTCAGGTGCATAGCGTTCTTTAGAAATCGCGTGTATTACTGAGAGCTGGTGGAGCCTTGTTCTGTATAATGTGACCTTTAGAAGCAGTGCTCTGAAAGGGGCCACACCTTTGTTGATTTGGATTCCGATTTGGATGATTCGATGAGCAAACAACGTTCAAACTTCAAAAGGCTAACCACGAACAGGACCAGCCTTCCAGAAGGTCTCACAAGTAATCTGTCAGGAATACTGAGAGGGGCTAATACGAGAGAAGGATTGGGCGAATAAATATGTATCGACAGTTAGTGGGGGAGGGTAATGAGGGGAGAAATGCAAATCAGGGGTGAGGAACACACCCCAGGTTTACAACTTTGGGAGTGAAAGGTATTGAGGAAAAATGAGTTATCAAGGGATATGAGGTGAGATGGGCTAACAGGTGGGTACCAGGAAAGACTAGAAAGAACAGTGAAGGTAGCTAATAACAAAATGAAAATGCAATGAGCACTTGGAGACTTTTTTATGTCTTCATTTTTCTCGTGATTTTTACTCCCCTGAAACAGGTGTTCAATAGAACATCTCTGGGAACTTTAGGACATTCTAAAGAAAGGGGTGGTGATTGGGGGGGGGGGGAGAGGAGATAGGATTTTCACCCAATTACCAAATTTTGCGTACATGTTGGTAGCACTCAGTCAGATCGTATAGCAACACAAGGAAAGAAAATCTCGTCCCCTGCCCCCCCCCCCCCGTGAAGATCTATGTCGCACTCCGACAAAATGTCCTAAAGTTCCACAGAAGTTATATGGAGCACATTTTGCAGGGTCTGCCACTGAAGGTAGATGTAGGTTATGTTTGCACCCCTCTCTGTTTGTCTGTGTGCGTGAAAAAGTTATGGATGAATTTGGACGAAACTTGGTGGACAGGTTGGGTGTGTGACAAGGATGAAATTAATATATTTTGGTGAAGATCCAGATCCGGATTCAGATATGAGAATTCAAAAAAAATTTTTTTAAGTGATATTTGGTCATTGAGGGCTGTGATCAAAAACGATAAGGGCATGATATCTCAAAAAGTTTTTCATGGATTATGACAAAACTAGGTGGATGAGTTGAGTAGGGGACAAGAACAAGACAATTCGATTTTGGTTCAGGTCTGGAAGCAGATCTGGTCTATCAGTGGGATACAACGTGTAAATTGTTGAGCCTGGTGGCGGTATGCACTCGACGTTCAAGTTGTGAGTGCCGTTCTAGTTCCGTGAATATTTATGTTGAATCTCGTCATTGCAGTAATTTTTACAATCTCTCAACTTTGTATTTTTTTTCTTGTGTTAATTATCGCTTCCAATTCATCATTTTCTTAGGTCATTGTTGGCCACATATCATACTTTGGTTGACCCACACTACTGTCCTCCCAAGTTTGGTTACAATCACTCCAGGCATAGCTGAAATCTGACAAACATTACCCAAAACCTTTTCCTGAATGGGTGTTTTGAATGCATGAAGGAGCAGATATATAGACCAAAAGGGTAAGACGGTGGAGAGAGCCATTGAGAGGGCGGGGAAAGAGGCAAAGAGGGTGTGGATAGAGGGATAGAGGGTGTGGATAGAGGCAAAGAGGGTGTGGATAGAGGCAAACGGGAATTGCTTTTGTGCAGTATGCACACACCAAATTGAGTGTGACAATCAGGAGTTTGTGAAGAGAGAAGACAAATACATTCAAAGTAAAGTTTCTGCTTCTTAAAGCTGTGAGTAACTATTTGTGGTACTGTATTTTGCACTCAACTCTTATTTTTCACTGAATTCTTTCTCCTTCAACCACTTTTTAGAAATAATAATCTTTTCTTGCAGAACTTTCAATTATTTCCTCATTTCCATCTGCACTCAATCTGTTACTTATCCATTTCTCCCTCCTGTCTGTTCCCTCCTGTTTATCTCTTCAAAATTTCCTCTTGCCCTCTGTTTGTAAATTCCATTTCATCTTTGTCTCTGTCTCTGTCTCTGTCTCTGTCTCTGTCTCTGTCTCCGTCTCTCTCTCGCTGTCTCTCTGTCTCTCTCAGTCTCTCTCTCTCTCTCTCTCTCTCTCTCTCTCTCTCTCTCTCTCTCTCTCTCTCTCTCTCTCTCTCTCTCTCTCTCTCTCTCTCTCTCTCTCTCTCTCTCTCTCTCTCTCTCTCTCTCTCTCTCTCTCTCTCTCTCTCTCTCTCTCTCTCTCTCTCTCTCTCTCTCTCTCTCTCTCTCTCTCTCTCTCTCTCTCTCTCTCTCTCTCTCTCTCTATCTCTCTATCTCTCTATCTCTCTATCTCTCTATCTCTCTATCTCTCTATCTCTCTATCTCTCTCTCTCGCTCTCTCTCTGTGTCTCCTGGCCTTTCTTGTTTCTTTTATTTCCGTTTCTTTTGCCAACTTTTACTTACTCGTATTCTTTCTCATTCATCTGTCTATTTATACTTATCGTTACCCTTGGTTGTTTTTTTGTTTTGTCTTGCTTGTAAAAAGATTTTGTGTTATCAGTATCCTTTCATTCATGGTGTCAGGGGTGTGCTCCGCCACCCCCATTGTTTTTTTTATTAGTATTATTTTAAAAATCATCTTGTGCATGTTTTGTACTCACAATTTTGTTCTGCTGAAAAAAGCCATTAAGGCAGGAATACTGACTGTCCAGAACTGATGATGAGGAAGGATGAATTCTTATGTGGAATGTAAAACTCTTGCAAAGCTGTGTGATCATCATGTATATTCATCCCTTTTGGGTAGTGAGCGATGATGCTCGGCGGACGTAGCTTGTTTTTTTTTTAACTTTGATCTGTTTCATAGGAGCAAGAGCCATGCCCAGTCTGAGGTTGTACCAGGGACAGCGTTACGCACAATTGCAGGCAGAGTGTCTCCGTAATGGACATCTTTTTGAGGACCCCCTTTTCCCCACGAGGAATGAATCAATTTTCTACCAGAAACCAATACCTGCTGGACTTGAATGGAAACGACCATCGGTTTGTGAATATTTTGTTGTTATTTTTCCTTAATGCTGAGGAGCCATATGTTTATGTACCCATGAATTGAGGGAATGGGGTTCAAGCATTTGTGTATAGGTTGGGGATGGTAGAGGTCCAGTAATCCACCAAAATTCCGTGCTAAAATGGATGATCCCTTCAAAAAGTCACATGGAACACATTATATTGATAATTATATGATGAAGTTTATGGCTTCCCTTCGAGACTTTGTGTTCCTCCTAACTAAGTTATTCATATAGTTAATTGGGTTACAGGATAGCTCTGTAGCCTTAGTTGTATCCTTGAATGGAGTCAGAATTTATGTAAAACTGCCGGTTTGGTGAATGTTAGCAGCTCAAGGCTTGCCAACCTTTGGGTGGAGACATCAAGCCACCTGTCTCATCTGCAGTACATTATGCTGTAATTAAACAGCTTTCTATATGTTACAAAAAGGGTAGGCTACTTTCAGCCAGTATTCTGATAAAATTCCCTTTTTGCTTCTGTGGCCATGCACAGGATGGTGTGTTGCACAAATCCTATTGGTCATGATCCATGTGGCAATACCTGATGTGGCCATGGTTCCAGGCCCCACAACAGTGAAACAGTTGATAGTGGATTGGTGTGGTCATGACTGGCAAAATGGCCTTTTGCTGTGGGTAGATCTCCTTGTATTGTTTGCCAAAAGTACAAAATGGCAAAAATATTTAAATGGAAAGTCTTCAAAAATGGCAATTGTGCTCATGGCGGTTCAGCAGCTGAACACAGAAATTTAGGCCGAAGATAGCAGTTGATGAGTATTTGAGGAGTTTCGATGGGGTTCTTCAGGTATTGTAGAATCGATGTAATGCCTGACTTTCTTTTACGTTTTACTTGCACTCACGTTGTTTTTGTTATTTAAACTTTTATTGAATTAATGGGATGTACAGTAGGTTTGGGTAACATTTCCTCATGCGATGCACAGTAAAATCGCCTGACAGCTAAATAGGACCTGTGTGATAGAGCCAAGGCTGCCTGGGCAGCAGCATAGGCAATCATTCATTTTGACCCCTGAAAATCACAAAGTCCTGGGAGTGATGCCCCTTTTGGCCATTATGGTGTACTGATCTCCGCTTGCACTGTTCTGACTTTGTTCTCATTAATTCTCAATGACATCATAATGATCATCGCATAGTATAGATTGCTTGCTCTGTTGACAAAACCATTTACGATGTATATTTATTTTCTACATATGATATCGGTTCTAATTTCGTATGCAGCTTGTGGCTGTTGGTTGCATCATTTTCTGGAAGTGCAGCTGTGCCGCTGATGCAGTGCCCCGGGTACCAGTAAGCTGGTACTCATTTTGCCAACCTCAGGAGGATGACAGGCTGAGTCAACCCACCTGGTGTTATTTCAACGGGTTAACAGGGGCTCGAACTCAAGAGCCTAAGATCTTAAGCAAGTCACCTGAATCGTTAAGCCAACACCAGACTATTACGATATCAACAAGATGAGATCTGTTCAGAGTATGAGCCAAAGGTTTCTTTGACCAGAATATTTACAAAGGGCTTTGTTCAATGTTTTTTTTTTTGTTTTTTTTTTAAGTTGCTGCTTAAGCCGGCTATCTGCTAGGCAGAACCATGTGGCTTGTTGTACTGGGATGCCTTGAAAAAAGAGGTTGTTAAAGCTGAACAACCCTCAACTTTTGAATCAACAGAAAATGTCATTTTTGCATCGAAAGGCTGTGCAGCTAAGGCTGTAAATGTACGTTTAGTTTTGACAGAATAGCTCATGTCACCCAGCTGGTTACACCACTTGCGCTCCCCGGAGCAAATTACACAGACAGGTTTTGAATTTGCTAACTCTGTCTTTCTCGACGCAGATGTTCCAGGCACGAAATGACAAAACACAATGTAAGGCTGTTTCAGTGACCTTGTGCTGATTTTTTGTTTGCCAGTAACCTTGTAAAAGCTAGACCGCCTGCCCTTGGCTGATGGTCGGGGATAGCACAGTCTGCCAATGTTTGTGTTTGGCAAGTGAGAGGAAATCCCAATCACAATAGGATGGAAGAACTATTTAATAGAGTTTAATATGGTGTCATTCAGTGTATAAACTGTAAGTGTGTTTTCGACTTGCACTTGTAACGTGGTGGCTCTTCAAGTTGCACATGTTTTAAGGGCCTGGCCCAACTCAACAGGCTTCATTCAGTCTGCTCACGATCAGCTCATGCACAGCTCCAGCTGGCTCCAATGTCCCACCAGCACAGCCCAGCTGTATTGCTCCCCCTTACATTTTGCTCCTGTTACAACCTGGATTCAATTTTTTTATTCGGCTACCTTGCAATGCTGGTTTGGCACAGAAATCCTGTTTACAAACAAGGTCACAGAGTATAAAACAAATTTTTTACAGATTGAGGGGGGGGGGGGTGATGTAAGCTGGCCATACCAATATGCAGTTGGAAAGTACTTGCAGTATCTCACTTTGTTATTCCCTTTGTTTTACTTTTTGTTTACAAAGTCTTGGCTCATCGAATAGTGTGGTTCACATCTTGTTCCGTTTAGAGCATCTTTATACCAACATAAGCCTGGTGTTGGCTTTGTGGTTGGGGTGTCTGCTTTGGGATCTTAGGGTCTTGAGTTTGAGCCCCGTAACCATTGAATTAACACCAGGTGGGGTTGACTCAGCCTGTCATCCTTCCGAGGTCGGAAAAATGATTACCATTGAACTAGTATAGGGGCACAGCATCGGCGACACAGTTGCGCCCCAACAAAATGATAGCAACCCGGCAACCAAACTGGCATACACAAGAAGAAGATAATATCAATTAGGCATTATAAACAGCAAACAGGACTACTGTTAGAAATACAAGTAATTGTACATCATCTTTGAAAAAGTTTATTTGATAAAATTATTTATGGACGTGGCCCAGATAACTCTGAAGGCAAACACGTCAATAAAAAGATCACAGACTTTGTCAACTACACTCACCTTTGGTTGGATCCTCGTGCCAAATGTCGGTTTACCGTACTGGCAAAATGACTGAAGTAGATTGGGAACTGTGCAAGTGGTTGTGCAATGGATGTTAATTGGTCGAGCAAACCAATGCTACGCATTGCACCCCGTCGCTACGCATTGCACCCCATCGTCTATTTATATTTATCTATACCACTTGTGCTAAAAGCCTGGTGTTGGTTTAGTGGTCAGGGTGGCGGCTTGGGATCCTAGGGTCCTGAGTTCAAGCCCCGTTGGCCGATGAATTAAAATACAACAGGAGGTTGGCTCAGCCTGCCATCCTTCTGAGGTCGGCAAAATGAGCACCTGTGTACTGGTAAGGGGGACACTGCATCAGCGGCATAGCCACGTCCCAACCAATGATGCAACCAGCAGCCACAGGCTGCACTCGATAGAGAGACCGCTTGTGCTCATTGCCCACAGGAGCGCAATCTCAGATCAAACCCAAGCAGGACAAGTCAAGACAATACTAAATCTTTCATGGGTTTATTACAGGCAAGCAGGAATTGGCGGGAGAAATGGCGGTTGGAAATTCAAATGGGGAATTGGCGAGAGAACACAAAGATAGGCAATGCAAGAAATTCACACTATTTACAGGCACGTATACATTTCCAACTTATCCACGATGTGATAAACCCACCATCGTATGCCTTAGAACAATCACTTCGCACTTCTAAACAAAAGGCGTCAGATACCCAAAGAAATGAAAGGATGAGGGAAGAGGGGTAAGAAGTGGTAGCGGTGAGAAAGAACATGTCTTCGACACACCTTCCACAACCTGGCTGGAAATGTGGCGGCCCAATGATTCTTGGTTCAGGCTTGCCTCCTGCATGCTCTCTCCCAGGCTTCTCACTCTGTTCCGTGAGAAGCAGCAGCGAAGAAGCAGTGAAGAATATGAAAGAGCGAGCCAAGCAAGGTAAAGAACGTCAAAGAGTGAAGTGGAAGAAAGTTGAAGAGGAAAGTCAGAAGAGGGTCGAAAAGAAATGTATGAAGCGAGGTTTGAACAAATAAACGAGCGAGTGAAGGAGTGCAGAATGTAAATGAATCTATCTGGATCGGTCAAAATCTCTCTCTCTCTCTCTCTCTCTCTCTCTCTCTCTCTCTCTCTCTCTCTCTCTCTCTCTCTCTCTCTCTCTCTCTCTCTATCTCTCTATCTCTCTATCTCTCTATCTCTCTATCTCTCTATCTCTCTATCTCTCTATCTCTCTATCTCTCTCTCTATCTCTCTCTCTCTCTATCTCTCTCTCTCTATCTCTCTCTCTCTATCTCTCTCTCTATCTCTCTCTCTCTCTATCTCTCTCTCTCTATCTCTCTCTCTCTATCTCTCTCTCTCTATCTCTCTCTCTGTCTCTCTCTCTATCTCTCTCTATCTCTCTCTATCTCTATCTCTCTCTATCTCTCTCTATCTCTCTCTATCTCTCTCTATCTCTCTCTCTCTCTTTCTCTCTTTCCCTCTTTCCCTCTTTCCCTCTTTCCCTCTTTCCCTCTTTCCCTCTTTCCCTCTTTCTCTCTTTCCCTCTTTCTCTCCCTCTTTCTCTCACTCACCCTCTCTCTCACTCACCCTCTCTCTCACTCACCCTCTCTCTCACTCACCCTCTCTCTCACTCACCCTCTCTCTCACTCACCCTCTCTCTCACTCACCCTCTCTCTCTGTCTCTGTCCCCCACGTCTCTTCCTTTATTTCCTTCACCCCACCCCCCTTATTTGTGCAGGACTAGCGGGGGTGGTCAGAGCCCCCCGCTGGTGGTGATTGGTTGAGTCCCTGCCCTCTGCCCAGCAACTGAGTTTTTATTGGTGAAGAGGGGCCTTTGCATGGGTTTTTTTTCCAGGAAGTTGGGAAGAATGAGAACTTGGAATTCACCTGGCACATTTGATTGATGGCTTCCTCTGAAAGAAAGCCTCAATGACTCCCTTCGGGTGGGCCAGGGAGCGCACTGTGTGGGATTCTCTGCGAGAGTTAGAAGGAATGATTTTGAGATGGCGCGATGTGTGCGTGGTGTTGGTGGAAAATTGTTCGAGACCAGAACGTACAGAGGAAAAGAACATGGGTGTATGCCAACTCGCATTTGCAATGCATATCTATCCACATGAATACAATACATCTTCATTGTAAAACAGAGTTCTAAGGCATAACTTGCTTCCAACTATGAGAATGCACTTTGTCCTTCCCAGGACTTACAACCATCACATTATGCTACGATTGGAATAACACAAAAAAAAAATACACTTTCATTTCACATTTTCCGAGGGTGGGTCAAAAAGTGTTTTCCCTATACATGATGCAAAACTCAGCAAATATGTTAAACTAAAGTTGTTTCCAGCCAGTGCCACACATTTTCCCCAAGGGTGGGTGAGTTTCTTGACGTCAATTCAAATGGAAGTCATGCTTTTGGCATTAATATCAGTTGATGATGCTTCAGTCTGTCCACTGATAGCATCAGCCCCACAGTAGGAACCCCGTCATATTGCTTCCCGTTGGAATCCTCTTGGCAAATGGAGACGCAAGAAAACATTTTAAACCTACAGGGTATGGGGTTCAGAGTGGGGAAGAAACCCCAATTCTCTCTTTAAATATGTATCATATAACGCCACCCGGTGGTAGGCAGTATTACAAATAATAATCTTAACAATATTGCCAAGCTCACAATTCTGGCACCCAACAACCAGACTCGAAATGTTGTCTATCCAGTGGTACTGCAGTAGTCATTATTGTGTAGTATTGCCTGTTATTATTATTATTATTATTATTATTATTATTATTATTATTTTATTTCCATTGGCGCGGCTCGTATGAGAGCTAACACACAACACACAGCAAAGAGGGGGGGGCATGAGACAAGAGGGGCGGGAGGGGAGAGAACAAAACAGTGGCAAACAGACATTAGGAGATCTGTGGAAGGGAAAGGGATGGGGTGGGGAACATGGGGTATACAACATGGACACTACAGGGACTTTCTGGAAGGAAAGCAGGGAATTTGATTGAAGGAGGTGGGTTTGGGGTGGATTAACGGGGATAGAAAAGATCGAGGTTTTGGATGGGGGAAGATAAGAGGTGGTGGTGAACAACTGTTTTGAAGGCCTGGAGAGAAGAATGGGATTGAAGAGAGTGTGGGAGTTTATTCCAAAGGTGGGGAAAAAAGAGGAATAAAAGAGTGAAGGTGAGCAGTAATTCGTGATTTTGGTAGTTATACCAGAAGGGGGTTTAGGCAGACCCTAAGCGCCCTGCGTAAATAGGGTGGGGACATATTGCAGACAAAGCAAGGGGGATGAGACCAGAGAGGAAACAGAAGAAGACAGAAAGACAACCGACCTGCCTGCGGTGAGAGGCAGGAGCACTAGCCCAGAGGGGAGAGCTGTACTCCATCAGACTGCGGACGAAAACTTTGTGGTCAGGAGCTCAGGTGAGCTGAGGAAGGACTTTGCACGACAGAGGATTCCAAGTTGGCGACTGGCTTTGAAGGCCAGGTTGGAAATGTGGCTTTCCCAGGAAAGATCATGGCAGATAGTGAGACCCAGAAGCTTGAATTTAAGGACTTCTTCTGGAGGATTGTTGAGAAAGTAGATGGGGTGGGGTGGGGGGAGGGCTTCTAAACTGTCCTTTCTGAAAGACAAAGTGAGATTGTGAGAGTTGTCAGGATTGAAAGACATGTGCCTCGTGTTGAACCAGTTTGTGATTTTATCCAGATCTGCAGAGTGATGAAGCTGGTGCTTGCCGGTCTGAGGGATGACAGATGGAATGGCAGAGGGTTGAGTCATCAGCAAAGAGATAAAGAGGATTTTCTAGAGAGTCGGAGAGATCATTGATGAAAACCAGAAAAAGAACAGGGCCCAGAATGATGCCTTGAGGAATTTCAGCCTGGACAGGAAGAGGGGATGAGAGAACTCCATTTCGGGCCACACGTTGGCTGTGACAGGAGAGGAAGTCTACGAGCCATGAGTGGAGATGGCCTTAGATACCATCGGAAGAGAGTTTGGTGAGCAGGGCAGGGCACCATACTGTGTCAAAAGCACGCAAAATGTCGAAGGATATGGCTCTGATTTCATGTCTGTCGTGTACCTCCATCCATTGCTGGGAGAGCAGAAGCAGCTTGTCCAGGGTAGAGTGGCCTGGTCTGAAACCAAGTTGATGATCGGAAATCAAGCCATTGGAGAAGAGGAAGGATTTAATGTTGAACTTCATTTGAACACATCCGTTTTTTTTTTGTTTTTTTTTGTTACCAGATTTGCTTCGTTTACCAGTATAGCATCTCGCAAAACCTCTGAAAATGTAGATACAGATATGGCAGATGCGATGCATTGGCAGTTCTTCAGGGAGGCATGGTGCAAGGTCTCGCAGTGAATGCATTAAATCGTATAGTTCAATGAATCTCGTTAATTTTGGCAGGTTCCTAAATTTTTGGTTCACACAATATATTTCTCCAAACCAGAAAAATAATTTTAATGCTTTGGAAATCTTGCATTTTCTTGTGTATCGATGGAAAAGGAGGGAACATAGTCTTGTCACCCGTAATAGAAACATTGCAGATAATCCACCATTTTTCCCGCTCGTCTGTGCATGTGTCATGTGGTACATCTGTTTGGGGTCCATGCAAACATTACAACTTTATTTTAAAATGTCTGTTTTTCACCAGATTTGCTTTGATTCCCTGTAGAGCACCTCGCAAAACCTCCGAAAATATAGACACAAATCTGGCAGGCGCTATGGTTGGCAGTCCTTCTGGGTGACAGGGCACGAGGTCACACAGTGAATGCATTAAATTATTTAGCTCAATGAAGCGAGTGCATTTTGGCACATTCCTCAATTTTCAATTTTTTGTTCACTCAATATAATTCTCGAAACAGTAGAAAAAGATAACTTTGCTGCTTTGGAAATTTCACATTTTCTTGTGTATCTATGGAAAAGGAGGGAAGATCACCTGACTTGCTTAAAGTAAATTGGTATATTGGCTTTTGTTATAAGACTCGTTATTTCTTTAAATTATCAGATTTTACAACAGATTTTGACACTTATTTAGTCTGGACAATATCTGATCCTCAAAACTGAAATAATATTTTGATGATGTACTTTTATTCGTCCGTGAGAGTACTTCATGGAAAACCGTATCATATAATGCATGAAATCGCTCCAAGCTCTTAATTTGAAAACTATAGTACTTTCAAAAGTGATGTATACAACGATTCATAGCTATGATGAACAGGCATTCGATAATATGAGTGAGTAAAGTGGAAAAAAAACTTTATCATTAAGAAATCGTTGTGGCCTGTTCCAAGTCAAGGCATGGTTGAGCAGGCCAAAAAACATGGTGGCTTCAGACCCCAACGACGTAACCCAGGAAACACCTTCAGAGCTCAGGGAGTGAGGTGGCCGAGGATCGCCTGATGAAGGATATAATTAAGTAAGGCTGTTAATTATCTTCAAACGGGGTGTTTTAATTTACCCAAATACCCAATGTTTACTCCTGCACTTCCTTGGAGTTTTCTTGGTATGCATGCAAAGTTTCAGGCTGATAGATTTTATAGTTTTGGGGTTATGTTGGAGACACACACACTGACACACATTGCCTTTTATTAGTATAGATATTGCATATATTGTATTAATAGTTACATTATTATTATTATTATTATTATTATTATTATGAGCTCACCTCAACCGTAGTTCTTGGGAGCTTATTGGATGGCACTTCATCCGTTCTTCCGTTCGTCCACAAACACTTAAAATTTCTTCTCTGAAACTACACACACAATTTTGATAAAACTTGACCACAACCTTCATCACTCAGGATGTACCAAATATTGTTCACAGCATTAAAAAAACTAGAGTAATTCGACTGCACGCAGTCGACGGGTATGCCTCCGCTCTTCCGCACAAAGACTTGAGTATTGACATATTTGACCCTTGACTTTTATCATATCTGCCCCAAAATTTAATCAGTTAATTGTCCTGTCTAACTTTACCTTTGTACCAAGTTTGATGAAATTCTGTCCAATATTTCTTGAGTTAGGGCATAAACAGTAAAATTTCAGAGTTTGACCCCTGACCTTTATCACATCTGGGCCAAAATCTAATCACTTAATTGCCCTGTCTTGCTTTACTTTTGATTGATGTCAAGTTTGATGAAATTCTACAATTAAATTTGCTTCTTGAGTTATCGCGTAAACGAAAATCCGGACGGACGGACAACCCGGAAACATAATGCCTCCGGCACCCTTGTTGCAGAGGCATAAAAATTGGGGCGAAGGGGGCCTACGTGGGGTTGCCCCTCAAAATAGGTATTCGCTTTCTTCTCAGAAATATAGACACACAATTCCGATGAAACTTGATTCCAACCTTCATCACCCATGATGTGCCAAAGTTTGTTCACGACCTTAAAGAATCAGGGTCTACGGTGGTGTACGGGTGGGTTCCCACCCAAAAATGTGTATTTGCTTTCTTCTCCAAAACTACACACACAATTTCGATAAAACTTGACAGCGTTCATCACCCGTGATGTACCAAAGTTTTTTTCACGACATTTAAAAACTATTTGGCCCGAAGTGGACTTACGGGGCGGGTTGCCCCCAAAATATGTATTTGCTATAACATTGGTTCATTGGTGCAGTTTGCTGATTCCGTCCAGCGTTGACTTCCTTCTCAGTATCATTATTCTACCAGGTAAGTCCCCAGCGTTATTGCCACTATTTTTATAGTATTGCCTGCTAAATTATATGTGCTGAATTGATTGGAATTTTCCATAGTACCCGGCTCTCTTTTTTTGTAAACTGTAAATTCCTTCTGCACAAGGAGTGCAAACTTTTCATCAAATTCCTTCTGCACCCCTGATAGCTTTAAATTTATCATCCATTGCACAACTTGTGAACTAAATCATTTGTTTCTTGGTGTTTCCAACCTCAAGTAAAGCTTTTGAAAAATGCTTGAGAATGTAGTTGGTACTGCATACCAGTTAGTGAGAAGGACTCGAATAAGTTGATTATTTCCCTGCTGATGACTTTGGTAACATTTTCTTCCTAAGCTTGAACAAGTTTATATGCCACGAGGAACTTGTATGTGTAAGTGTATTGAATTAAAACTTGCTGACAAAGTACCAAGAATACATACTCCACTGGGAGGGAAGAGAGTGTGGGAGTAGTGGGGAGAGAGGAAAGAGGAGGGTTTGGTCGATATAGTTTGTGAGGGGGGCGGGGGGGGGGGTGGCTGAGAATGCCATATTTAACTTTCATGTTTTGGACAAAATTGCTTTAATTTTTTTCCCTATGTAATAAATCAACCATCGCCCAGGTCACTGTGTGAAATGCAAGCACACAATATCGTGTATGTTGCTGGATTAAAAGACAAATGCATTCAGATCCAGCTGATAGATCTTTATGGTCAGGGTACATTAAACTACTTAGGGCTGAAGGGGATTGAGTTAACGTCCACCAATGAATGCTGGCAGAAAAAAATTAAATTGAATATGTTCATTAACGATAACGTATGTAGATGTTAAGTTACTGGTCATAATTGGTTTAGTGTGTGGAAGGTAAGTAAATTGATAGATTTTATTAATAGTTGCGAATATGGCACATCTGAGGCATGATAGGCCAACTTATTTCCTCCTTTTCGAAGTATTCTTGTTCCATAACATATGTGCTTGGTTGTGTGATTGTTTACGAATGAACAGGAATTGTGCAATGACCCACGGCTCTTCGTGAATGGCATTAGTTCTCAGGATCTTCAGCAGGGGGCGTTGGGGAACTGCTGGTTTGTGGCTGCCTGCGCCTCGCTATCTCTCGAAAAGATGCACTGGAAGAAGGTAAAGAAGCCGTCTTCCTTAATGCGGCAACAAATCACATTTGAAATATTTTTGGTTCATCTCTCATCGAGAGGTGGATCTCCATAAGCGATGGACTTTACAATGTTGTGTCAATGTAAACACCGTCCCAGAAGGACAATGTTTACATTGACACAACATTGTAAAGGCACATTGAAATTACAATGGCACTCAGAAGAGCGCATACCTCCGCCAGGCTGAACAGTTAAAGTTTTGAACCCCACTGATAGGCCGTATCTGCATCTGGATCGTAACCAAAATCTAATCGGCTTGTTCTTGTCACCAACTCAATTCATCCACCTTGTTTTGTCATAATCCGTCCACAACTTTTTGAGATATCATGCTGTATAATGCATCCTTTTTGGCCCTATCACTGAATGGTGAAGTATCACTTTAAAAAAAAAATTGTTGTATCCGGATCCGGATCCGGATGTTCACCAAAAATCCAAGCAATTCTTCCTTATCACGCACCCAACCTCTACCAAATTTAATCCAAATCCATCCATAAGTTTTTTTTAGATATCCTGTTCACTGATAGACAGACAATCAGGCAGGGGTGTAAACATAACCTCCATTCACCTTTGGTGGTGGAGTTGGTGAAGAGTGAAAAAAAGGGGTCATCTGGCTGTGCAGAGCAATATAGTGATGTAAAGAGAAGAGTGACAAAGAATGGGAACACTGTAAAGGGAAAGACTGTATTTATGAGGGTTTTTATAGCATTACAGAGTAGAGCACGATTTCACAACAATGTGGAAAATTATTTATTGATGGTTATTACAGCACCCCTCTGGCCCCGTGAGATACTAATTGCAACAAATAAAAGCCATCCACTAAAACTGAGGAGCTTGAATTTCAGGTGATTCCAGAGTACCAAAAACAGGAATGGGACCCGGATCAAGAAAAATATTGTGGAATTTTTCACTTTCGATTCTGGCGATTTGGAAAGTGGATGGACGTGGTGATCGATGACCGACTGCCCTCCCATGGTGGCAAACTTCTTTTCTGCCACTCACTTTCTGAAAATGAGTTCTGGTCAGCTCTGCTTGAAAAGGCCTATGCCAAGTAAGGGTGTGTGTCAAACCTGTCTTATGTTCAGCAAACATCTCATCCTTCTCGTTTATCAACAAACATTTATTATACCACGACGTGATGATAGATCATTTGTGATATTTTTAAAGTTCCATTGGAATGAACACATGAGCCACATCTGCAGTCTCAAACTTCTTGCATCTACACACCTTCACACTCTCTTCTTTTTATTCAGGGTACGTTATCATTCTGATCATTGATGGTAAAAGGCCAACATCCATTTATATTGAAAGCAACATAAGACTATAATTATTTTTTTGAGTTGTAAAAATACATCAACAATGGGCGTTGACCATCATTGGTCAAAGAAAACTAAAGTTGTTAAAATTTTTTTAAAGGTCATCCATTGTCCCAATCTGCTTGCAACAGATGTCCATGAAAAATATTTGTTGAAACTGTTTAACTTTTTTGGCTAATTTTACAAAGGTGTGTGTGTGTGTGTGTGTGTGTGTGTGTGTGTGTGTGTGTGTGTGTGTGTGTGTGTGTGTGTGAAGAGGGAGGGGGTGAGCTGTTCACATACTGTATATACCGGTTGGGGGATTACGTATTTGCATATCATGATAGTCAATCATATATTAACATGTTATTTGTCATGTCTTCTCTGAATTTTTTTTGGCCATTTAGAGTTTATTACAGCACGTGCGCTGTATACAATTGCACCGAGTTTGAAATGTCCCCGGTGTCTACCACGTCTCCGGTGTCCCCTGTCCCCCACCCCCCCACGTGCCTCAAGACAGCCAATGACGGCCGTCCGGTAGATGCAGTGCGTAACCTAGACAGAAATAGCAAGAATTGATGGAAATACCCGAGTATTTCAATGGAAATTTGTGAAACTAATGTATTGTATATGTGAAAAACATTTAATTTATTGCTTGACAGGAAAAAAACAAGAAACGCTCCCCTCTCATGTACGAACGAACGAAAGACGTCATTTCCGCCCACCATTGCATTTCGCGCCGAAAGATGTAATTTCCGCCCACCATCGCATTTCGCACCGAAAGACGTCATTTCCGCCCACCATCGCATTTCGCGCCGAAAGATGTCATTTCCGCCCACCATCGCATTTCGCGACGAAAGACGTCATTTCCGCCCACCATCGCATTTCGCGCCGAAAGACGTCATTTCCGCCCACCATCGCATTTCGCGCCGAAAGACGTCATTTCCGCCCACCATCGCATTTCGCGCCGAAAGACGTCATTTCCGCCCACCATCGCATTTCGCGCCGAAAGACGTCATTTCCGCCCACCATCGCATTTCGCGCCGAAAGACGTCATTTCCGCCCACCATCGCATTTCGCGCTGAAAGACGTCATTTCCACCCACCATCGCATTTCGCGCTGAAAGACGTCATTTCCGCCCACCATCGCATTTCGCGCCGAAAGACGTCATTTCCGCCCACCATCGCATTTCGCGCTGAAAGACGTCATTTCCGCCCACCATCGCATTTCGCGCTGAAAGACGTCATTTCCACCCACCATCGCATTTCGCGCTGAAAGACGTCATTTCCGCCCACCATCGCATTTCGCGCCGAAAGACGTCATTTCCGCCCACCATCGCATTTCGCGCTGAAAGACGTCATTTCCGCCCACCATCGCATTTCGCGCCGAAAGACGTCATTTCCGCCCACCATCGCATTTCGCGCCGATCGCCAAATGCTGAAAGCTAACTTCTTCTTATGCCATCATTCTTTTGCGGCTCCCTGCCACACTGTATAGAACGATTTCATTCACTCTGTTATATATAAAGGTGCTTATCACAATAATAACAAGATTTTTACATTTCAAATATTAAGTACACTTTTTAATTGTTTTTCAACTGAAAAAGCATAAATTGCATATTTTAACATTAGTGTACTCATTTGCTTCACCACACGTGCTGTATTGAAGGATTTCACTTGTTTTGATTAAATGTTGATGCTGACAATTATGTTGTCACTTCTTTTGACGCCAGCTACATTAATATAGAAGAATACTAGACTTTGTCAAGGTTTGTGTTGGTCTGCACTGGTGGACAATATTTGAATGATAGGTTTCATCAATTGCAATATGATAAACTTGTGCTCACCATGGTAAGAAAAGTGAAGCTGATTTTTTTTTTCTGGAGGGTGCGGGGAGGGGGGTGGGATTGGTGATTAATCATTCATTGGAGCGACATCACTGAACAATGGACCATTCCAAATGTTTCTCTTGCTCCGATGAAACCTCTTTCTACAAAACACTTTTAAAATAGAGATTCCAAGTTTGACCTTCAGTGCTTTAATAATCACACACGATGCTCTGGCAGCATTGTAATAAATCATGGAGACAGAGTTCCACTACTTTGGCCAAGGGAAAAAAGGGGGGGGAGTCAGGTGGTGTAGAGGATTTTCAATTGAAGAAGGGATAGGGTGGGGGAGAGAAATACAAGAGTGGAAAGAAATGGGGGAATAATTTATGTTTTTAATATTCAGGCATTCTACTTTATGAATTCAATTGATGCTATCACATACAGTGCAGTGGTGGCCTATTGGTGAGAACACTAGGCAGGGATCTAGGGATCTTTAAGGCTGTGGGTTCAATTTTGGGTGAAGGTGGTTGCATGAAGGATCTGGATTTTAACCTTCAGGAAGTCAATTTGGTCTCAGGAGAATTTCCACATCATGATTGCATTGTCAGTAAACAAGCTCAAATGAGCTAAGATCCTCGTCTTCTTAATGATGACGTCATAAAAACGAATATGACGTCATTGTGATGTATCAGGTTTGCGATAAATTATCTGTGCTAATGCCTGGCTTGATTCCCGCAAACAAATTCAAACAGCTTGCCAAGTTTCAGAGATAATGGTATAGGCGATTTCCATTAGCGGCAATATTATGACATCAACTTTTTTTCTTGGAAGAATTTCCAAAATCGGAGATGGTTACTGCCTGTATGTGGGCTTTCTGCATATACATGGCAAGTTTCACAAAGATCCAATGAAAACTCTGGGTTGTGAAACAAAAAATGTCAAAAAAATAGAAATGACGTCATAAAAATTGATATGACGTCATAGTGATGTATCATATGCGCGGTAATTCATCTCGGCTAATGATTAATTCATCTGTTTGATTACCGCAAACAGAATTCAAAAAGCTTGCCTAGTTTCGGAGATAATATTTTAGGCGATTTCCATTAGCGGAGATATTTTGACATTATAAATTTTTTTTCTAGGAGGAATTTTCAAAATCCGAGATGGTTACTGTCTGCGCAGGGTATTTTTACATGTATACGCCAAGTTTCAGGAAGTTTCGATGAAAACTGTAGGTTGTGAAACAAAAAGGTCCACAAGAACAACAACGTGAGTAAGACTTAGAGATCCTCCACGGAGATCTAAAAACCGACATGGCTCGTTAATGACATTCATGCTGCAGATACTCTTCCTGTCCCACCACGTCTGGTGTTCATGTGTGCTCGTCCATTCATTATGGTTCATTGGTTGATTGTCGTGACATGCTGCGTTTAACATTTAAATCATCCAAAATGTTTTTTGTGTTATACCTTTGTTTTTGTTTTTTTAATGCTTTATCAACATTCCTCTGAAATGTCTTCTAATGTCACAATTGCATCCTTCCTTACTACCCAATGACGATTCCGATGCACACTCACCGACACCCATAGGCTGGCAGGTTGCTATGAAGCGCTAGATGGAGGCAACACAGCCGATGCACTGGTGGACTTTACAGGTGGTGTGTCCCAATCCATTGACCTGCTGGAAGGAGGATTTTCTGAGGATGAGAAAGCTGCTGCAGAGCTCTTTGCTGAAATGGAGAAAGCCCACAGTCGTGGAGCCTTGCTCAGCTGTTCCATACGGGTACATGGGGGTAATGTAACTGAATAGTATAGAGAATGCTGAGAAACCGAACATCATCTGCTAAACCAGAATGCTTTCCTCCCACAGAACATTCCTGATTCCTTAGTGTCTCTCTCTGGCTATTGTCTGCTCTGGTTTGACATCCCTGAACCCTATTCTGGCAGTGGAGTTGCACTTTACATCAATAACTCTATTTCTCACTGCCCTTGTACTGATCTTACATCCCCCAACCCCTCAGAAGTCCCTTTCGTTGTGACTTCCCCTCCGGTCTCTCTGGATTAAAGTATCCAAGGTCTCTCAATGGGATAATCTCATTTCCTCTCCCTGTCAAGACTGGAGCTCCCAAAGGCAATATCTTGGGTAAAGCCCTGTTAATAATCTTTATCAACGATCCTTCTGACTGGAAAATCCTCTTGATCTCTTCCCTGATGACTCTACGCTCTGCTGTAACATCTCACATCTTTCAGATTGGCAGGCAGCAGCCTCTTCTCTCTCTGGAGACCTTTATAGAATCATGAGTTGGACAAACACTTGGAATATAATAATAATAATAATGATAATAATAATAATAATAAATCTTTATTGTCCCATGTCCAGAGGAATTCCTCTTCAGTAACACAGTAAATTCAAAACATCAAAAGGAATAAGAATAACGAGTAAAATATCCATCCATCCATCCATTGGGACCATACTCTGTACGGAGCATCAGTGCTGCGAAAGCAGTCTCCTGGGCTATTGGGCACAATCCTGGACAGGATACTCAAATGGCTCGATCATCCAGGCAAGCTGGTACTCATTTGTCAACCTCAGAAGGACGACAGGCTGAGTCAACCCCCACCTGGTAGTAATTCAATGGCAGAGCAGGATTTGACCTTGGGCCCCTTGGATCCCAAGCCCACCACCCTAACCATTAAGCCAACACCAGGCATATAGTAGAATATGGAAGATGGAATAAACAGCAAAATGGCTAAGAATTTGCATTTAACACTTGAATTTCACACGGTACAAATGACTTTTTGAAAATGTTCTTCCCAGTAAGTGTAGAATGAAAGCTTCTCCCTGCTGTCAGTTTTTCAAATAGACCTTTCAAGAAATGACATTCATCGGTACAAACATACATCATCTTCCTTTTCAACATTTGCAACTACAGAGACTCCATACAGTTTGAAGATCCACCCATGTCAAATGATATTTGATGACCTTTATCAGTCTTGCCTTATTCCGCACGTTCAGATAACTGATTAAATACCAGGAAACCAAATTAAATGACAAAACACTGATCAGCAAGAAATTGATCAACATCCGCATCACGTGTGAGCTAACACCAAACTAGTTAAACTTTTGAGAAGATACAACGTTTAAATATATTTCTTGTACACAGAATCTGTATTTTCATCAATAGCTTGTTATCAGTAATAGTGCCCAGGTATTTGAATTGTTAACAATTTCCACCTTTTCACCATTTATGGTTACACGTTCATAATTGTGACTTTTGTCGAAAACCCCAAATCATCTCTTTAGTTTTGAACACATTCAGAGCGAGACAAAAGTCCCCACACCACTTATTAAATGTGTCAATCTCATCGAAGTACGACACAAATAAGATGATCAGAAAGCCAACGATGGCAGTGTCGTCCATGCACCAAATAAAATTAGCAACTTCTTTGAGAGCCACACATCCATTGGTGTACAGACTGAACAGTGGAGATATGACTTTCAGTCCTGACAAATCCCACATTCGTAATCTGTCTCTCCAAAAAGACCGTCTGGCGAATCCTCCCATCTGCTTTCTTAACAATCCTCTTGAATAAGTTCAGTCACTCAAAGTTTTGAGCCTCACTATCAGCCATGATCCTTCTGAGAGGAAACCGCATTTATTATAAGAAAGCTAGTTACAGTTTATAAGTTTGCTCCATGGTATCCTCCGTTGTGCAAAGTTTTTCTTGAACACATCCCAGATTTTATCTATCTACAAGGCCTTCAATCTGCAGCTTGATGGAGTACTGCTTTCCCTTCTGGCCCGGTGCCCCTGTTTCACATCTTGCTCAATGGAAAACAAGGCCTTCAAAATCATTGGAATCTCCCATGATAATGAAGCTGTGTCTATTGGCCGATGATTTTCACCTTGCAGACAGGTCGATGGTCTCTTTCTTCTACCGCCTTATTCAGGTCCACCTTTCAGGTTAGAGACTTGAGACTTGGGATACGTTAGAAGAAATTTGACTTCAGATTTCAATGGTGCCGAGCTGTTTTAAATCGTCACCAAGTTCCCAATGCTCTGTTCACATATTTAACAGTTATTTCCCTAAACTGTTCTAGCAGTTATAGTTTTCAGTTTTTTTTCAGTCTGTTTTGTGTACTGTATAGAAACAGTTCCCACAGTGATAAAGGAATCAACAGATAATTACTTTCACTCATTTTGTGCTTGATTCCCAGCAAGTAAACTTTTCCTTCAATGCTTCTTGCTCTTGACTTGATTGACGATTGTCCTCTACCTAGGCGACAACAGCGGCAGAAATGGAGGCACGTATGGACACGGGCTTGGTCAAAGGCCACGCGTACTCGGTGACGGATGTCCGACGAGTACGCCTTGGCGAGGGTTTTACTGCTTTCTTCAAGTCTGAGAAACTCAACATGATTCGCATGAGGAACCCTTGGGGAGCAAAGGAGTGGAATGGGCCTTGGAGTGATGAGTGAGTGGATGTTTGGGTGACACCCACAATTCATATGGAGTTATTGTTTTCACTGATCATACATCATGTCTATTAGCATATATATGATCCATTGCTTCAATGACCAGAATTCAGTACCAATCTTTGCGTAATTGTGAAAAACGGCTGCTGTTGTTTATGTTCTCCTTTCATGTACTTTTATATATTTTTTTCTATTGCTTCGAGAAGTATTACTCTACTGTGTATAATTTTGTGTGCTCCCTCTGTGTCCATCACGCTTTGTTCTAAAGCGTTCCTGTTGTCAAAGAATAATAAAAACGGTACCGTTGGCACTGCTACATTAAGCTCGAACTCTTGATTAAAAAGCATATTATTAAATGGACATGACGTTTTACAACTTTTGAAATTTTTCTTCGAAGTAAATCGATTAGCTTTCGCATGGGACCATTTTTATTTTTCTATGGTAGCAGGAATCCTGTAGAACAGTGATCTTCAGTATTTTTTTTAGAAGGGGGCCACTTTTGCCGATAAGACATCAATGTGAGAGCCGCCACACCACCTGCAGGACTTCAAAATGTCTGCTATTACACACGGACACACACGGACACACACGGACACCATTCCTTTTAGTTATACATGTCCTCAATCATAATGGCTACAATAGTTCGGTTAGCATTATTTTGTCAACTCTGACATTCATAAACATTTCCTGTCCTCTCATACAAAAAAGAGCTTGCACACTCCCCCATGGCATTGTCTTTAATCCTGAGAGATATCTCTACATAAATTATCAGAGAATTCAGTCTGCTAAAGCGTTATTGTGTATTAGATGATCCATGAACCCGTTGGGTTCCCATTGTGACAGCGGTTGATGAAAAAAAATATATATATTTTTTAATATTATTTAGTGGTCAAACTTTAACTTGAAGAAAATTTGAGCATTTACTCCAAGAGTCATCATTCGGCCAACCGGTTTCTCGAGGTTTATCAACTCATTCTCCATGGTTTGTGCTTGCACTTTATGGATCATCATACCAAAACTTGACTGAATCGGGAATTTTTTTGTTGCCCGATTTGAACGAAACTTGATACTGCACACCGCCAGCGAATGGTGAGTAAGGTGGCCCTAAATTTTTTGCACTGTTGTGTACCGTTTTGGCTGTATTTCGGGAACATACATACATACATACATACATATATATGAGGATTAGTGATGTAAGGGACAGATCGGCCATTTTGGAGTTAATGCCATATCGCACTATTTTAACCCTTAACCTATCATCCGAGCCTATCATAATCATATCATTAAAAAGTGTCGCTTACATCACTAATCCTCACATACATACATACTGTTTTATGGTTCTAGGAACCGTATGCATTCAAACATACAGGTGCCCCGAAGTTAGTTATGCCGTTAAGTACATGTGCAGACAGATCCCCTCCTTGTGTTTAGTGGGAAATTAAAGGGGTGCGTTGCGATGTGTTTTAGCCGCGAACGCTGCTCAAAGAGAACTCGGCGTTGTTGTTGTTGTTGTTGTTGTTGTTGTTGTTGCTGCTGCTGCTGCTGCTGCTGCTGCTGCTGCTGCTGCTGCTGCTGCTTCTTCTTCTTCTTCTTCTTCTTCTTCTTCTTCTTCTTCTTCTTCTTCTTCTTCTTCTTCTTCTTCTTCTTCTTCTTCTTCTTCTTCTTTCTTCTTCTTCCTTCTTCTTTCTTCTTCTTTCTTCTTCTTCCTCTCTTCTTCTTCTTCTTCTTCTTCTTCTTCTTCTTCTTCTTCTTCTTCTTCTTCTTCTTCTTCTTCTTCTTCTTGTTCTTGTTCTTGTTCTTGTTCTTGTTCTTGTTCTTGTTCTTGTTCTTGTTCTTGTTCTTGTGAAGACAAAACCTTAATCTCTCGGACTCGGCTCTTGTATATACAAGATCCGGATCTCCTGAAATACTAAGCACATGTACACATCCTCGCATAGACGGTGCCTTTTGAGAGCGTCTATCATGAACTTTTAAATATATTCGGAAATTTGCTTTAAAGTTTCGAAAAGTTCACATTACTATTTAAAGATTATTCCATTTATCATATTGTAATTTCGTAAATACATTATTTATTTCGTTAATACACGATGTATCGTAAATACGTAAATACATTATGACGGGTCTCGCTATTGGCTTAATCAAGGCACGTGACGAAATATCGGAAGTTGTTGTTGTTGTTGTTGTTGTGTGTGTTTTTTTTTTTTTTTTTTTAGCTGACAAAACCTTTCGGACGCTGCTCTTCGACACATTTGTTCTTGTTTTTAGTTAGGGTAATAAATCTTTATATCCCATCCAAAAACGATCCACTGTCCACCCGCTGCCTACTCGGACTCGTTTTCCGAGGCAGAATCTTCCAGTCCGCAGTTCCTTTTCGCTTCCCAAACGTTCCAATTCAACTTTGAAACTTTTTCTTGATGAGTCCAGACATGCGTGGGGGGGGGGGGCGGGCTCCCGGCATGGCCGAAACTCCCCCCCCGCCCGAAAAGGGCGGACCCATGGAAGCCCCGTCCAATCAGGGCGAACAGTGACATCAGCTTCACCAAGGCCCCTCCCCGCTGAGGGAGATCTACAAATTATGAAGCAACCCTGAGAGCAAGTAGCGTTGGAGTGAGACAGTTCGTCAGCTGGTAGCGAAAGAAAGGAGGAAGGTCGTAGAGAGGTTGCACTCTTTGGGGGTCGTTCGTTTTGAGTGTGAGAGAGCTGGGAAGACATCGACCCAACCTTAACTGGGTCTCTCGTTGGGTCCTATCTGCAGCCCTGATCCCTGCCTCAGACTCCGCTCTACTTGACCCGGGCTCCTTCGCAGACATGGTCTCCACGCGTGCGGCTGTGGACCGAGCCGCACGATCATTGACAGGTGCCGCACCATGGATAATCCCTTCCCTCCAACGTTCAGGTACCCGAAAGAACTGCGACCTCACCTCACCTCCATCTCTAGCTGCGGGGGTCCTTTGCCATACATCTGGGTTTATTTTCGTCTAAGTGTGTGGTGCCATCTTTAAGTAGAATTGCATAAGTGTTTTTATTTGATCATTGAAAATCTTGCCTGTTTTATTCCCACGTAAGCTGCTCTGTGTCCTTCTTTTGTAAGTTGATTGTAAATAAATTGTTGTACAAATGTTCCCAGTTCGTTTTTGTCTTTTCCTTCATTGGTCCAGCATGTTTCGGATCTAAGTTTAGCCGGGTCTTTATCCCTGATAATCTGTTCATTCTTGCCGGTACGTTCTTGTCATGTCTGCTCGGCTGCATCAGAACCGGAAAGGGAGTTGGTAGTTGGTAGAGTGATCCGGTTCGAACAAGGCGTACTGAGGGCGTGGTTCTCCGGTGGTCGAAACCACGTGGTTAATTAGGTAAATTGATTCTAGACAAAAAGACCCTACGCTACGCGGTGGAGGTATTGGCGTCCACCACGTTACGGAATTATCCGTGAGCGACGGGCTACAATTCCAGGAGTCTGGCGGGAGCCGACGTAACTTCCCCCACCTTGCGGTCGTTCTCGCCAATGGACCCCTGGCCCGCAAAAAAAAAAAAAAAATATATATATATATATATATATATACATACATACATACATACATATATATGATGAGAGTTTTAGTAATATATAGATGGTGCATCTTTTCTATTATGTGGTCAATAATAATTAATCTTTCATAATCGAATTGGCCTATCTTTTAATGAAGGAAAGGTACATGGAATGTTAATTTACAGACAGATTGGTGGCCTCCTTGTCTTCCACCACTTCTCATTTTCACTTAAATCCCCTTACCATCTCAAACATCCTTTAGTCCCTACCCCTCCCCTCCCCTCACTCCCAAGTTGCAATTTCAACCCCATCAGGTCATAAAGCTTGCATGATATGTCGAAGATGTATGCTCACCTTCATTCCTTTGTCTTTCTTTGCTCCCAACTATGCTTCCCCTGTATCCATTCAATTTTTCCCTTGACAATTTTTATCTGTTTGAGCTTTCAACGTCGTACCTCTTCGCTTGTACCTGTCCCCGCTGTACCTGTCTCCGCCGTACTTGTTTCCTTCTCTTTTGTATTAAACCAACAAATCGAACTGAATTTTTTTTTGGTAAAACTGAATATTTAATACTTTGATCATAAGTGCAAACTTTTCATTCCTGCCTGATCCATAAGCATATTTGCAAAGAATAATTGTTTTTTCTAATTTATTATGCATTTACTTTATACACCTTGCCATTACTTTTGTTTCCTGTGTGCTGAAGCATGTTATGTCATTCAACAAAACCTATTTAGATGCTGGTAAATGACATTTTGTATAAACAGTAGCAATTAATATTTTGTTGATATTGTTATTGATTTCCGCCGCGTTCGGCGTGCGGACGACCGTTCTAGCCCAATCGCAGTCGCGCGCCCACCGAAGGCCGCAATCCAGTCGTGGCTTTCCGGACCAACCCCGGAATCCAGCCACGGATGCCTTAAAACATCATAAACTAGTCAATTATTCTGTCCACGCGCTACAGGGTCAATCGCCGAATTGTCGATATACCTAACTATTCGCGCGGACAGAAATACCGAGAGTTTATACCTCGACGGGACTTGCACGAAAACGAGCCACTTAAGCATGCTCGTTCCGTGTGCGAAGCTGAGCGGTTTTAAATCGCCAATCCCGTCGGACAAATGATCACGTTTATCGGCCTTAATAGCCAGATAATTCTCCGAACGCACCATGGCAGTCAATGTGAGGAAATGACATGATGAGCAGGTTCACGTTCAACAATGGGGGACATTTATTTGAACAAGCACATAAGCAATCAATGGGGGGATGGGGACATGACATGAGAAAACTCTACAGCTGAGTATAAAAAAATGCAAGTATATGCAGGCACTTACACAATTCACTACTTATTGAGACAAAGCCCACAGACTTCCACACAAAACCCAGGGAAAAGAAACGGGCTCTTAAGCCTTTAATGTTCTCAGAACCGGGATGACTGGAAGGCTCCGAGAGGCCGGGCCGGTTACCTGGCCGCCCCTTGGTGGCGACTCGGTGGTCTTTGCTCGGCGACCCTTGGCGTCTCCGTCCCGTCTGTTACGCTGCCGATGCGCCAGTTGCTTGAGCAGTTCAGCTCGAGCAGCCGGGCGAGCGACTTGAAAGGCGGCTTGGTTGGTCGGGCCTGGCGACGCGCCCGACTCTCCACTTCAGACTCTGCTGGCTGCTCCAAGACTCCACAACTCCAACTGGCTGCTCCACGACAACTAGCGACCAACGAACCACCACTAACCACCACTGAACCACCAACGAACCTCCCGCGTGGCAGGCAAGAATTCTTTTCTTCTTTTCGGCATTCCAACGCGCCCTTTTATTCCCTCCGATGTGCTCCCCCACCCCCTTCCTGGCGTGCCGGGGCAATCCTAGGAGTGATTCTGTTTGTTTTCGGAGCATACTTTTTATAACGGTCACTCTTTTTAACCCGTTCTGAGGGACCCGCCCCAACCTGGCGTGCGGGAATTGTCGAGTTGTTCTTTTCGGAGCATACTTTTCGTAACGGACGTGGAGAATGTGGCTCCTTTGGCGGTGTTTGTGGAGATGGCGTGGTTGTAGAGATGTTGGTTGTTTGAAATAAAAGATAGAACAGAATAACGGCTAACTCCAAGATTCACAGCCCGGCCCACGAATAAATCCCTCTGTACATCAGTGGGGAAATCTGACCTGGAGCACACACTTATTGAAATAACTGTTCTCTGGGGAACCTGAATGGTGGTTTGCGAATTTCCACAACAGTAACAATATTATAAAAGGAGCCTTGCCTGTCTGTCATGTTATAACTTGAGAACGGATTAACGGATTTCAATAAATCCAACTATGATGGATTCAGGGGATTCCCCGGAAGGTTTGTGATGAAAAAAATAAGAATATATATATTTTTTATGGGTACATGGGCACACGTGGCGAAACTGCAAACGCCAATTTGCGACGCTGGTTATTCCCATACTCTCAGGAATCCTTTTTATTCTTGTCCTATTGATTATCCATCACAGCAAAGATTGGGATTTCCATCAGCGAAGCAACGAGTCTTATATTACATCTTGCTGAAGTCCCCTGTGACTGCCCTCCCCTCCCCCTTCCAAAAAAACTCCCATTAACTAACCAACTATTCCACAACCTTCTACAGTACTTTATTCATTTATTATTTGTTGAGATGTAGCGTATGGCTGCTTGGCTGCATAATTTTCTGGTAGCACTGCTGTGCCGCTGATGCAATGCCCCTTGTTACGAATATGCTGGTATTCATTTCACCAACCTCAGAAAGATGACGGGCTGAGTCAACCCGCCTGGTGTTAATTCAACGGTAAAAAGAGAGACAGAGCTTGATCTCAAGACCTGAAGATTTTAAACCAGCCACCTTAACCCTTAAGTCAACACCAGGTTTAACACTTTATTGTTCGGTATGAATGAAGCTCTATATACATAGGAAAGTTGCTCAGAATTCACAAATCATGAGTATTTATTTGATTTTAGATTACTGTCAGTGGTATTAATAAATCTTATTTTATTTTGAGTGATGAAAACTAGCAGAACATAAAAGTGGTAGTACAATCCTGGAAAAGGAGGGGGTGGGTGGACTGAGTGATGAGTGGGGTTGGGGGGAGATGGAAGGAGTGAGGGGGTCAGAGACAGCAAGATAGCTCAGAGGCAACAGCTCATACCTCTCGGTTCTCCTGCCAGCCTGTTAGGGAAATAGAACAGCAAAGCAACTAACCCACAAAATAAACATTTTTACAAAATATTTAATTGGCAATTGACATTTATTCATTAGTCAAAGTCTTTCTTGTGATGTCGGTCTCAGTTGAGTTACAGAAGTTCCAAAAGTAAACATACTTTTCCCAACCATTAATACCTTAATGAAGATACGACTCGTGTTGGGACGATTTCTGTTTGTTTGTTTTTTTGTGTTTTAAAGATCAGAGGAGTGGAATCGTGTGGGCCACAGTGAATTGCAGCGTCTTGGAATGACCGTAGAAAATGATGGGGAATTTTGGTAAGAGTTCAATTTCGCATCGGTTTTCCAGTAATAACCTTTATTTCTTGCTGTGAAGTCCGAAATTGTTGTCCAAGGCTCGGTTATATTAATGTTACTGTCCTTCAGGATGAGTTTTGACGACTGGTACAAGTATTTCACGGATGCCATCATCTGTCGAATCATCAACACCTCGGTGATGAGCATCCACAAGACATGGGAGGAGGTAATGCTTGTGGGACAGTGGAGAACACACGCTGATCCTTTGCAGAACCGTGCTGGAGGATGCCGGAACAACCGCTCCACGTTCCTGCAGAACCCCCAAGTGTGCAGCTTTCCAATTTTGGTTCACATTTCGAAAAACACACCATACTTACAAATTGTTTGGCTAAGCGATTATATTTATGGCAAGTATAAAACAGGATAACAAGTCCTTTTGTTTTGTCTGTTTCTGCAGTTTATGTTTGATGTGACCAAAGACCATGACACGATCATGATAAACCTACAACAGAAGGATAAACGGCACGAGAAGAAACATGGTGGTGGAGAAGCCCTTTCAATTGGTTTTGAGGTTTTCAGTGTAAGCCACTTTTCTTTAACACATCTTTCCATCTCATAATGTCTTTCATTTTGGTGTAATGATGTATTTTTTCCAACACGGAGATGTTTGTTGCCTGTGGTCTAAATGTATCAAATAATTTATTTGTAATATTTTTTTTTGTTGAGCAGACTTTTAAATGTTGGCAATAAATTTTGAACTTGAACGATAAAATGAGTAGACAGAACATTGAGTTCGTTATTAGTTTTCAATCAATCTGATGTCGGTGCACTTCCTCAAACCTTTCTCCAATACCTTGAAGTACAGTATACATAGTAGAAGCTTTAATTCTGATTTGTAAAGTACTCTTCCACAATGGTCATGACTTCCTCCACATGGGTACTATGCTTCATGTTTGGGATGAAGAAACAGTCAGGGAATGTCAAATCTGACGATCAGGGTGGATGAGTCAGGGCCTTTAAAATATTTAGTGCTTTTTTCACTTGCAAAGTGAGAGCTGCAGTTTGTGGAGAGTTGTCCTGAAGAGAAACAAAATTCCTCAACTTATCTTACCTTTATCTTGCCTTGCCTCAACTTATGCTCAAAATTTTCAAAAAAACAGACAATCACTACATCTGGTGATTTTCTTTTTCATTTTACATCCTTGGATTATAGAATGCACCACTAAGTAGTTCTAGCAACTTGGTGAATTTCCTGGTGATTTTTGTGGAGATCTCCAAGTCGTGACTGTTTTCTGAGAATGTGAGTAATTTTTTTAGCCAATTTATTTCTGATTTTCGGTTCCCATGAACATTGTCCTTCAGTTTTTTTTCTTCTAATATTTGAAAATACCATTGCCTTGTTATTTTACATGTTGGTAATAATATCATAATCATAATAATAACTTGTATATCCCGTTGTTGAACCATCGGGGGTACCCACGACTCATTCGTGAGCGTTTCTCGAGCTTCAATTTCCCTCGGGCATGGTGTGCTATTGCATCATGGGATGCTGCTGAAGCAGCTCTCAGTCAGGGCAGGGAATGAGAACTTGACCAGGGCACCGGGACAAGATGCCCTACTCTTGATGTGAAGGGTTCTGTGAGATCTTGAGCATCCAAACATGAATGCTAACAGATGGGAAAGTCAAATCTTCTATACATCTCTCCAAAAGATGTTCAGAGATTTGCTTTCATTTACTCTTCTGGTCTTTCATCAGCATTTCGATGACCCTTTTTGCAAGCACGATACCCGAGGATTTGCTCAACACATTTTTGTTTTGATTAACAATGTGTGAAGCATCTTTTGAGTCACCACTGCTCCAAGGGTCAACACTTAATTGCCAGAGAATTAACATTACGGTATATCTTTTTCCCATTTTGGAAATTGAGTATTTGCATTACCTGTCTACCACCACTTCTCATCTTTGATAAGTAAAGTTGAGTATTTATTTTGTTATAAGATTGTTTGGCAACTTCTCCTAGGATCACTTTTCATCCTTTATTTTCCTGCTTCAAAACCGTAGGTCTGCCTTTTAACTGTTTTATAAAAAGACACCCCTCACCACAGTATAACCAAACTTATTTGGTGGATATAACAAATAAATATTTCCCACGCCTCTCTTTGCCAGCAAATTGATGTAACCCTACATCATATTGATTATTATTATTATTATTATTTATATTTTTATGTAATATCTCCATGTATGCAACATCAGGTGGAACAAAACCGAGAGTACCGGATGCACTCCAATCAGGATAAAGTCGAGGGTTCCGAATACATCAACTCGTGCAGTGTGTTCCGACGTATGGAGTTGAAAAAGGGCCGCTATGTGATACTGCCCACAACATTCGATCCAAATCTGGAGGGCGATTTCCTTATCCGCGTCTTTGCGGACGTGAAATCCCATTGCCGGTGAGAGTGCACACAATTGTTCCAACCACAATTGTAAATAACAATTGTGAACAGTAAAAAAGATTTTTGAAAATATGAGAACAGAAGCACACACAGGCGTTTGTATTGCTGCTCTAAAAGTTGAGGAATTTTGTTGTGAGATTAAGAATGAGCAATAACCTGAGGGTAGCTATAGATTGCTATGAATATTTTAGGGCTGCATGTAAAGGTATGTGGGGCATTCAAAAGGTTCTATAAATGAAATACTCACATGAGTCGAAGACGTGCTAATTTTATTTTTTATTCTCAATATTGGTACGATCCCCGGTCGGTCTGGATAACTCGGTGAGCCATGTGGTGACCATATCCATCCGCCACAGCAGAGATTCCCAACTGGATCCTTGCGCCCAACATTACATTACCGTGTCTATTGAAATCTCTGTACTGGGTGAGTGACATGCCGGGGCTAACGCGGGACATATCTTATTGTCTGGCCGAGCTACCAGTGACCCGCGTCACCGGTCCCTTAGAGGTTCATGACCGCACAAATCTCTATCTCAAGCAAATTTCCCCAGAGCCGCCATATGGCCTGTTATGAGTAAACATGATGAGTCGAGGCCAAGTGCAGTTCAACGGGTATATCTGTGTGGTGTAGAAAAGCACATACTGTATTTATAATAACGATCGCATTCAATAATAAAAACTACAATTCCGATATTTAACTCCAAAACAAATACACGCTCCACGGGACGGATGATCGATGGTATGTTGGTCCTTTTGTTACGATGCCTTATGCCTCAGACACACATGACTGCAGACAGGGTATTGTGACAGGACAGCATAACTCGCTCGGTTCAAACCTGTGTATAGTTGGAGGAGCAATGGCGGCAAATGTCCAACTTGGCGATTGACTCTCAATGTGGCAAGGAAGAGGAGGAACATGATGGGAGGGGCATGATGCCAACAAGGCAAGCTTCCTTCTCAGTCGCAACAAAGTACAGCTTGCAGCAATGAGCACACAAAGCTCTTGCTCGATCTCTCTTGGGCATCTCCTCTACTTCCACCTACTCAGGTCAGGTCAGGTATGGGAGCATGTGCCAGAACAGCGCGTCGCTGCGTCCACTTTCCGCCGGTACTCCAGGGGCCTCCGTCTGGCCATCCCCCAGGCAGATGCCAGGCCCATCCCCATCTCCTTGAGATGATGGTCAACCTGCTGCAACCATGAGGCACGTGGTCGGCCCACTGGCCTCCTCCACTCATGAGACTCCCTCGCTGAGAGAATCTGGTGAGCAGGATCAGCGTCAGGAAAACGAGCCACATGTCCATACAGCCGCAGCTGACGCTCACGGACTATGCAGGTAACAAATCTCATCCGAGTCTCTCTCAGCAACCGCTCGTTGGACACAAAATCCGACCAGCGATAGCCAAGGATTCTCCGAAGAGACCTGGTACCAAAGGAATTAAGTCTCCGTCTCAGATCCTTGGTCAAAGTCCAAGTCTCGCACCCATAGAGCAAGACTGGAAGTACCAAGGACCTGAAGACTCGGACTTTCGTCCTCCCGCACAGGTACCGGCAGCGCCACACCCCATGATCCAGTGAATCCATGACTCCCCAGGCCCGACCCAGACGTCTATTGACCTCCGGCTCACAACCTGCGGAGACATGAATATCACTGCCAAGGTAAGTGAATCTATCCACGACCTCAACATCCTCACCACAAACAGACACAGACAGGACAGCAGCATCCAAGATGTCACCGAAAGCCTGGATCTTTGTTTTGACCCAAGAAATCCGTAATCCCAACGGCTCCGACTCCTCATTCAGCACCTCGAGGGCCCCCAAGAGGATGTCTAAAGTCTCCGCAAAGATGACTGCATCATCTGCAAAATCAAGGTCCGAGATCTTGACATTGCCAAACGATGCACCGCAACTTGATCTCTCCGACATCCTCCCAAAAATCCAGTCCATACAAGTGCTGAAAAGTGTGGGGGCAAGTACACATCCCTGACGAACTCCAGTAACAACTGGAAATAAGTCAGAGGCGGTACCACCACACTTCACAGCACTCTCAGTACCAGAGTAGAGTTCAGACATCAGATCGATCAGTTTCGGTGGCACCCCGCGAAGACCAAGAATCCTCCAGAGGACATCCCGATTCACTGAATCGAACGCTTTACAGAGATCAACATAGGCTGCAAGCAGCCCCTGCCGAAACTCTCGTCTGCGTTCAATGAGGACACGAAGAGCAAGGATACGGTCAATCGTTGACCTCTTTGGTGTAAAGCCTGACTGCTCTGGACGCTGGTGCTCAAGCAGATGGTGGCGAACCCTATCAAGAATTATCCGAGCAAAGACCTTGCCCGGCACTGAGAGCAGCGTCACCCCTCGGTAGTTGTTGCAGTCTTGGCGATCACCCTTCCCTTTCCAGAGAGGGACAACAAGGCCCCTCTTCCAGTCAGTTGGGATGATGCCTGTGTTCCAGGCAGAGCACAAAACTGCATGCAACGACGCGAGTGCAGCATTTCCACCAGCCTTGAGAAGTTCAGCATGGATGCCACAGATCCCTGGAGCTTTGCCCCGTTTCAACTGGTTCACCGCAGCCCGTGTTTCCACAAGCGATGGTGGACCACAGTTGATTCGAGGGTCAGCAACAGGGATTGTAACACCCTTGACGTCCAACTCGACAGCTGGGGGATCAGCCTGGTACAACCGCTCAAAGTAACCGGCCCAGCGGGCCTTCACTTCAGACTCCTCTGTCAAGAGCCTACCACTCTCTGCTCGAACTGCAGTGCTCCGAGGGATGGGCTTGGATGAACGTAATGCGCGAATTCCCCTGTAAGCGGGACGAGAATCACCTGTCCACAGGTGATGCTCTACCCCCTCACAGATTCCTCGCACATAGGCCTCCTTGTCCACCCTCAGTGCACGTACAGTTTTACGCCTCAGCTCCCTGAACAGCTCAGCTCTGCCATTCAGCCTGGCCCTGCGACTCTGGTCAATGGTATCCAGTGTCCCTTGAGAGACAAAATTCTTCTTTGCCCTGCGGTGAACTCCAAGGCATCCACCGGCAACATCAAGGACGGTGGTCTTGAAGGTGCTCCACAACTCTTCAGGACCCCCAAAGCACCCAGACCCCCAAGTGTCCACTCAGCCTGTTCGCAAACTCCTCAGCTACTCTCTCATCCCTGAGCTTGGCAACATCCAGCCTAGGCTGGGATGGTACCATTCTCCAGGATTTAAGGTGCAGCTTTAGAGTTGCTACAACAAGCCTGTGGTCAGTATTGAGGAACTGAGCACTCCGGTAGACCCTGCAGTTCTGGATCATCCTCCAACGACCGTCAATGAGGACATGGTCAATCTCCTTTGCCACACCGCCAGCGTTGGAATACCAAGTCCAGCGATGAGCTTGCGGGCGCTGAAACCATGAACCAGCCACCCTAAGTCCATGACTTCTTGCAAAGTCAAGGAACTTAGTGCTATTCTGGTTCATAGTTCCTGACCCATGGGGACCAACACACACCTCATAACCATCCCTATCAGTTCCAGTCGATGCATTGAAATCCCCCAAGACTAGAAGTGTATCTCGTCTGGGGCACTGATCAACCACAGACTCGAGTGTGGCGTAGAATGCATCCTTCACGGTAAGATCACTCGCCTCAGTCGGAGCATAAATAGAGACCAGGGAAATGACACCCAAGGAGTGACGAATCCTTAATCTCATAATACGCTCGTTGACCGGTGTTACCTCAATTATCATTGGGGTCAGCTTATTGGACACAGCTACAGCAACTCCTTGGGTATGGTAACCATCAGAGCGACCAGACCAATAGTAGGTGTAACCACCCACCATTATCTCGCCGCAATCCGGTCTCCGAACCTCAGAGAGAGCTGCAATCCCGATGTCCAAACGCTTGAGCTCAGATGATAACAGAGACAGGTGATCATCCTCTCTTAGGGATAGGACATTCCAGGCACCCACCCGAAGGGACCGCCTCAGGTTAACCCAAGGAGACCACCGTCTGGTGGACGACACCTCAGCACCACTCCGACACACTCTCCCGCAATCTGACCCAGGGATGTTACCCCGTGGTTTCCCTCCTATCAAAGATTGGGGGTCCCGAAGGCTTTGCCCCAATCCCATCATCCGGTGAGCTGCCCTGCGAAGGGAAGCTGCACAGGAGGTACTCCCACGGAGTGGGTTTTCAGATTTTTTTGCGTTTTTGCGTTTTGCGGAATGAAGCGTTTTACGGTGGCTGGAGTGCAAATCCTGCCACCAACCTCCTAATAAGAAGTAACCCAACTGCAGGAGGACGTCCGCAGACACAGTTGGGCACTAGATATGGATGGCCGTTGGCTCACAAGGAGCTCCTCCGCCCTTTGACAGGTTTTGTTTTTAATCCTGCTGGGTGTCCATATCCAAACACCCTCCTCACCAGAAAACCTGGTGGGGGAGACGGTTTAGTCGCCGACAACCCGACCATGGAACAGGTTAGTACAGGTTTACATGGTACCTGTAGCAGGTCACAGATCGAACCTGACCTGACACATGACACGCCCACCTACTGGGCGTGCCTATATTCCCCACAGCCCCCACCTTAGTTTGTGACACACTTCTCCCCTCCTTGCTCGCTTATCATTGGTCGATGGCCTGATTCTAGGGCGGGCATATCATAGCCTCGCCTAACCCCCTATCCGGCCGAGCCAGTGATGTCATAGGCTCTGCTAAATGGGGCCTGTTCCTCCTGCCTAAACTTCTGGATTATGACCTAGCGAACCTTTTTTTTTAATCCACATTTAACAGTCAAACAAGGGGAAGAACATGAAATGAATGTCAAGCGGGATGTAATCCATTTTTAGGCACCCACTGGAGTGGGTTTCACGTGTCTTGCTATCCGAAATCGCGACGCATATCTACCATAACATTTAATTACCTTCACGCTTACTCTAAACACTCATAATGGCAATAACTGCACTGTAAGAAACATTTTATTATTTTATTTTAATAGCCATATCCGCACCAATATATAAGAGTGGGTAAGTAGTAAGAAAACATTATTGCTTTGTTGGAGGCCACAAAGGAACGATCTTGGGGTTTGAAGCATGCTTTTTCAACATGGCAGCTGTCTTTTGAATGTTGTTACTAACGTTACCTTATTTATCTCACTTTGATTTTCGTTTTTCTTTTCCCTCTCCTCCAGTGAGCTAATTAAGGACCAACCAGATCAAACGTGCTGGACAGGCCTGTGTGGTTACCCTTCATACGTTACTTCCATCCACCTCATAAAGACTCTTGGCCTTCCGGGCTCAGGTGTTGTCTCAACTTCTATTTGTTTGCTCACACATTGCATCTCCAAATCATTTTTCTCATTTTCTTCTTTGCTTTCTTTATTTTGTGGCTGGGTGACACAGTCCCTTTCCTTTTCATGAAATAAATCCTGACCCTAAACGTTTTATCACGATCATTGTTACTATCACGTCGCTTGTCGTCTTCCTCAGATATCAGTCCTCTCGCAAAGATCTCATGTGGTGGTGAGAAAGTGAAATCTTCCGTGCTTGCGGGGAGCAGTCCAGAATTTGAAACCAAGGGCCTCTTTTATCACAAAAAGCCAAACAAGCCCATCATAATCGAGGTACATAATCTCACCTGCTTCCTGGCTTATCCAGGATCTGTTTTGATAAAGGTTCTTGTGGTATGACGACAAAAGTGAAAACATCTTTTACCTTAATAAAAGCTTTTTTTGGCATATATAAGATTTGGGGAAGGAGGTGCAGGAGGGAGAGGTTTTACTAGTTTTTGTGTAACTAGTGTGTTCCGTTACAATGACCACCATGCTCTATCTTTATTGTACTGTTACATGTCATAAACTTGTTCTGTACACAAACATAATAAATATTTAGTTCCTATGGACAGTATATATCCTTCCAAACTCCTTTCAAGCCTGGTGTTGGCTTGGTGGTTAGGGTGGTGGGCTTGGGATCTTAGGGTCCTGAGTTCAAGCCCCATCAGCTGCTGAATTAATTAACACCAGATGGGGTTGACTCGGCCTGTCATCCTTCCGAGGTCAGCGAAATGAGTGAACTGGAAATAGGGGCATTTCATCAGTGGTGCCCCCACACTCGGTAGCAGTGGTGATGCACTGTTGATCATTGCCAGTTGAAAGCATTAAATCATGCCACCACAATAAGTGGAAGTATTTAAAAAAAAAAAACCCCCCTTTGTCTTTCATCTTTCATTTCATGAAAAAAATGAATAATATTAATCGATTGATTGATTAATCAATAAATCAAAAACAAACACTTGTTCATTGCCATGTCCAAATATCGCTTTCCTAGTTCAAAAGGTGCCTGAGATATTGCCCAGATGAGAAAGAAAATAAATAAATCGATAATAATCAAGTAATTAATTGATTAATCAAAAAATGAAAAATACTGCTTCAGCCAAAGCACATCATCAATTTTGTCCCCAAATTTCAGCTTCCTCGCTCTAAGGATGGCTGAGATATTGCCCGGAGAAACAAACAAGAAAGACGTCATGCATAGCACGATACTTGCGAAATCCATAAAATAAATTTCACCTTAAATAATAATTGGTGGTTGAATTCAATGAGAAAATACACAAATCCTCTTCAAATTTCAAGTCAAATGAATGAAAATTGACAATTGTGGAAATAACTGCCGACTTTTTTGGCCGATGTTGACCCTTTGGCCTGTGTTGACCTCAAAAATACTTGTTCAATGAATTCAGTGACCTGATATGCAAATCCTCTTCAAATTTCACGTCAATGAGATGAAAATTGAGGATTTCAGAAATTGCACCTAAATTGTTCACTTTTGGCCTATGTTGACATTTTGGTCCAAATTGACCTCAAAAGTAATTGGCTGGTTTAAATCAGTGACCGAAAATATAAATCCTCTTCAAATTTAAAGTCAATCGGATGAAAACTGAGGATTTTAGAAATCTTACGTAAGTTGTTGACCTTTGGCCGATTTTGACCTCAAAAATAATTGGTGGTTGAATTCAGTAATGTCCTTTGTAAATCCTCTTCAAATTTCAAGTCAATGAGATGAAAATTGAGGATTTTAGAAAGTCCACCTTAGTTGTTAACTTTTGGGTGCCATCTGCTTGGAAATCTGCAAACATTACTCCTCCTCCTCTTCTTCTTCTTCTTCTCCTTCTCCTTCTCCTTCTCCTTCTCCTTCTCCTTCTCCTTCTCCTTCTCCTTCTCCTTCTCCTTCTCCTTCTCCTTCTCCTTCTCCTTCTCCTTCTCCTTCTCCTTCTCCTTCTCCCTCTCCCTCTCCCTCTCCTTCTCCTTCTCCTCCTCCTCCTCCTCCTCCTCCTCCTCCTCCTCCTTCTCCTCCTCATCCTCCTCCTTATCCTCCTCCTTATCCTCCTCCTTATCCTCCTCCTTATCCTCCTCCTTCTTCTCCTCCTTCTCCTCCTCCTTCTCCTCCTCCTTCTTCTCCTCCTCCTCCTCGTTCTCCTCCTCCTCCTTCTCCTCCTCCTTCTCCTCCTCCTTCTCCTCCTCCTTCTCCTCCTCCTTCTCCTCCTCCTTCTCCTCCTCCTTCTCCTCCTCCTTCTCCTCCTCCTCCTCTCCCGTTAGGAGTCTCCATTTCGCTCTATCCTCCACATCTTCCATTGACACTCCAACCACCCGCATGTCCGCCCTCACCGTATCCATGAACCTCTTCTTTGGCCTTCCTCTTCTCCTCCTGCCTGGCGGCTCCATCTTCAACATCCTTCTCCCGATATACTCCGCTTCCCTCCTGTGCACATGTCCAAACCATCTCAATCTCGCCTCTCTCACTTTGTCTCCAAACCGTCCTACCTGTGCAGCCCTCCAATATACTCATTCCTTATCCTGTCCATCCTCGTCACTCCCAACGAGAATCACAGCATCTTTAACTCTGCCCCCTCCAGCTCCACTTCCTGTCTTTTTGTTAGTGCCACCGCCTCCAAACCATACAACAAAGCTGGTCTCACTACCGTCATATATACTTTCCCCTTCACTCTTGCAGCTACCCTTCTGTTACAAATCACTCCTGCAACTCTTCTCCACCCACTCCATCCTGCCTGCACTCTCTTTTCACTTCTCTCCCATACTCTCCGTTACTTTGGACAGTTGATTCCAAGTATTTAAACCCGTCCACCTTCCCCACCTCAACTCCTTGCAACCGCACCATACCACCACCCTCCCTCTCATTTACGCACATGTACTCCGTCTTACTCTGACTGACTATCATTCCCCTTCTCTCCAGTGCGTACCTCCACCTCTCAAGGCTCGCCTCAGCCTGCTCCCTACTCTCCCTACAGATCATGATGTCATCCGCGAACATCATAGTCCATGGAGACTCCTGTCTGATCTCGTCCGTCAACCTGTCCATCACCATTGCAAACAGGAAAGGGCTCAGAGTCGATCCTTGGTGCAATCCCACTTTTAGCTTAAACCGGTCCGTCATTCCTACCGCACACCTCACCGCTGTCACACTGCCCTCATACATATCCTGCACCATCCTCAGATACTTCTCCACCACTCCCAACTTCCTCATACAATACCACAACTCCTCTCTTGGCACCCTATCATAAGCTTTCTCTAAATCCACAAACACACAATGTAACTCCTTCTGGCCTTCCCTATACTTCTCCATCAACATTCTCAAAGCAAACATCACATCAGTGGTGCTCTTTCCTGGCATAAACCCATATTGCTGCTCACAGATCATCACCTCTCCTCTCAACCTAGCTTCCACTACTCTTTCCCACAACCTCATGGTGTGGCTTAACAACTTTATCCCTCTGTAATTTCCACAGCTCTGCACATCACCCTTATTCTTGAAAATCGGAACCAGTACACTTAATCTCCACTCCTCCGGCATCCTCTCACTTTCCAAGACTTTATTAAACAATCTGGTTAACAACCCCACTGTCATCTCTCCTAAGCACTTCCATGCCTCCACTGGTATGTCATCTGGGCCAACCGCCTTTCCACTCTTCATCCTCTTCATAGCAGTCCTCACTTCATCCTTACTGATCCACCCCACTTCCTGATTCACGATCTCCACCTCTTCCAACCTTCTCTCTCTCATTTTCTTCATTCATCAGCTCCTCAAAGTACTCCATCCACCTTCTCAACACACTCTCCTCGCTCGTCAGCACATTCCCATTTGAGTCCTTTATCACCCGAACCTGCAGCACATCCTTCCCAGCTCGGTCCCTCTGTCTTGCCAATTGGTATAAATCCTTTTCCCATTCTTTTGTCTCTAACTTCTCATACAGCTCGTCATATGCCTTTTCCTTGGCCTTTGCCACCTCTATTTTTGCCTTTCGCCGCCACTCCTTGTACTCCTGCCTACTTTCTTCATCTCTCTGACTATCCCACTTCCTTTTCACCAACCCCTTCTTCCTTATACTTTCCTGTACTTCCTCGTTCCACCACCAAGTCTCCTTATCTTCCTTCCTCTGTCCAGATGTTACACCAAGTACCTTCCTAGCTATCTCCCTCACAACTTCTGCTGTAGTTGCCCAATCATCCCACCCATCTTCACCACCATCCAACGCCTGTCTCACCTCCCTAAATTTCACGCAACAGTCTTCCTCCTTCAGCTTCCACCATCTGGTCCTTGGTTCAGCCCTCACTCTCTTCCTCAACCTCACCTCTAAAGTCATCCTACAGACCACCAATCAATGCTGTCGAGCTACACTCTCCCCTGCCACCACCTTACAGTCACTAATCTCTTTCAGGTTGCATCTCCTGCTTAAGATGTAATCCACCTGTGTGCACTTTCCTCCACTCTTGTATGTCGCCCTGTGTTCCTCCTTCTTCTTGAAATACGTATTTACCACTGCCATTTCCATTCTTTTTGCAAACTCTACCACCATTTGCCCTTCCACATTTCTCTTGTTGAGACCGTACCAACCCATCACCTCCTCATCCTCTTTATTCCCTTCCCCAACATTCCCATTGAAATCTGCTCCAATCACCACTCTTTCATCCTTGGATACACTCTCCACCACTTCATCTAACTCACTCCAGAAATCTTCTTGATATTCCATCTCACACCCCATATGTGGGGCATATGCACTGATGACATTCATCATCACCCCTTCAATTTCCAACTTCACACTCATCACTCGGTCAGACACTCTCCTCACCTCCAATACCCTCTTGACATAATCTTCCTTCAGGATTACCCCGACACCATTTCTCGTCCCATCCACACCATGGTAGAACAGTTTGAAACCACCTCCAATGCTCCGAGCCTTACTCCCCATCCACTTGGTCTCTTGTACACACAGTATGTCCACCTTTCCTCTCTCCATCATATCAGCCAACTCTCGCCCTTTGCCAGTCATAGTCCCAACATTCAGAGTTCCAACTCTCACCTGCACACTTCTACCCTTCCCCCTCTCCCACTGCCTCTGGACTCGCCTTCCCCGTCTCCTTCTCCTCCTTCGGCCAGCAGGAGCACAAATTCCACTGGTACCTTACTGACCACCAGTACCGGTGGCGGTCGTTGGTAACCCGGGCCTCGACCGATCCGGTATGGAAATTCGTTTTGTTGTCCGCATCATGATTTGGCATAGGTTTTTACGCCGGATGCCCTTCCTGACGCAACCCTGGTCGCCTCTTACGACACACAGGGATATGGTACACCTATTCTAACCGGGGCATACACCGGGCCCAGTACAACTGGTACTCATTTCGCCAACCTTGGAAGGATGACAGGCTGAGTCAACCCCCTGGTGTTTTCGACTTGGTATACATATATATATATATATATATATATATATATATATATAAAAATATATATATATATATATATACATATACATATATATACATACATACAGATATATATATATATATATATATATATATATATATATATATTTTCATATACATGTATACATATATATATATATATATATATATATATATATATATATATATATATATATATTAATTCAGTGTCCCAACGGGGCTTGAACTTAGGACCTTTTGGGTCCCAAGCCACTGCCCGAACCACTGCGCCAAACCCAGGCTTAAGGCTCGGTCACACCTTGACGTTTTAGCCAGCGATGGCAACGTATTAAAATTTATGTAAAACGCTGGCTTACATTGAACTTTTGATGTTTTTTTTTAAAGATTCGGACGTATTCATAGCGACTTGGTCTTATGTATAATGCATTGGTAACGGACACAGAACGTTTCGTTGTGTTATAGATAACTTATGCCAACGAATGCTGAACCTGTTGTCGGCCTACACAACTGATGCCCAACGATAGTCTCACTTAGGCATAGCGCGTTGCACGCATCGCCGACGAGGTCGTGACGTAGCCTATTAAAAGGCTGACGCACAACGATTCGAATCATAACTGCCGTAGAAATGGAAGTGTCAAAATCGCGGTCACACCTTGGCGATCTTGCCAGCGTATGCCGACCTAAAAAAAAAATGTGTCTAAAACGTTGGGGCACGTCAAATACGGCATGAGTAAGTTTGGTATACGTGAGTACAACGCTAAAGTACGCTATCATACGTCGAAGTAAGTAGAGTACGTCAAGAAATTTTAAACATGTTCAAAATTTTACGACGTACTTGGCGTATGACACACGTTCCGCATGCGATGGGGATAAGTTTTACACACGATATGTGGACGCTTACACACGTCCACAAAGGCTACTTATAAGCTACTCATAAGTCGAAACACATCGCGGTAATGTCTTTTTTACGCGAAACTTATTTCTAACTTATGTTTGACGTGCTTTGAACCAATTCTTTACATAGTCCCAACACACATCGACGTATGTATACGTATTCCAATGACGTCTGCCGGTCGACAAAAAAAAAAATGAACGTGTTTCTAGCTTACAACTGCCATAAAAGACGTGTTCCCAGCGGTTTTGGGAATTGGTATATAAAAATGCTGCTCATAAAAGGGGAACCCAACAGTGTTTTCGAGTCCTTTTTAAGTCGATGTCCATGTCAGCAGTAACAGTATCAGTATCAGTATTAGTATTAGTATTAGTATTAGTAGTAGTTTGTTCATGTTGGCAGTAGTAGGTGAGTGTGAGGGGGAGGGTGTGGGTTATGATGGATCGTCCTTCCGTCCGCGTGTCCACGGGTAGGTTCATAGGCTGCCACTCAACGATTTAAATGGCTGCATCTCCACTATTGAAAGTCGACGCTTGCGCTCAACAATTGGATTTTTTTTACACTCAACGACTTTTAAACGGTACCACTCAGCTATTTTCATTGTTTACAATGAACGATTTAAATTGCTGTCACTCGCCTTTGTTTTTTTTTTTGTTTGTTTTTTTGACGCTGGGGTTTGGAAATTTGAAGCGTTTCTTCTGAACGTGTTAAAACGCTCAAACTCGACTATTTTAAATAGACGCTGCCGATGGACAATTGGAATCATAGCCAAACTAGACATCGAAGTGTGAACATCCTCGTCATGCCGAAGAAAAGTTTGAAGAATGCTGCAAATAAGTGTCCTGGCCGTGGCCGTGGACGCTGACGCAAGGACGATCCATTATACCGACGTCTTTCAGCCTATGAGTAACTTAAAAGTAACGTCTGTCGATGTGTGGCAACGATCGCGTAACGTGCCAACAACACGTTAATCATAGGTTAGAAATAAGTTTCGGGTACGCTAAACACTACCTCGGCGTGTCTCAACTTATGATTAACTTACAAGTAGCATGTGTTGACGTCTGTCAACGATCGCAGACCGTGCATACAACTTGTGGCCAGCGTAGCGGAACGTGCGAGTCATACGCCGGCATACGTCGTGAAATTTCAAGCATGAAAAAATTTGAGTACAACCGAAAAGTACAACGTTTAAAGCCAGCGTACTACGACGTATGGCAGTGTTTTTCAGCGTGCTCTCAATGTTATCAAAACTTACCCATAACGTATTCAACGTGTGCCAGCGTTTTAGAAAAAAAATTCAAAAATCGGCATACGTTGGCTAAAACGTCAAGGTGTGACCGGGCCTTTAAATCAGCAAACATTACTGCCCTGCATAAATAAGGTGCAAAAACAGATCTCTGCAACTACAGACCAATCAGCCTTCTCCCAATCATCAGCATGGTTATGGAATCCATCATTGTTTCAGACATTAAATCCTTCCTCTTCTCCAATGGCTTAATTTCCGATCATCAATTTGGTTTCAGACCAGGTCACTCTACCCTGGATATGCTGCTTCTGCTCTCCCAAAAATGGATGGAGGTACTCAATGCCAGACATGAAATCAGAGCCATATCCGAGACATATCGCGTGCTTTTGACACAGTCTGGCACCCTGCCCTGCTCACCAAACTCTCTTCCCATGGTATCCAAGGCCATCTCCACTCATGGCTTGCAGGCTTCCTCTCCTCTCGCAGTCAACGTGTGGCCCTAAATGGAGTTTTCTCATCCCCTCTTCCTGTCAAGGCTGGAGTTCCTCAAGGTTGCGTTCTGGGCCCTGTTCTTTTTCTGGTTTTCATCAATGATCTCTCTGACTCTCTGGAAAATTCTTTTTATCTCTGCTGATGACTCCACCCTCTGCCGTACCATCTGTCATCCCTCAGACTGGCAAGCAGCAGCTTCTTCACTCTCTGCAGTTCTGGATAAAATCACAAACTGGTCCAACACGTGGAACATGTCTTTCAATCCTGACAAATCTCACACTCTGACTTTGTCTCCCTGAAAGGACTGTTTGGAAATGCCCCTCCCCCGCCCCCAATCTATTTTCTCAACAACCCTCTGGAAGAAGTCCTTTCATTCAAGCTTCTGGGTCTCACGATCTGCCATGATCTTTCCTGGAAAAGCCACATTTCCAACCTGGCCTCCAAAGCCAATCGCCGACTGGGCATCGTCATGCAAAGTCCTTCCTCGGCCCACCTGAGTTCCTCACCACATACAAAGCATTCGTCCACAGCGTGATGGAGTACTGTTCTCCCCTCTGGGCTGGTGCTCCTGCCTCTCATCTTTCTCGGCTTCATGCTGTGGAAACCAAGGCATTCCGGATTATTGGTATCTCCCGCGATGAGGCTGAGTCTTTGAGCCTCTCACTCTCTCACCGCAGGCAGGTCGGTGGTCTTTCTCTCGTCTACCATCTCCTCTCCAGTCTTGCCCTCCCCTTTTCTGTCTCCCCCCCATATTTCCGCAAGGCATTCAAGGTCCGCCAGCAACCCCCTTCTGGTAAAACTACCAAAATCACGAATCGCTGCTCACCTTCACTCTTTCATTCCTCTTTTTTTTCCCGCCTTTGGAATAAACTCCCACACTCTTCAATCCCATTCTTCCCTGCAGGTCTTCAAAACAGCTGTTCACCACCACCTCTTATCATCCCCCATCCAAAACCTCGATCTTTTCTACCCCCGTTAATCCAGCCCAAACCCACTTCCTTCAAATTCCGTGCTTTCCCTGCCTTCCTTCCTGAAAGTCCTGTGGTGTCCTTCTTGCATACCTCATATTCCCTGCCTCATTCCTCACCCTTCCACAGATCTCCTAATGCCTCTGTGCCCCACTGTTTTGTCCTTCCCTCTCCTGCCCCTCTTGTCTCCTGCCCCCCTTGTTGTGCATTGTGTGTTAGCTCTCATACCAGTCTCGACAATTCATTCCAATTTTTTTTTTTAAACAACACCTTCGTTGTTGACCTTTTGGTCCATTTTGACCTCAAAAATAATTGGCTCGTTGAAGTCAGTGACCTGAAATATAAATCCTCTTCAAATTTCAAGTCAATTGGATGAAAATTGAGGATTTTAGAAATACTACCAAAGTTGTTGACCTTTGGCCTTTGTTGACCTTTTGACCTCAAAACCAATAGTCTTCTTCATTGTGAGGAATTCTATCATGTGGTGAAGTTTCGTGAAGATTGGTTTAAAATTGTGACCTGCAGGTGATAAACATACAAACAAACAGACAGACAAGCCGGTAGGCGGCGATGGGTCGCCGAGCATGGAAACTATAAGATATAGAGCAAAATGGATGTCATATAGCGGATAGGGAATCACCTTAAGATTATGCATGTCAAATCTCATGCAGTTCCATCTGTATCCTACTCCAGATAACTACTTGGTATCCATTTGAGTGAAAAGTACCGAAAATGCGGTTTGAAATCGGAAATCCCCAAAATTCGAGGGGGTGCTGTGCGTGAACAAAGATCTAAATCGAAAATCTGGCTTGATCGTTTGTGCACAATGTATTCAAGACGATTAGTGTGAATTTTCATGACAATCCGACCATAACCCGAGGAGGAGTAGCATTTGGCGTGAAGGCACCTCCAGGTCTTGCATATTATAGATTTTTGCACTAATTGACCTTTGACCCCTGACCTAAGCAAAATCGGTCAATATGTCCTGAGGCAAAGTTGTAGTACTCATTGAGTACCATGAACCTGCAAAGTTTCATTCGTATCGATGCACTCACCTGGTCGCTCGGGGGCCTTCAATTTTCGCCAATTTTCGCGCATACCCTAATTGTAAGGGGCGCTGCGGGTTAAGTATTCCATATATCACAAAAACCGGAATATATTTGATAGAGCATCACCTGTAGATCATTCGTGCCAAATTTCATAACCTTACGTGGGATAATGGTTTTCGGAATTGATTTCGCGTGAACGGTACCGATTTTGAAGTTTTTTTTCGGTGGTTGCTCGGGAACCAAAGCGTCCCTAGCAACCATCAATTTCCAAAGCACTAGGTCGTAAGATGTACCTACCACCCGAGTTTGGCCAAAATCCGCCCACGTTTACTACCAATTATGCTGATGACAAACATCCAAACAAACATCCAAACAAACAGACAGAATTACCAACAATAAGGGTCACCTATTTCGGTGACCCAACACACACAATAACACATGCAACCAACCAATATACTTGATAAATCTTTGATTTTCACATGTAACAGAGTAAAAAATGAGTGCTCCGTTCCTTCGGTGCCTGGTGATGACATCATGCATCCTCTGGATATGGCATTGGGAAGGAGTGGTGTATAATATTTCACAAGATGGAATGATAAGGCAGCGGTGATAGACGTCTCCACAGCAGGTGAAATTTGAGTGAAAACAAAATTGTGGTGAAAGACTGTAACATTTTTGTCATCGTTTTGACTTGTGCTCGACCTATCGTTTGACTTGTGTTTCGGTACTTTTTTTCATACTAATTTCACCTGCTGTGGAGACGTCTATCACCGCTGCCTTATCATTCCATCTTGTGAAATATTATTCCTTGAGTCTGATGCAAAAATCTGTTGGAACTTGGAAAAAAATTCTACCAGGAGCTCTGCTGTTTCTGAGTCCCAGCAAGTGTCTGTCTTTCATCTCAAGCATTGCTTGGCATTGTTACTTTGCCAGCAATGAAAGGAACCCATCAGAGCTGGCGTGAAAGTTTGTTTCGTATGCATTTGGCAAAGTAGTCGAAAAACATTAATGTTCAGTCGAATGGTCTCAGTATCTTATTATCATGTATCATAATATTATTGCTTGGACTTATACACCAAACTTGGTGGCGTAATGGTTGGAGTGGCCACTGATCTGGGAGGTTGGTGGTTAAAACTCCAGCCTCGTCAAACAAAAGATTTTAAAATGGTACGTGCTACTTCTTTGTTTGATGCTCAGAATTTAAAAAGGATAGATCAAGGACAAGCAACTATTGCATAGGTGCGGTGGGCCTGATAGCCTCCTACAATGTTGAAGTTCCTTGGAAAGGAAACTTGTATTATTATCCTCCGTCACCGAAGGTGGGCGGATGTTGTGTTTTCATCCCTGACTGTCTGTTTGTTACTTGCGAACAGTATATTGGTTGGTCTGGTCTGTGATTTTTGTCTTTTTATATTGTCTGTATGTCACTCACCTAGAGGTCACAATTTTGTAGCCGATATTCACGAAATGGTAGAGTTGGTCATCATCAAGAAGAAGCCTATTGTTTTTGAGGTCAAAAGATCAAAATCGGCCAAAGGTCGACAACTTTGTCCAATTTCTAAAATCATCCATTTTCATCCGATTGACTTGAAATTTGAAGAGGATTTGCATATCAGATCGCAGAATTCAACCACGCATTACTTTTGAGATCAAACGGTCAACATAGGCAAAATTTCTAAAATTGTCAATTTTCATCTGATTGACTTGAAATTTGAACAGGATTTACATATTTGGTCATTGAAATGAACCGCCAATTAATTATTTTTTTTAGGTCAACATAGGCCGAAAGGATAACATAGGCCAAAGGTCAACAACTTAGGTGAAGTTTCTACAATCCTCAATTTTCATCCGATTGACTTGAAATTTGAACAGGATTTGCATATCAGGTCATTGAATGAAACCACCAATTATTTGTAAGGTCAAATTTGTCTTGGGGTTTTCACAAGTATTATGCTCTGCATGACGTCTTTCTTATTACTTGCAAAATTGAAGATTTTCCAAGTATATTGGTTTGTTGATTTTGTTATTTTGTCTATCTGTCTGTCTGTCTGTCTGTCTGTTTGTTTGTTGCCGACAGGTCACGATTTTAACCGATCTTCATGAAACTTCACCACATGGTAGAGTTTGTCAAAAGGAAGAAGCCGATTGTTTTTGAGGTTTTTTTGAGGATATATTTTTGGGTCACTGAATTCAACCACCAATTATTTTGGAGGTTCACATAGGTCAATATAGGCCCAATTTCTAAAATTGTCAATTTTCATCCGATTCACTTGAAATTTGAAGAGTTGCATATTTGGTCATTGAATTCAACCACCAATTATTTTTGAGGTCAAATTTGTTTTATGGATTTTGGTCGTGCTCTGCACGATGTTGTCTTCTTGTTTGTTTGTTCCTCTGTGAACAGGATATCTCAAAAAGTTGACGGATTCGGATAAAATTTGGCAGACAGGTTGGGTGTTTGAGAAGGAAGAAATGATTATATTTTGATGAAGATCTGGATCCGGATTCAGATCCAATATTTTTTTCAGTGATTCTTCACCATTTAGTGGTGAGGCTCAAACATATACATGACATGATATCTCAAAAAGTTATGGATGGATTCGGACGGAACTTGGTGGACAATATGGGTGTATGACGAGGACAAATTGATTATTTTTTGATGAAGATCCAAATCTGGATACGAGAGTTTTTTTTCATTTTTTTTTGAGTGATTTTTTGCCAATGAGAGGTAGGGTGAAAAATGATATTGTTATGGTTTTGGAAAACTTACCCCAGGGGGAGAGCATACGTGAACACATAGATGACCTGAGAATCAGTTATTTCATTAGTCTTTGTATAGATAGTCCTTGGTCCCTTGTCAAAGGGCTGTTTGGTGGGCATGCATTGGCTGGGCTGTATTTTTCCAGTGTAATGTTTCCCCCCTCCCCCTCTGTTACTTTCAATATTCCCTTCTTTACCCCATCGGCCCGTTTCAACGGTCCACCAATAATTAATCTCCCCTCCGTCAAACATCCTTTCAACAGTCCCTCCTTCACCCCATTGGTCTTACCTTCAATGCCGTGGCTATTCGGTCATCCTCGTACATGCGGAGTTCCTTTCCGTGTTCCCTCCACCCGTGCATTGCTTGGTAACCCATCAGATGCTCTCGCATGCATGTTCGTGTCATGTCTCACATGCATGTTTGTGGCGCTTGGTGCGCGTCATGGCCTTTGAAGTGCGGTGCTTCTCACAGGCGTGATACAGTGCAAAACAGTGCGAGTGGGCATTTCCGTGCGAAGGAGGAGGTTTGGGGGCTCTCATCACGGCTTTGGGCGTGTAGATGGTGGGGCGGTTAAACAGCGTTCAATGAGGCGGTTTAACAGCATGGAAGAGATTCAAATCTAGGCAGTGCTGAAATTTCCCTCAGAACAGTGTGGCAATTTCCACAAGTGACGTCCTGCACCCGCCCCCATCGGCTGCGGACAAATGGGAGGGGGAGAAGGCTTGTGGGAAGAGGGGAAGAAAGCTGATGTGAAGAAGAAGCAGAAAGGAAGAGAAGCACATGGTACGGGCTCGTGAGACCAGGGATGAAAAAGCGCTCCTGAGCAGATGGCTCAGAAAGTAGAAAGAGGAAGAAAGTTGATGTGAAGGAGAGGCAGAAAGGAGGAGAAGCACACGGTATGGGCTCGCACGAGCATGGATAAAGAGCGCTCCTGAGCAGACGGCTCCAAAAGCAGAAAGGGAAGAAGCAAAAGGCAGACACAGAAGGCTGAGGGAAGCAGAAAGGAGAAACAAATGGGACAAGCTCACATGAGCAGAAAACTGAGAAGGCTCGTGAGGGGGGAACAAAAACGTGTGAGGGTAAAGAAAGGAAAGTTTCACAAGCAGTTGGTGTCGAGTTTCTGTGGAAAAAAGAACACTCCCTCCACGAGCGTCATCCTGCCCTCTCGATCCTGTCAGCCACGAAGGATGAGGAGGGTGAACGGCAGAACCTCATCGACGGGGTCCTGAGGAGGAAGGATTTGAGGCAGAGTAGGGCGAGTCTCACATCAAGCTCGTATATCTGGGACGCCAGAGGAGGACTCGCTAACTGGATATGGGCACCTCAGGGACATGGCTGTGTGTCCCATCACTTCACATCACCACTGACCTCCTTCCCCATACATTTTCCTCCGCTTCCTGTATGTTTGTGTGAGGTGAGGGAGAGAAGGAAAGGCTGCTTTCTTTTTCTCCATTCATTACTTTTGTTTTATTTTCAAGTCCTTCTTGTTTTATTCTTTGCCCCTGAGTGAATGATGGCCAAGTGTTTTGTTTAAGTAAGATTGAAGAAGAATACGTGTTATGGTTAAATCTGCTGTTATGTACCGTTTTGCTTTTAAATGATTGGTTGCTTGTGTGTTTGGAATAAATAATTGTTTGTTGCTATTTCTAATCTGTCTCGGTGTCTTTTCCTTTATTTGTCCGATGGAGTGCACAAGTAAGGTTAGACGGGATGTTCTACCCCAATAATTTGTTTTGTCAGCCAGCGCACACTCACTGTCATGCTCGGCAGTAATCCGAGTGTGCGCTGAGGGCACTGACCCCAATTAGCCGGCCGTCCATAGGTGAGGTATCATGCGAAGTAGTGTAACCCTGCCCTGATTGGCCGTGCCAATCGGCGTTCGTGGTTGCTTAGCAACCTGCCAGTGCATGGAGTTATCAGTGTCAGGCGGCCTCAGGACCAGGCGTTCGGGAGGGACCCAAGTGCTTCCCTTCATGGCAAGCCTTGAACCCCGGATCCCTGACAATGTATAGCATGATATTTCAAAAAGTTGTGGGTGGATTCGGATGAAATTTGGTGAATGATTTGGGTTGGTGACAAGATCAAGCCGATTAGATTTTGCAAGTCCAGATCCAGGTCCGGCGTTTCAGTGGGATACAAAATGTAAACTGTTCAGCCTGGCAGAGGTATGCGCTTTCTTGAGTGCAGTTCTAGTTATTATTGTGTATGATAAGGTACTCAGTATTGTGTATGATAGGATACTCATTATTGTGTATGATAAGGTACTCATTATTGTGTATGATAAGGTACTCATTATTGTATATGATAAGGTACTCACCATCTTTGCTTTGTAATGTTCAGATCTTTTGACTTATGAGCTCTAAATTTCCTGTTGAACCTGGCCTAAATAAGAGGCAAAGTTTGTTCTGAGTATGTGAAAACAAAATAGAAAACCTTGAGAATGTGGTTAAAAACTCAGTACTCTGACGCTTTATTGAGGGATAGTTGGTTAATCTAGTTTTAATTACGTTCTGTTCGGTTAAAATAGTTTTGACCCCATCACTCTTCAATTAATGTAACAAAATGTACTATTTTTCTCTCAAATTTCACCACAGAGAGGAAAATAGAGAACTAGGCATGTTGGTGATTTGCACTTCCAAACAATATTAGTAATAAATGACGATGGAAGTCAAATCGTTACTTCCACTCGATGTCGTCGTTCGTATGCAGTACGTGGCTGTGAGTTAGCATCAGTTCTCACAGGAGCGTGACAGTGCCACTGATGTAGTGTGTCCTCTTTTAGGTTAGAGCAGGAATTTGTAATTTGGCCAGGGTGTCGGCGATAGCTCACCTATTATTTTCAAAGAACTTTAATGTCCACCAACTAATGCCAGTGGACGAGACGCTCAGTATAACATCCATCCAAGGGATGGCACAAACATTTTTGAATTACCCTGCCTGCGAAAGCCTGGGAATAGAAGTTTATAGTTGGGCTGAGATTCAAACCTAGGCTAGACAGCTCAGATGTGAGTGTGAGTACCTCGAGGCTATCCTGCCAGCCCCATTACTTCCACTAAATGTAATCTACATCCGTACCCAAGAAACAATAAGTGAAAGTGCAACAGAACAGTGTGGACGTGAAAGGCCAGCAAATAACTTTAATGGGAAAAAAAAAATTCACCTATGGCCTTTGAATCACTTCTTGCCATCAGACTCAGAAGGCCCTGGTCTTAAAATCCTGCTCTGCCGATATATACTGTTAATCATAATTAGAGGTACATACAGTATCTGTGCAGAGTTCCAGGGTGCATCACGACGAGTCGAGAAGCGTTTCTATGCTAGAACAAATATTGGAGGGGTTGCCCCTCCAACTCGAGGGACTCGACTGAAGATGACAGGAGTATGCAGTTTGTTCAGGATGCCAGCGATAACTCACATTATTTTCAGGAATAACACCGTGGGATCTTTAACGTCCACCAACTAATGACAGCAAATGGGACTCCCTTGGTTTGACGTCCATCCGATGGACAACACACACTGATGGATTGCCCTTCCTGCAAAACACTTGGGTAACAGTTAATAGCTGGGTCAAGATTCGAACCCAAGCTCAACAGCTCAGAGGCGAATATGCAAACCTTTAGGCTATCCTGACATTGGATATTTCTCACTGACTGACTTATTGGTGAAATTCAGACCTCAAGGTAAGCAACCGAAACAATCCAGCCAGCTGATGGATTGAGGATGCAATTTAATGACTCAAGTGGGTTTATGTTGGGAGGATTTGACACACTTCCACTGTCACTCCCATCAGTTATACTCATCTGTTCACAAATATACGTAAAGGCTTTCTAAAATGTTACTCGTATTTTACCTGTCCAAGTCTGTTTTTTGCCACATTTGTTTCCAGGTGTGCTTGAACATGTGCGTGTTGTGGACAGGTATTGGATCATGGCCTCATCCAGTCAGATACTTTGGGTCGCGTGGAAGTTCCTGCAGATGTTACAGAAGAGAAATCGTTCATCATACTTCAGTTGCGGAGCAAGGAGGGCAGGGATGCCGGAAAAGTGCACCTGTGGGTTCACACAAGGACTGAACTCACCGACATCTGAGAGATCTTGCATTTCTGGTTCACCTGTTGGCTGCACGTGCACTTGAGCAAGAAGGGCACCATCATGCACACTTCCTGTATCATGAGCATCTTTTAATGTGACGAGATATTTTTAATGTCCTGTGAAAATAGCCTCCTTAAGATCATTTATGCATGTAAATACATACAGTATCTATAATGGTTAGAGTGTCCACTCTGAGTCTGGGAGATGGGTGGTTTGAACCCCTGCAGAGTCACACTAAAGACTTTAAAAATGGTACGTGCTGCTTCCTTGCTTGACGTTCAGCATTTTAAAGGATAGAGCATAGACACACAACGCTTGGAAGGCAATGGCAAACCACCCGGTTTAATCCTTGCCGAGAATCTGCCGAGGCAGCACTGCACCTTCCTTCAGGCAGAACACCGGAAGGAATGAGTATATTTGAACAAACAAGTAAAAAGCGAAACACATCAAACTCCCCGTATTATTGATGGGAACGTGCTTTTCCAAATTTCTTAAAACCCACGCTGAAGCGATGAGATTGTATGACTTGAGGTTGTTTTTCCACAAACGTTTGACCTCAGACATCGTTTTATCCTGCACTCCTGAATATCCATTTTACTCATTTAAATTTTCCATCAAAACAGAATGGAAGTAGAAACTAACCGCTCGCTGAACTCTCAACCATCCCAAGCTGCTATCCTTGTCTTGACCAAGCCTTAAATCAATTTCGAAATTAATAATCGATATTCACACAATGGTTACAGGAGACAAAGGTTGAAAATCCAACTTCAAACCTCGAACTTTTAAATGCAATGTCAATCACAGTGGAATTCCTCTCAAAATTGTTCATGGAAAAGGCCAAGCGTTGACTTGAGCGATTCCAGGTTTTGAGACTTCAAAATGACATGGGACGTGGGACAACTCGGGACTGGCTTCGGAAAGAAAACCCTGGAGGTTCTTGAATAATTATTAATCTATTCCAACTTGTGTTTTACATGGTTTGACTACTTGTGGAACACTCTGATCTCTCCTGTTTTCAGTATCCTGGAGGGAAGGTGGTAAAGACCTGAGCGACATGATGATACACTGCCAGGATGTCCAGGTACAATGTGACACGAGGCTGGCCGGCTGCCCATTGGAACTCATGAACCTTTGAGCATGCCGTTTCACAATACAGCAGCGACGTGCTATAATAACAGCGATTTTATTTTTGCCGTACTGAGGATGTCGGACTCGATCCATTCCCAATCCTTTGGCAGTTTCTCTTTGGGTGTGGACTCGTGAAGGAAACAAATAGGAATGTGTTTTTTTTTCTCCCATAAAGGAATCAAATTTTACTCTTTGTTTAAATTTGTTCCACATTCTCTGCATCAGGGCACATAGCTCATGAATCTGAAATCTTAGGCTCAAATCTCCTATCACCATCAATGTACCATTCTCCACAGCGTCGGTACTGCCGAAGCAGTTCTTGGGCAAGGGTTATGCTGGGTGGTTTGCCATTACCTTTCCAGCAGCCAGTCAGGACAGGAATTTGGCTATGGTGTCGGCGACAGCTCGTCTACTCTTTGTGGAGGACACCAAGAGATCTTTAATGTCCACCACGTCACACACATTGATGCCTCGTCCTGCCTGCGATACAAGGTGGTTGTTTATAACTTGGCCAAGATCTGCACTCAGGCTAGACATCTAGTTCAGAGGCGAGTGCACATACTTCGATGCCATCCTGCCAGCTAAAGCCAATATGTGTGGGTTGATTTGTCCATTGTCTACTTATGTCCTTGGAATTCATGTCTGAGCATCCACTGATGTCTAAGTATCTTTGACATACAAGTGATTAATGTCTATCTTCTTCAATGAGCCTGAGATCACTATTTAAAAAAATTCTGGAGCCTTGCTCTTTTTTTTTTCCAGACTGTATACCCCCCCCCCCCCTTTTCTTGCCCTCCTGGGAGCCATAAACTTCCATGAGCCAGCTTTTGCCTGTTTCTTCAGCAAGAACGTGCCAACATTCCATGATTTGTTCCTCCCTTTTTTCATAAACCTCCTTCCTTTCCTCCTGCTCTTTTTTTTATCGTTACCTTCTTTCATTTAAAGAATGCATATGATGGGCTCTACTTAAACTGTATATTTGGCCTTCACATTACAGTCCTGCAAGTCACATAACCATTATCTATATTATGAGTTTTATAACGAGCATCACATATTTATAGATTAGAGCTTATGCATGAATTGCAAATCTATAAAGTCAATACATGAATTTAAAATAACATCAAATGTGAATCGTCAATATGTTCATAAACGAACCATCCGAAGCATCCTGACGCTGATCAGAAAGAGGGTCCACGATCTGATTGGTGAGGATGAATGGTTGTTTTGAGTAATTATTGTGGTTATAAGGAAACTTGGTTTATGTGCTTTTGCTTTAAGTGGAAAAGGAATAAATGGAAATAGTATTGTGTGGACAAATAAAAGTGGGATTTCTTTTGTAAGGCTAACATTGTCTGCACTGGATTTCGGAAGCATAGGAAAATGATGTCATCATTGTCACACTGCTATATATATTGTGAAGCCTTTTCCTAGATTTATGTACAATTCCACATCTCTTGACCAATCTGCACCAAATTTTCCATATGTGCTGGGGGGTGCAATCCCCGCAAGGCAATTCTCTGTATGTATGTACGTATGTATATATGTGTGTGTGTGTGTGTGTTCGGCTGAAAAATCAAGAAACACATCTCAAGCAAGTAAATGAGACCATTTGGCCCATCATTGCTGTGGTGCACTCACATGTTAATTTTTGCTACAGCTTTAGAGATCAATCTTCGTGATGGTTTACTTAAGTCAAAATAATCCGATTTTCAACTATACTTGTGTACAAGGAGAGAAAAAGTGCAGATTGCACCAACTTTACGATTGTGGTGGACAAATGACGTCGCAGAATCATGAGTAAATATTTCAAATAATTTGAATTCCGTTATGCAAAACAAATGTCCAATTTCAGGATAACCCCGTGGGTGTTCAGACATTTAGCAACATTTACATAAGATTTCAATCAAACCACTGAACAACCCCAGATTTTTTTTTCCTTTTCAGCTTGACCACATCCCAGTCTCACCATTTCTACGCCACCCACAGTGTTGGAGTCCAGTCTAGTTTAATGGAGCAGATTTACACTAATGCCAAGTCAGTTGCTAAGCGGTTTGGATGTTTCTGCAAACCCACAAGTCTTGAGATTGTTCCAAAGCACTGGCCTGCAGTGGTCTGACCATGAAAGATCTTTTTAACACCCATGAGTGAGGCCTCAGGCCAGTTGGTTGGATGGGACTGGCGGAATGTCTAACGAGGTTGTACAAAGCCATGAAAAAGACTCAACGTTCATTGGGTTGGCTTTGGGAAAAGAAAAAAAAAAAAAACCGCACACACAAGAACATTAAATTCTCCAATGTTGAAGACGCTTTACACGAAAATCTGTGGTCGATTCGGAATTAATTAATTTCCACAAATAATCCACTGTATATTGTCTTCTTCAACTCACCCCCCACGCCCAAACTAGTCATCCGCCTCTCCCACGTTTTAAACCTCCTCGTTCAATCTGTCATCATTTCCCCCATTCCTCTACCTGTCTAAACTCTACCCCGTTTGCTCCATCGCCCCCTCCCCTCCATTTCCTGTTTCCTCTTCAACTCTCGCACAAACTGATTGATTCCAGATGTGACTGCAGTGACTCGAACCCCTCCCTCTTTGTCCACTTCTTAGTCTGCATTCTATCTTTTCCTCTCCTTCTCAACACTCATCTCACCCCACCCAGACCGACCCCACCCTTTCCTGATGTCACATTTCCATTCCATTCTCCCCCTTCTCACTGCACACTAAACTCCACTACTCTTAATCCGAAATATTCCTTCCTCAGGAATCTATATTATTTATACAAGCGTTGGTGGAAATCGCTACCTCTTCCTATGATGTTCGTTTTTATTCAATATCGATGTGTCCGCGTCGCCACAGCACGTCCGTCGCCACAGGGCTCTCAGAAAACCCGCAATCGTCTGGCACAGCCTCGAGGAAAGAGCTCATTCCACCCCGTGACTGCTCAGGCTCCTCCCACTTATACTCTTTAGGCTCCTCCCACTTATACTCTTTAGGCTCCTCCCACTTATACTCTTTAGGCTCCTCCCACTTAAACTCTTCAGGCTCCTCCCACTTAAACTCTTCAGGCTCCTCCCACTTAAACTCTTCAGGCTCCTCCCACCTGAACTCTTCAGGCTCCTGCCGAATAGTGGAGCGAACCTCGCTTTTGTCTTTGTGATTGCGGTACCGTGCATTTTGACTCCGCCTCTTTCGTCACAGATTATAACCCGAACCCGAATTCCTCTTCAATGCTTTCCAAAAATTACAACTACAATCATACCGTATTATTGTACAGTGTGGTGTCGTCGGCAGCGGGGCTCGGGCTGGTGGGAAACCATTTTTTTTTTTTAATCAATCAATCCATCGAAAAATCCCAACAGGACCGGTTACATTCACCGCCTCCGAGCGCTCCCTCTTCCCTCAGCCCTCCCACATTTTTATTCGCGGGAAACCACCCACTGCCCACACTCGATGACTCGTAACCGGATTAAAAGTAAAACATCACAAGACGGAGCAGCAGAGCTCGCCCGGCGGGACGCTGCCGTTCAGCCATGTGCAGCCGCAAGGTGCAGCCCTTCCTGAGGCAGAACTTTACCGAGCTGCGCTCGTCGAGCGCGACCGGTCGACAGCTCTTCTGCGACCCGCTGTTCACCTGCACGGACGAGTCTCTGTTCGTGCGTCGAGCTTCCCCGGGCCGGATCGATTGGAAACGTCCGAAGGTGAGTGATGGAGCACATTGTGGGAAAGTTCGTCAGGTTCACTTTGTACACCGCGGGTGGAAAAGGTCCGAAGGTTTTTTTTTTTTTTTTTTTTTTTTTTACGTCACTCAGCTATAAAACAGTCAGGTACCGTCACAGGTGCACCTGAAATACCGACCGTTCGACTTGATCTTCACATGGTATGGACAGCCTTGGTGTCGAAATCCCTTATCTCATGTAAACGATTAATTGCATAATAACGTTAACAATTTTGGGGATACCGTGTGGGTTCATGGGAGAGTGTGAGATGAGGAGGAGGAGGAGGACGACGACATTGGGACCATACTCTGTGCAGAGCGTTGATGCTGCTGAAACAGTCTCCTTGGCTATTTGGTACAATCCTGGACGGGTCACCACTCCGACACAGGATACCAGCATGCTGGCACTCATTTTGCCGACCTCGGAAGGATGACAGGCAGAGTCAACCCCACCTGGTATTAATTCAACGGCTGAGAACGATTTGAACTCAGGACCCAAGGATCCAAAGCCCGCCATACTAACCATTAAGCCAACACCAGGCATTGATGTGATTTGAAAGGGTGGAAGGCAATGCATTCACTGACAGTGGGGCAATGTAGGGATGCAACAAGGGTCAAGAGGACGAGGAGAGAAGGACGAAGGCAACAACTCAACCGTGGGAGGGTTAATGAGGTTGGAAAAGATCACTGGTAAGAGTGGAGGATGGATGACCGAAGGTGGTGTTATACTGCCAACTTGAAGTCCTGTCGGGGATGGGGTTGAACAGACTGAGAAACGAGGTTCCACAAGCAGAAGAGAGGAAAAACAAACGAGAGGAGGTCAGGATTGAAGGATTGATTCTGGATTCTTGGAATTCCACGAGGGGGTTGCTGGGAAATCTCCTTGTCAAACTTCCCAAAATCCAAGTTTATTATTTAAAAAAAATATTTTTTAAAACAACAACAACATTGCTCCAAAACACAAGTGTATGCTCAAGTTTGTGGTTCCCTGGCCTGAGTAATCGGCCTGTGGGAAAATTTTTAAAATATGAATTTTCCTTCAGAAATATGAATACATGAATTGGCATATCCACCGAAGGTGGACAAAGGTTACGTTTTCTGTCTTTGTCTATCTGTCTGTGAGCATGATGTCTCAAAAAGTTATGGGCGAATTCAGACTAAACTTGGTGGACAGGTTGGGTGTGTGACTAGGATGAACTGATTAGATTTTGGTGAAGATCCACATCCGGATCCTGCCTACCAGTGGAAAACAAAACTTAAACTGTTCAGCCTGGCGGAAGTATGCGCTCCACCGAGTGCCATTCAAGTTACGTATTTAATGATTAAATGGCTCCTGGAGCTACATTCCAAGGGTTGGCAAATGTCAGGCTAAGAGATCTGACCATGGGTCATACCTGGGTTACCAGGTTACCCACACCTTGGTTACCTCCTTTGAACAGCACAGTCTGTCATTGTTGAGTAAACTATACTGGTGTTGCCATTCTAGATGTATTCAACAAACCATTCTCTTTGGTCTTGATGTCTGAGACAAAACCCATGAATAGAACAAAAATTTGCAATAATCTTGTGTCTAAGAGGTGCCCAGTTTCTCCATCCATAACCCTTTATTAATCCCAATACTTTTTTGCTGTCATGAAATAATACAAATGGTACTTCGTTGGAAAGATGATAAACGATTTACATGGAATATAAATTTGTTTGTTTTATTAATCACAAACCTGCCTGTTTGAAAAGCCCTTGGTTCTGGGATTGAGGACGAAGAAGCGAGACCTCAAGCTTTAATGTCACGGTTCTAACGGTAACATGAATTATTCTTACGACAGCAGGCACCCTTTACACTTTACAGGGACACGATGGCAGCACACAAAATTATGCATAGTAATACGTCTCAAAACAATAGAAAAATATGTAAAAGTACACATTTTTTGATTGAGGGTTCACACGAGGTTTTAAAGGCCCCGACGGCAGACCACGATAAATGCTTTTTTTTAACCTCCGCCATCGAAGATCGGAGGTTACTGTTTTCACCCCTTTCTGTTTGTTTGTTTGTTTGTTTGTTTGTTTGTGAACAGTATTACGGAAAAACTCCTGGACGGATTTCGACGAAACTTGGTGGGGGGTTAGGTCTGGTCCAAGGATCATGCCATTAGATTTTGGACTTGGTCCAAAATCCACTATGGCCGCTATGGCGGCCAATTTGAAAAAATATTTGAATTTTTTTTTTTGCATTTGTCCATGTTTTAAGTGATTTCCAACCCCCCACCCCCCCACAAAAAAAATTGTTAGAGAAAAAAAAAATTTGCAACTTTTTTTTTTCAACAAAATTTAGATTTCTTTTTATTTTTTTTTTCATTTCTACATGTTATCAGTGATTTCCAACGAAAAACATGCCAAAATTATAATTGCAGCTGATTTTGGAACTTCAGGTGGAGATACCCACGTAAAATCAATTTCTGTCTCAAGGAATCTAGTTATGACGAATGAATTGAGTATGTAAAAGGGAAAGTTGCAAACTATATCTCTGTGAGCACTGTTGACGTCAAATTGAATGAATAGGATATCAGGTTCACTTGAGTGACCTCGCAGTATTGGCGGCGGAGGTTTTGCACTCTACCGAGTGCTCCCCCTCTAGTTTTTGTTGTTTTGCATGGATGTTATCATGATTTGTGTCAGGTGTTGTGTATTTTGAATCTATAAGAGTTGCAGTTGTGTTAGTCGCAGATTAGCAGGTACAGGTAGTCGTCGACTTACGACTGTTCGACTTTACGACCACGTAAAGTGGCCCCAAAAAAAAAAGTTTTTTTTTTTTTTGTATGTAAAATATACGTTGTTCGACTTACGACCAAGTCGCCTTACAACCGATTGGTCGGAAGCAATTGCGGTCGTAAGTCGACGACTACCTGTATTTGTATTCGTTTTATTGGGAGAGGTAAAGTGAGGCCTACTTGGGTTTGTGTTCCAAGTGTAGTGGTTAAGTCAGTTGGGGAAAATAACAGAAATAGAGAGTGAGATAATTGGGAAATAAGAAGAAGAGAAGAAGATTACAAATCAAATGATAGATGCTTGATGTGGGCCATATCAGGGAAAGAGGAGGCAGACGGTACTCGCTGTTATCGGAAGTATGTGGAAATAGCCCACTTGAGAAGAGTTATCCCTCAGTTGAAATAACTGATAGATACTTTACAGCGGGTAGTAGAATGTGAGGAATAATGGTGTGGAGTGCAGGGATCGCAGGGAGCGGTGGGTGCCGGCATTGTCGAGGGAGCAGCGGGTGCCGGTATTGTCGAGGGAGCGGCGGGTGCCGGCATTGAGGAGGGAATGGCCGGTGCAGGCACTGTCAAGAATGCGGCAATAGAAATTGGTAGACATGAGGTATGGGAGACAGTTTTTGTGAGTGATGAGACTGTTAAGTATGTAGATTCTTCATTCTGCAATAAGAATCGTAGACATAGAATTCTGTGCAGTTTTGATGGAGCAGGAGTTTGGGACATTGGAGTAAGGGTAAACGATATCGTATCGAGTCATGGCTGGAAGAAGTTGATTGTGGTGTACACCTAGGTGCGAATGATGTAGGGAAAGTTTACTCAGAAATTTTGAAAAATAGATACAGGATATTGGTTGGGTATGCTGCTGAAAACAAGGGTTGTGTGGGAATGTTTTCTGGGATTCTCCCAAGATTAGTAAACGATATAGAAATTATGAGCAGAGTGATAGATGTCAACCAGTGGCTGGAAGAATGGTATAGGGAGGAAGGTTTTGCATGTAAGAAGCAGTGGGAATCATTTCAGGGACAAAGGGAGTGTTTTGTGAATTATGGCCATATGTTAAATAGAAAGGGGGCAGAAAAGTTTGCAGTGGGAATTGAGGAAGGAATTCAGGCTTTTTTTTTTAGGTCAGTGGAGGGTGGAGAAGGCATTAAGGAAGGAACGGATGATGTGATTGTGATGAGTCAGGCCAGGCAGGAAAATAGAATTTCAGGTTAGAGAAAAGTGAAACATATTCCATACCAATGGTAGGATTTTATGTAATAGGATGGAAGAGCTTGAAGCCAAAGTAGATAGAGAGGAGCATGATATAGTTGCAGTGAGAGAGACATGGTTTAAGTAGTCGAGAGTAACTGGAGGACACGATTAGAAGGCTATAAGCAGTGCTGGATTAACCATTAGGCAGACAAGGCATGTGCCTTAAAGGGCCAGCCAAAAATTCAGGCCAAAAATTATTTTCACATTAAATATGTCTTTTTTTTTGTATTTAATATTTTGTTCTTGAATCAGTTCATCTTTTGTCTGGGGTCCATTTCCATGAGCCTGAGATCAAATTTAAATTTTTCAGGCCATTCTCTAAAATTTCAAAATGTGCCTTAGGGCCAGCCGAGGCTTAATCCGGCACTGGCTATAAGGTGTATCGGTGTGATAGGAAGGAGAGAATAGGAGGAGGAGGAGCATTCTGGGTAAAGGACAGCATTGCATCAAGAGAAAGGGGTGACATTAAGGATGGAATTAATGGAGAGGATTCTGTATGGGTAGAGATTAGAGATTGTAAAAACAGTATGATACTGGTAGGATGCTTTTATAGTGCTCTGGGTGTGGAGGAGGAGGAGGAGGAGGAGGAGGAGGAGGAGGAGGAGGAGGAGGAGGAGGAAGGGGGAGTACAAGAAGAATTCAAAAGGGCATGTGGTAAGGGAAGAGTATTGATTATGGGGGATTTTAACTTGCCAAGGATAGATTGGGTCCAGGAACAGGGAATTGGCAGAGCAGATGAGGATTTACTAGTTTTAGTCAAGGATTGCTTTTTAACCCAGTTTGTAGATAAGCTCATGAAGGGGTGGTGGGGGGGGGGGTGCAGCGCTAGTCCTCCTTTTAAGTAACTATCCCAAAATGGTGGAATAGATGGAGGTAAGGGAGCATTTAGGAACAAGGAGGTGGAGGTTGAACCTCTCAACATATCCCCTTTCTCCTGCTGTTCCCTTTGTTATGTTGTGTCCTGGTCTGTTCTCTGTCCTAGCTCTAATCTAAGAGTAGATCAGGCTCCGGGTCCTGATAATATGCACCTGAGGGTATTGAGGGAACTTGCTGAGCAGGTAAGCGAGATATTAACAGATATTTTCAATAGTTCACTGGAGTCAGGACAGGTACCGGAGGATTGGAGAGTAGCAAAGGTAACACCATTATTTAAGAAAGGATCCTGAGAATAATTGGGAAACTATAAACCTGTTAGTTTGACTTCAGTTGTGGGGAAGGTGTTGGAGACATTAATTAGGGACCAGATGAGGAACCATTTAAATAAATACAAACTAATTAAAGGTCGTCAGCATGGGGTAACCAAAGGTAGTTCCTGTCGAACAAATCTTTCAGAGTTCTATGAAGCAGTGTCTGATTGGATGGATGAGGGAAAGGCAGTGGACATTATATATCTAGACTTTAAGAAGGCATTTTATAAGGTACCACATTGGAGGTTGTTAGCCAAAGTGAAGGCTTGTGGAGTTGCTGGTCAGGTAGTTAATTGAATTGCAAACTGGCTAAGGTAGGAAGCAAAGAGTAGCTGTGAGTGGGAGGATGTCTTGCTGGGAGGATTTAAGTAGTGGGGGTACCTCAGGGATCAGTACTCAGACCATTACTATTCATTATTTACATCAATGATTTGGATGATGGGGTGAAGAGTCGGCTTTCCAAATTTGCAGATGAAGCAAAGCTTGGAGGTGAGGTGGATAGCAGAGGGGGTGGTGATCAGATTCAGGAATGTATTGATACTTGTATAGATTGGGCAAAAGATTGGCAGATGGAATTTAACCTGAGCAAGTGTAAGGTGTTTGGGGATGGTGAAGAACAATGAAAATAGAGATTACGTGATGTAAGGGGTAATTTTGGAGCGTGTCACACAGGAGAAGGATCTGGGAGTGGTCGTAGATATGAGAGGTAAGTAGGCAGCACAATGCCAGGCAGCTATAGGTAAAACAAATAGGGTTTTAGGTTGTATTCAGAGGGGGATCATTTATAAATCAAAAGAGGTGGTGTTAACATTGTACAGGAATTTAGTGAGGCCACATCTAAAACATTGTGTGCAGTTTTGGTCACCACATCTTAGGAAGGACATAGTTGCCATCGAGAGGGTTCAGTGCAGGGCTACTAGATTCCGGGACGAGATAGACTTAGCTATGAAGAGTGGCTGAAGGAGACAGGGCTTTATACATTAGAAAGGAGGCAGTTACGTGGAAATATGACAGATGTTTAAGATTATGAAAGATACAGATAAAATCAGTGCAGATGAATTATTCAGCAGAGTGGACAGTGATAGGACCAGGGGCCATAGCCTGAGAGTAAAGAAGAGGAGAGTTAAGACGTAGGTACCTGTAAATATTGGATATAGAGGGGTATAGGGATGTTGGCAGGACTTTTTTTGGTAGTGTGATTATGGATGGGTGATTGTGTGTGTTTGTGTGGAGTGTCATATTTATGAATGTCTCGTAAAGGGATAGTGCGTGGTTGGTGGTGTGTATTTCTCACCCAAAAACCACCTCCCCCCCCAACACCCCACCCCACCCCCAAAAAGAAATAAATAAATAAAATAATTTTAAAGCGGTGAAGCCACTTTGTCCGTATTTCATATGTCCGTCCATCCATTCATCTGTCTCTTAAGATTGAAGAAGAAGTAGACCCTTTATAAAGGTTTCTCAAGTGTAATTATAACTAGCATAACCCGCGCTCTGCGTGACATGTTGGGGTGGGTGTGTTTGAGAAAGGAACTGATGCAGAGTATCAGTAGTAATTTTACTTTAATGCAGTAAGTGGAATACGATTTCATTGTTTCAGAACCATTTTATTTACTTTTTTTTGTACCATGCACCTCATATAGTCTTTGAGATAATGTAAGCCGAATATCACGTTACTCGAGCGCAGAACAAAGTCGAAGATAGCGCGACACGAAACCACAAACTCGGAAACAATATATAAGATGGGTTTCGTTCATTTCCAGCCCTGCCTATTTCATATTAAAAATGCCAAACTGAACCGCTTCCTCCGGACACGAGTGCTATTATTATTTTAAAATTTAATTTAAAATATGTGTATTTCCACATTTTTATTTTGGCACCGTTAAGATATCCCTAAGCGTGCCACATTGTTCTCATCTCCGCTTCTCCTCCTTTTATGGAGGACATGGGGCTGGACCAGTCATTGGACATTAGCAACCGATATGTTAACCCATCCGAGGTTTGCTGATTATCCTTGCAAACCTACAGTGTCCTGCTCTCGTCTGTAATGATGATATTGAGCTAAGTTGGCATATTGTTGAGTAGGTATCACCGAAGGTGCACCTTTGTTGGTCTAAACGGTTTTATTGGCTGACTTTCTTACTCTCATTTGTTTCATGTGCCAATGAGATAACCAGTGTTAATCCAGTAGTCTTTGAACCTTGAGCCAATGCTGATTTTACCTGCCCGTGCCAGATCGTTTGGGAAAGCTTTCTGCAGTGCAGTCTTGACAGCATTCCGAAGCACAACGCTATTTGAGTGTTTGTCCTGGTTGTGAGTCCCTTTGTCCAATCAGGTGGACCTTCTTCAAGCCTTCAATTGGACACTTTTTTTTTTTGGAAACATTACCCAATGACCACTGGAAGTTTTATTTTTACTTCTTCTAAGGATCTGTTGAAGATAAAATCTCAGTCATGTTGGTAATGTTGAAGGTCAGGCTGGATGTATCTGTCTTACGTGCTGCACTTTGGCTTTTTTTTTGGTCCATCTCTGTGTCAGTTTTTCTGAGCTGGTTGTAATTTAACTTTTGCACGCACAAAACAATATCCTGCAGATACTGGCTGGGTGTGGGTATCAGTATGACCACTCCTCATTTTCATAAATGCCAAGGTGAGCCAATGAAAAAAGCCAATAATTCACAAGGTTTCGGAAAAGCGATGATAATAGAAAACCTATACGCCAAGAAAACCTATAGAAAATCAAGACGCCAAGGTGAACAATGAATAGCCAAGATCTTGTGAAAAAAGCCAAGGAGTGGTCACACTGTTGGGTACCTCTCTCATCAGCCACATCACTGCAGCAAAGGACTGCCCTTCTGAACTTGGTAATGATCAACTATACTCATTACGTCTCTTGTTCTTCCTCCTCTTAAATTGGTTCATCTGATCACGTGCTTGTGAGAGTCAACATCTCTCTGGAAATTTTCAGTGAGCTGCCTCAGTGCTAGCGAGTCTGGCATTTCATTCAGGCAGATTGGCAGGGAATGCCAGCTGTCATCTCTCTTCAGGACTGGTCTCATATCTACCACCTCTGATATTATCTCACTCATCGTGGGACTTCTTCCACAGAAACCTGCCCTCTTATACACAGATTCATCCCATCTTCTCTTCAGTTATCCTACCGTTCATCATGATGCACTGACTCTCGTGGTGAGGCCAGCAAAGCCTGCAACCATTGTGTCCACTCAGAAAAGCCTGAAAACGTTTGTCCAACTTCAAGATTGAACTTTCAAAACTTGTCTCCTTCCTCAAATACCTGTTGGCACCCTGTCAAGTCTGTACCTGGAGCATCCTCCCCCTCTTTCCCTTCCCTAATTTCAAATGGCACCACAGCCATGTGATCATGCTCACGAGAAGGCCAGATGCCTCAATTCTGTGTTTGCTTCCAACCCCATGCTCCTTGTACCCACCCCACCAAATAACACCCAACTGCTCTTGGACTCTGTCTTTTTCACCTGAGAAGGTGGATACGTTTCTGGCTACCTTAGACTCTGATCCTGCAACCGTCACAGACGGCATCAGCTCACGTGTCCTCAAAACCTGCTCTGCTGCTCTTGCACATCCTTGTTCTGTTCTGCTCTGCAACGGCAGAGCCTGTGGTGTTTGTTTTGTCATTTCAAATTAATCTCCTGCCCCATTGTGTGAAATGCCTGTCTCTATCAATCGTTTTTAAGCAGGTTCTCAGGCTCACGGATAAGCTTGTACCAGTGTACATGCATCACGTGTTGGTCAAGGATGTTGGGAGATGTCAGTGTACTGTTTAAAAATGAATTTCAAGGACGATGGACAGATTCACATGGAGTGTATGTAGTGTATGGGATTAGTATGCACACTTGAAATGAGAAAACAAAGTGTATGGGATTTGAACTTGGGATGGAAATGTCAAATCGGTCAACTCCAGAGACATACCGTATTCAAGGTATGGATTGGTGTAGATTTTGTTTCATTTCAAGCTTACAAGACCCAACTCATCGTATGTTGTAGAAGATGAGATGACTTGCAATTTTCTCTTTCCACAATGGATAAATATTTCGTTTTCTGAATATTTTTTTTACCTTTAGGAAGGAAAAGTTGTTGTGGAAGAGGTACGAAGCCATTCATACCGAGGACTGTTGTTATGTGGTGGAATAGAGGTTCTGAATCTGCTCGATTGATGACGATGCCAGAGACATTGCAGATAAAGTGAACTAAACAATCAGGAAATGTCTTTACGTAAACACGAGCACAGATAACACTGCAACAGCAAGTCATGATATCCCCTATCGATGATATCCTGCCAGATGTGTGGCTCTTCTTCCTATGGCCTCACCTCGTGCAAACTCCGTTGCCTGGTGATGGGATGCCAGTTTAAGGATTGTTTGTTGTTCTGCTCCCCTTGTAAATAGTTATCAATTTTTGCTCTTGATTATATACACTTGTGGTTATTCTAATGTTCTGTTGTCTAAGACGCTATTACTTGCTTTGTCATGACTGATCATGTGCAAAGCTGGTTATCTGGTCAATAATCCAGAGGGTGGGATTACCTTGGCAAAATGAGTTTACTCATGAGCCGTGAAATGTTGAGGTTTATTGTTTGTCGCTCCAACAGTTTTTAAGGATCGTAGATGGGCTGGCAGGATAGCCTCGAGGTATGCACACTCACCTTTGAGCTGTCTAGCCTGTGTTCAAAGCTCGACTCGGCTATAGATTCTCGACCCTGGTGTTTCATGTACAGGGCAAGGCATCAATGTGTCTGCTTTCCATCGGAAGGGCATTAAGCTGGAGCACTCCGCTGCCAGCACCGGTTGTCGGCAGACGGTAAAGATACCGAGGTATCTTTCCTGAAGAGTGGGCGAGTTATCGCCGGCAACCTGGACAAATGTCAAATTCCTGCTACCTACAGTCAAACATCAACCTGGCGAGAGACCTACAGTCGAACGTCAGCCATCATCATTACAGACGAGGGCACAACACATTGGGAATCGTTGGGATATTTAAAGAAAAGGGATTTTGTAAAGGGTTTGAGAAGAACTTGTGCATATAGATATAGGCTATACAGTATTACTTGTAAGATTGGATCGGCATAAGGAGACTGGACATATCGGTACCGTATGTCAGATTTTAACCTGGGGTCCTATCACCATAACCTCAGATCGGAACACCAAATGGGCCAAAACTGGGTAAAATCAGCATTTCATTAAAGCCAACACCCCAGCTTTGCACATTACTCATGATTTCTGAACTATCGCTTTGTGATGTCATCATTGTTATTTCAACAAAAGGACAACACAGCTTTTGCATCTCCACTCGGCTATGGGTGTGGTCCATGTGTGACTGTTTTCCGCCACAAGCTCTTGTTCTCGGACGGACCCGAAGCTAAATTTACAGCCGTGCCACCACGCTTTTCAACCAGTTGCACTCACAATCCTAAAATACTCTGCTCTTCAAGAACCCACTCCTCACCTTTGTATCCATTTTTTTTTTCCTCCAAAACTCATGTCTATCGGCCTATCCTCAGCTACTCCCTAATATTCTCTAAACGCCACATTATTATGCAATGCTGCCACGACTCAGCTACACACTGGAACTGCCTCGAGACAGTTTCTGGAATCCTAGCTGGAGACAGCAGCTTTAGCGATTTATTTATGTCCATAAAGCTGCCTTTTTGGCCAAACGTTATTTTTATTTTGATACAGTGTACAACTAGATGTGTTAATCATAAACCATGGTGGTTACGAGTTCAAAAGTCTGGTGACCGAGCTCACTTAGAAAAATAACAGAATGGGCCGGCCTCACTTGGCCTCACAGCGTACTTTGTTCGAAGTAAGGAACAAATCAAAGTATCCTTTTCTCAGTAATCGAGTGTGAACCATCGAATTTAATGCATCTAAGCGACTTGACATGATGATACTGATAATATTTCATGACATCATAAGCTCCCGATGGTGGCCGTGTTCCAGCATGTTCAAGGGAGCTGCCACCACGATTCGGGCTTTGATTGAGATTTTATCCAGCACTTTCACCATTTTGTGAGAATGGCCATTTCTGTAATCTTATGAACACACTCTTTTAGCAGCTGCAACCTCTCTGTCTCTGGATGTGAGATTTGTGGTTGTTATGTGGGCATTAAGCCAGCCTGTGTTTTTTTGGCAGTGGGTGGCTTGACTAGATAACTACTTGGACAAGAAGCTGAGGCTGAATCGATGCAACAACAACACTTCCTTTTCATAATGTTCCACTGCACATTGTCTTGAATGTTGTGACTTTTTTTGTTGGTGGCTATGTTTTATTCTGTGATATGTGGCTATAATACTGTACTGTACTGTACTGTACTTTGATTTATATGCAACATTGTTTAAAATACAGTACTTCAGTATTGTGTTGAAAATAAACTCAACCAATGCATGGGGAACACACGCGGTACGTTTCAAAAAAAGCTGAAAGCCATCACCGGTCGGAGAAGTTTTCCCAATTTGATTGTCGAAGTCCAACATTGCTCGAAGTACCATGTTCCCTCATTGGATATTATGGAAAACACTCGACATATGTTTACAGGGGTGGGAGGGGAGGAAGGAGTAAATGGAGAAAATGTAAGAAAAGGAGGGGAGGACATGTGCAAATAGGGGTGGAGGAGAAGGAGGAAAGTTGGGGGGGTGATGTGGGAGAGGAGAGGAAGCTGGGAGAAGCAGGCAAGAATAGGTGAGGGAATGGAAGTAGAATGTATTGGTCATAGCAATGGTGATGAAAGTAAAAAAAAAAAAAACCAAACAAAAAACAAACTTTTTCATACATGTTATGGAAATCACCATTACCTCCATCACCAAAGGGGGAGGAAGGTTACGCTTTCACCGCTGTCTGTCTGTTTTCTGTTTGTGAGCAGAATATCTTAAAAAGTTACGGACAGATTTGGACGAAATTTCTTGGATCGGTCGGGTGTGTGACAAGGACGAATTTATTTGATTTCGATGAAGATCCGAATCCGGATATGAGGTTTTTATTATGTTTAATTTTTTTTTTAACTTCAACATGATTCTTCACAATTGAAAGACGGGGCCAAAAACGATATTTAGTGTGATATTTCAAAAAAGTTGTGAACGAGTTAAAACAAAAATAAGCCGATGAGTTGGTTTGGTGACAAGACTAATCCTATTAGATTTTGGTTGAGGTCCAAATCCCAGAACCGGCCTATCGGTGGGACACGACATGTAAACTGTTCAACCTGGCAGAGCCGTTCACTCTACTGGGTGCTGCTGTTCTAGTTACCTATTGTGGGAGATAAACTTTATAACCGAGGAAAAAAAAAAAAAAAAAACAGCTTGGATGAGAAAATAAGTTTATTGAAGTGTTTTTATTTTTATTTTAGCAACACTTTTTGCCAAGTGTAAAAATAAATAAATAAACAAGCCGTCATAGACTGGTACTTACGAAATTGTCAACGTGATCTCTGACCTTGTCTAATAAAAGCTGTCTCCAGAGAAGGTAGCGACGCAAACCAGAAGTTTCTACGATAATTCTGTACCAAACCATCAAAAATTGAATTTTTGACCTCACTGTGACCTTGACCTTTGACCGATTTTGACCAAAATCTAATCAGCGCTAGCCACCACCCTCCTGAATCACGTGGTGTAATTTGACATTGGTAGCTTCTTCCGTTCTTGAGTTATCCTGCCTACACACACACACACACACACACACACACACACACACACACACACACACACACACACACACACACACACACACACACACACACACACACACACACACACACACACACACACACACACACACACACACACACACACACACACACACACACACACACACACACACACACACACACACACACACACACACTATACAATAAAAGTGTCTAAGATGGATTTCCTGTGTGGATCATTATAAATACACATGGATGTAATTTGTAAGCTTTCCTTGGGATTGATGCATACAAGTTGGCTTGTCAATGTGTCCTGCTGGAGAACATTTGTTACTGCCACACAGTCATTGTGAATTTGGTTGTGTTATCAGGAACTTTGTGATGACCCTCGACTCTTCGTTGACGGGATCAGTTCTCATGATCTCCAGCAGGGGCAACTGGGTAACTGCTGGTTCGTGGCGGCCTGTTCTTCACTCACCCTTAAGGAGAAGCTCTGGAGGAAGGTGAGGGTGTCTGAATGTGATAAAACAATCAAACTGATATTGTACTTCCCTACTGATATATACTTCTTACTAGTTTCTCTTTGTGTAGATAGCAGCCTTTGCATGCAGCAGGTTGGCGTCGATGCCAGTACTCTTGAATATTAAAGTGGTGAGATTGATGTGATGTACTGTTCATGGCTTGCTGCTCAGAACTTTGGACCTTGGTTTCAAGGCAAATGGAAAGCTAGATTGAAATAGGTGATAAACGAGTGTTTTGAAGGTGGTTCTTGCGTACGAGTTCTGATTTGTGAGCATTACCGGTATTTGGTGATCCCGCGTATCATGACCCACAGGTTATTCCAGATTACAGGGAGCAGGAATGGAACCCAGAGCACCCGGAGGCTTACTGTGGAATTTTTCACTTTCGCTTCTGGAGATTTGGAGAATGGGTGGACGTGGTGATTGACGACCGGCTACCCTCCCGGAATGGTCAACTCTTGTATTGCCACTCGAACGCCCCAAATGAATTCTGGTCGGCCCTGTTTGAGAAAGCGTATGCCAAGTGAGGGCATGTCTACACTCGCTCCACTTTAATAAAAATCCTTTACTCAAACAAACTTCACAAACAAATCCTTATTTCAAACATTCTATTTTTACTTGCTCACCTGCACAACCCTGCACCTTTGCATATCACCATAGAGCTAAACCTCATCTTGCTAAATGCACACAAAATAATGTTGTATTGTCTCTTAAATTTAGTGGGGAGGATGGCTCCAACTGGATTTCTTTCTCCCTCACCACCATACCTTTCCTTGTCCTCACATGCACATTCACCCACACCTGTAGGCTCGCAGGTTGCTACGAGGCACTAGATGGTGGTAACACAGCTGACGCACTCGTGGACTTCACGGGTGGTGTGTCAGAATCCATAGACCTGCTGGAGGGAAGATTCTCCCAGGACCAGCAGGTCTGTGACAAGCTCTTTGCCAACATGGAAAAAGCCTATGGTCGAGGTTCTCTTCTCAGCTGCTCCATTCGGGTATGTCGGGGTAGGAAATGAAAAAAATAGATTCTTCTTTTTCAACACGCGATCATGGGGGAGAATGGAGAAGGATTGTCGGTGTTGGGGGTTAGAGGTAATTTTTAATAAATGAAGTGCATGTGCGTGTCTGCACGGGTAAAAGTGAGAGAGAACTGAGAAACGGACAAATATGAATTCCTTATTTATTATTTTATTACAATGCAATATTCCACACTGGTATACACATATTTATTGTCCACATGTCCTTGGACCTTTATGAATCAATAAATAAGGGTCATTCAGTAAGTCAGTTACCTGATGTGAAAAGTCAATTTAGCGTGAATGATTAGTCATTTTTCCGCATTATGTCATTCCGACCTTGTATCTTACTTTTACATGAGATCTCACACAAGGATTTGTCACAAGACAGCTAGGCCATGGACTTAATGATACTTTGCCGGATGAAAAGAACATGCAACACAATAATGGTCTTCCACATATCGGATCTAAGCACACTCGAGGATTCATCAAAAGACCCACATTGGCTTTTGCCGCTATAAGATATTTCAAGCCCCTCTCCTGCTCCCCCCCCATTCCCCCACCCTCAGTGATGAGGTTCAATGTCTTGTCAATCCCATCTTGTGAGCACAGTTGTCTGTTTTATTATTAAGCAATTGCCAAACACTGATAACAATGGGTGGGAAACATTCTCAGGCTTTAACTTAGAAAAAATACAAACCATTACACTGTACAGAAATATCTTGTTACCTCCATCACCAAAGTGGATGGAGGTTGTTTTCTCCCCTGTTTGTTTGTTTGTTGGTCTGTCTGTCTGTGTCTGTGAGCAGGATATCTGAAAAAGTTATGTATGGATTTGGCCAAAACTTGGTGGACTGGTTGAGTGTGTGGACAATGATTAAATTTTGGTGAAGATCTTGATCCAGATCCAGATAGGAGAATTTTATAATTTTTAAAGTGATTGTTCACCATTCCATCCATCCATTGAAGCATACTCTGTGCGGAGCATTGGTGCTGCCGTGGCAGTCTCCTGGGCTATTGGGCACAATCCTGGATGGGTCGCCACTCCGACGCAGTATACCAGCAAGCTGGTACTCATTTTGCCGACCTCGGAAGGATGACGGGCAGAGTCAACCCCATCTGGTAGTAATTTAACAGCCAAGCAGGATTTGAACTCAGGACTCTAGTATCCCAAACCCACTACTCTAACCATTAAGCCAACACCATGCATGTGTTCACCATTGAGAGATAGATAACTATGTGTTGCACGATATTTCAAAACATTGTGGATGGATTATTACTTGATGGCAGAGTTGGGGAGGTTACAAGAACAAGCCGATTAGATTTTGGTTCAGGTCCTGATGCAGATCCAGCCTATCGGAGGGATACTAAATGTAAAGTGTTCAGCCTGGCGGAGGTATGCGCTCTACCAAGTGCCGTTCTAGTTGTTGTACTTTTAGTTTTTACTGTACATAGTCACATGCTACTTAGATGTTCCTTGACATCATGTGACAAATATATAATTCTGTATTTGACTCTCCACAAAGCACATGCATGTACACCTCGCAAAGAACACGCATGTACAGCAACACGAGGTGAAGTTAAAAATTTAATCTGAGTATTGCATTTCTTGTGCGTTTAAAATGTCATCCTATTATTACATATCCATTAATATGCACCTTGGTACATCTTACCGTGTCATCCACTCCATGTCTGAGTGCTCATAAGGGTGGGAATGAAAATGAAAGAAAATCAATGAATAGAGCTTTTACACGTGGGAACACACCAGGGTTGGTATAACAGCACTTCAGGCATTATAATAGGGGGGTATTCGTGGGCTTTAACCAAGTGTGTTTAACATCTTCCCATGTCTTTCGGCCAAGGTTAGCTTTAGCTTTGGCGATGATAAAATCTGAAAAGAATTCTTGCCTTCGGATTGCCCCCAAACTTCCAGTGACGTTTTGAAGTTTTTATTTCGAAAGGAAGATTTAACATCTCAAGGTCTGTGGCATCATAGCATTTCTTTAAACAACAACAACAACAAATGCTTTGAGAGGTCTTCTGATGTGTGTGTATATGTATACACACACACACACACACACACACACACACACACACACACACACACACACACACACACACACACACACACACACACACACACAGTCATGTCCAGCGGTTTTAACCCCTACCTGGACGAATGGCAAAGCTTCTCCCTTGAAGGCGACAACCGAGATGTGAAGATTAAGGCGCGCATGGGAAGGGAGCGCCATGGCAGCAAGGCGATCCACCCAGATGGAGCACAGCACAGGGGCACTGCGCCAAGACAGCACAAGGGGGGTTTATACTCGAACCCCACTACAAATACACAGCTTCAGTTTCTTAAAAGGAATACATTTAATGAAAAAAAAGAATATTTACAATGGACAATAATTCAAAAGGGTAATGATAATAATAATGAAATAATAAATCCTAAAGTCGAGGTGCCTCTCACACATCCTCAAATACAGACAAAGGGAACACAAAATGAAAAGAAAAACCCTTACTTCCATCTATTGTTGTACTTAGCTTGGCCCAGAGCTGATCCTTGTGGAACTTGGAATGGCGGCGCTTCTATCTGAACGTGCAGACGCGCACAAATGGTGCTTCTCTCGTAACGGGACAAACGCACGCCAGGCAATCCGCGAGCAGCACTCCACACTAAAGCCCAGAGCCCCAGTGTAACAGCTTCGTGTGCTCCGATCGTCCTCACCGACCCGACCAAGAGAAAAAGGTCAGCGTCTTGCTTCACTACACGAGCCAAATCACCTCAACACGAATTCAATGGACATGTCATCCTCCTCGGCATGCGCTCACCCTCCGCTCTCACCTCTCCAGATGATGCACCTCATGCCTCCGCTCTGATCACGGTTCTTCACAAATGTGCCAGCCTACAGAGTCCGATGCCTCTCAATATGTGCCAGCCGATCTCTCGTCCAATTCAGTGTGATGTTCCTCCCATGCCCTCTCAAAATGCACCTCACTCGAGTCTCAGAACACTCATCCACTCCGATCACGCTAATATATATCCTCTGCCTCCGGGGCGTGGCCTGCTCGCCCAAAACCCGGGAAGGCAGGGCTTTCGGCCTGTTGGTCGTGGATTTTGGGACATGTTCCCCAACTTTATTGCCGATCTTGAAATATAAAAACATAAGGGAAAAATCACAGAAAGCAATCACATACTGGGGAACTTGTTCATATATATAAATTTTATTTTTGATTAAATTTTTGGGCGGGGGTAAGCAAATTGAAGGGGGGGATGGGGATGGGGCGGGGGATGAGTAGGCGGGGGCAAGCACGCCCTGTCCAGTCCATGTCCCTCGAGTATAGGTGAGCTGGTGAGGGTGGTTGAATGAACGGAATCCGTCTGTGATGGGGTTTTGGCTAGTTCTATAAAATATCTTCATAGCCCATAATCATTTAATTATAAAATGATAACGTCATAATTCGGAAACCGGAAGTCGGAAGTACAATTATTTTACATCGGGACACTCCTGGGTACCTGTTCTGTCAGCATGTGAAGTTTGGTGAGGATCAGTCCAGTACTTTTCGCGTGCATAGGTCACAGAGAAACACACACACACACAGACACACAGACAGACACACTTTCAACTTTATATAAAAAGATATGTATATTTATACATGAATATGTGTAGATGTATGTATATGTATATATGTGTGTATATATATATATATATATAATATATATATATATATATGTATATGTATATGTGCATATATTATGTGTGTATATATATATATTGGGTGGTCCCGAGACTACCGTTATTCTCAGGTTTTCTGACTGTCTGTATGTCTGTCTGTTTGTTTATGTAATGGACAGCTCTGGAGGCCAGAGGAGTCAACCGATTTTGATGAAACTTGACTGGAAGGTTCATACCAGGATCGAGTTGTATGCTTTTGAGCACCATTGCTATGGACGCCACCGTTGCCGAGCAACGGGACTTTGAAATTTTTGAAAAAATCCGAATTTTTTTTTTCTTTTCGAAAATCAAAAATCGGCTTCCGCGCTTTTATGCACACTGTAATCAACCTCTTTGTCAAAAAATTTCAGCCTGATCCGTCAAAAACTGTGACTAGTATGCAATTATATAGCGACCACCCATGTTGCCTACCGGCTTGTACATGTATATATGTATGTATATATATATATATATATATATATATATATATATATATATATATATATATATATATATATATATATATATATATATATATGTAAGCCTGGTGTTGGCGTAGTGGTTAGGGTCGCGGCTTGGGATCCAAAAGGTCCTGAGTTCAAGCCCCGTTGGCCGCTTGAATTAATACACACCAGGAGGTTGACTCAGCCTGTCATCCTTCCGAGGTCGGCGAAGTGAGTACCAGTGTACTGGTCCCGGTGTATGCCCCGGTTCGAATAGGTATACCATATCCCTGTGTGTCGTAAGAGGCGACCAGGGTTGGCGTCAGGAAGGGCATCCGGCCATAAAACATTGCCTCAAGAAAAAGCCGAACCCCTGCACAGCAGGGAAAAATGGCTGTAAAAACGGTCATATATATATATATATATATATATATATATATATATATATATATATATATATATATATATATATATATATATATATATATATATATATATATATATATACAGTAGACTAGGTGTAAGTCGGCAGCGTGTAACTCGTCACTTCGCCTAAGTCGGCAGCGTCAAAAAGTCCCGAATTTATCTCATGTTAAATCCCTTTGAATAAAGGGTCATCCCTCTGTAAGTCGTCACTTCGTCTAAGTCCTCACATGTTGTCCATTCCCACGTAATGGAAACTCAAGTAAATTACCACTCCTCACTCGTCACACGGAACTGCTGCCTCATGAGAAGCCCGATTTCATGGAATCGTGATGCTCGCTCATTGGTGTACACCGCCAGTGATAGGCTATTTATAACTGCGTACACATGTTGATCGCACTGCAGGCAGGACAATGGCGACTAAGCCTAAGCTGACAACTAAAACCTACCAAGAAAAATACGACATTATCCAGTTTTGCGAGGCAAATCCACTGATCAAGAAAACAGACATAGCTGAGAAGTTGGACATCAAACGGCAGACATTGAACGATATCTTGAAGAATAAGGGCAAGATATTTGGACAAGTGGAGAAAATCGTGAGGCGGTGGTAAGTGTGAAATGCGTGAAATGTGTGTCCTTTAAAGATGTCGATGACGCGCTCATCATCTGGTTTCGGCAAATGTCGGCTCAGCCAAATATTCGGTTTCGGCCGATTCGGCCAATACTGTCTTTAGGTGGAGGATTGCCCAGCCAACATCATGGAATACAATGACCGGTTTGAATCCTTTCTCATGCACCAGATGCCCAAGAGTTTGAGGCAGTCAAACATAACGGATTACTTCGCGAAGAAGTAAAGGATCGATCGAGCTTAGTGTTGAAGTCCGATCATGGTTTTATATTGGCTTGTTTTGTACATTACCGCACTCACTTACACATAGGCATTGAGTGGTAATCATCACCACGATGACTGTGTGTCATGTAATTTGTCACCATACCATCACCGATGGTATACGAGTTGTCTTACAGAGTTGTTCATTATCTTTACTTTTGATAAACTGATTCATGAATTCCATCTTTGCTTGATCACGTTCCAACTCATCAACTCACCCCCACCTATGCCCCGAGGATTGTGTTTTCCTTTTGGTACAATAGCCAGCTCTCACACATATGTGTCCAGGCGACGCGTGACTTCATCCTTCACCCCACAGTCATCATGAATGTTCGCATACGCGTAAGTCGTCATATTTCTAAGTCGTCACTTTTTTCTCGGTCCCGATGGTGACGACTTACGCCTAGTCTACTGTGTATATATATATATATATATATATATATATATATATATATATATATATATATATATATATATGTATATGTATTTGTCCGAACTTTATACCTATTTTTACGATGATGGCTTGACTGCGTGACAACTGCGCCACAGTCAATGCTGAGTCATCATGAAAACCACTCCCGCCCTTAACTAGCCCTCAGCTAATTAGCATTATGTTTCCGCCGGTACTTTGGTGATTCATCTCCGCCCAATCTTTATTCATGATGGTTAATTTCTTCCTACTCATGATTCATGATGGTTCATTTCTGCCGACTCATTATTATTGATGGTTCATTTCTGCCGACTCATTATTCTTGATGGTTCATTTCTGCCGACTCATTATTCTCGATATTCCTGGTGTTGGCTTAAAGGTTTGGGTGGTGTGCTTAGTCTCCGAGGATCCTGAGTTAAAATCCCCTTCTGCTGTTGAATTAATACCAGGTGGGGTTGACTCTGACTGTCATCCTTTCGAGGTCCGCAAAATGAGTGCCAGCTTGCTGGTATCCTGTGTCGGAGTGGCGACCCGTCCAGGATTGTACCCAATACCGAAGGAAACTGCTTAGGCAGCACCAATGTTGTGCACAGAGTGTGGTCCCAATGTATGGATGGATGGATTATTTTTGATGCTCTTTGGTTCCACCAATCAGGTAATTCCGTCCTTTCTTTCTCTCAACCAATCAACATTGAGGACATTACATTGTAACTTGAAAAGTGAGAGCTTGCTGCTTCGTCATCTACTTGCGGTTTTATCCTGAGGAGTGCAAGTCTAAAAGCTTTGATAATGTCTCTTTTATTGAAATCCATATGTTTATGCATTTGTGTGTATATATACCAATATGTTGTTCTCCTTTCGGCTGCTCCCGTTAGGGGTCGCCACAGTGGATCATCCATTATGATCCGCATACTGATTTGGCAAAGGTTTTATGCCGGATGCCCTTCCTAACGCAACCCTGGTCACCTCTTATGACACAGGATTAAGGATTGGGTTTCGCCATGATTCTGGGCTGCCCTACACCCTCTCATAGCGCGGCCCAGCACAGAGCACCCGTCCTCAAGCGATCCTCCAACCCAAGCCTCCGAGTTGCCGGATTACAGGCGCACGCCACTACGCCCGGTTATATATATATACATATATATATATATATATATATATATATATATATACATATATATATATATATATATATATATATATATATATATATATATATATATATATATATATATATATATATATATATATATACATATATATATATATATATATATATATATACATATATATACATATATATATATACATATATATATATATATATATATATATATACATATATATATATATATATATATATATATATATATATATATATATATATATATATATATATATATATATATATATATATATATATATATATACATATATATATATATATATATATATATATATATATACATATATATATATATATATATATATATATATATATATACATATATATATATATATATATACATATATATATATATATATATATATATATATATATATATATATATATATATATATATATATATATATATATATATATATAATATTTTGTTGTGGATCTCCACCACTCCGGCGTGCGGGCGACCGCTTTTAGCTAATACGTGGCCGCACGCGCCCACCGACCGTGGCAATCCTTGTAGCAGCTTTCGGATCAACGCCAAAATCCAGCTACGGGTGTGTTTTTAACCACACCGTAGATCAGCCAACTTTTCTGTCCACGCGCTACAGGGTTGATCGCGAATTCTCGATGTACCTAATTATTCGTGCAGACAGAAATGCCGGGGATTTACACCTCAACGGAGCCTGCATGAAAACGAGCCACTTTTAAGCAGCTCGTTCCGTTTGCGATTGCCGAGCGGTTTATTATCGCCAAGCCCCGTCGGACCCGATTATCTTATCGGTTATAAAAACCAGCTAATATTCCGAACGCAATTACGACAGCTCAATGGAGGAAGGGACGCAACGAGCAGGTGAATATTCAACAAATGGGACATTTGCACGCATGCAGTCAAGGCAATGAATGGGGGGTAGGGACAAGACACGAGCAAACAAAAGAACTACAGCCGTTCTATTTATTATTTACACAATCACTTAGTCAGTTCACTACTTAAGGACAAGGCACCACAACTTTCATGCAAAGAAAACCCCAGGAACGGAAATGGTAGAACAGGACCCGTAGGCCTTTAATGTTTCCGCAGAGCTGTGAAGACCGAAAGAGCTCCGCGAGACCGCGCAGGTTACCTGCCACCCTCGTTGTGACTCGCTGGACGACCCCCAATGTCTCACCGTCAACACGGCAGCTGGTGTGATGGCGACTCGGTTGGTCAGGGCCTTGCCGTGTGGCCTGGTCGATCGGGCCTAGCCGACGACGCCTCAGAGGAGCGAATGGGCCTTGCTCTTTTTGAGTTGATGCTCTCTTAAGAGCCTGCTCACTCCTCAGCGTCGTTCCAACCGTCCCGGGGCCCGATCACCTCGGACCGTTATGCCGCTGGTTGGCTACTTCTCGCCGGCTGCCTCCACCGACCAACAGCCCTGCACTGGACTCAAACTTCTCCCCGACTCCAAGCTCCGCTCCTCAACTCGACTGACTCCTCTCCTCCACTGACGGCTTGGCGTCCCAGCGTGCCCTTTTATGGGCTCTGGGGGTGCGTTTGGTCTTTTACTTCTGACCTTCCACCCCCCACTGGCTCCGCCCCTTTTGTCATTTTGATCCGATCTCGCCGCTAAACGCGGAGAAAGCGGACATGGTTGAAATCACCGGCCCTCGCCCCCACGAGGGATTCCCTGCGCCTGTCGGCGGAGATGCCGTTCGTCTGTGGAATGCCGTTGCTGGCGAAAAGATGGTGGCGTTTGTGGAGATGAAGGTGAGGAGATATTGGCAGTTGTTGGTTTAGGTGGTGAGGAAATGGTGGTTGTGGCGACGGTGGTGAGGAGATGTTATTGGTTGTGGGGACACTGGTGAGGAGATGTTGGCGGTTGTGGTGACGGTGGTGAGATGTTGTTGGTTGTGGCGACGGTGGTGAGGAGATGTTTGTTTGCCAAAATAAAGATGGCAAAAGAATAATACTACCTCAAAGATCACAGCCCAGCACATGAAGAATTCCCATTAGACACCGGTGGGGGAAATCTATCTGGACACACACTTATCGACATAACTGATCTTCGGGGAACTTGAATGGTGTTCTGTGAATTTCCACAACCATAACAACATATATATGTATATATACAGTAGACTAGGCGTAAGTCGTCACCATCGGGACCGAGAAAAAAGTGACGACTTAGAAATGTGACGACTTGCGCGTATGCGAACATTCATGATGACTGTGGGGTGAAGGATGAAGCCGCGCGTGGCCTGGACACGTATGTGTGAGAGCCGGCTATTGTACCAAAAGGAAAACACAATCCTCGGGGCATAGGTGGTGGTTCATTGGTGAGTTGGAATGTGATCAAGCAAAGATGGAATTCATGAATCAGTTTATCAAAAGTAAAGATAACGAACAACTGTAAGACAACAACTTCGCCTGCTTATCACCATGATGGGATTGACCAACAAACCCCAGAGACTTTTCTGGCAGCATCTGCCAGAAAAGCCCAGTCTCATCGGCATTGTACACGTCCCGAGGCTGATACCTTTCCAAGATGTCTTTTAATTTGCCATCCTTCCAGTCGTGCATCACTGCCGAATCCACGCTGCCTGATTCGCCGCACTTCTTGACCTTGCCGATTCCCCACCTCACTTTGAATCTGTCTATCCAGTGCATCGGCAAGGTCTCGGCATCATCATGCCCGAGGTCCGCAGCGAATTTACGTGCCTTCAGCAGCAAAATTTCACCATCCAACCGAATATTTGGCTGAGCTGACATTTGCCGAAACCAGATGATGAGCGCGTCATCGACATCTTCAAAGGACACACATCTCATGCGTTTCACACTTACCACCGGCCTCGCGATCTTCTCCACTTGTCCAAACATCGTGCCCTTATTCTTCAAGATATCGTTCAATGTCTGCCGTTTGATGTCCAACTTCTCAGCTCTGGCTGTTTTCTTCATCAGTGGGTTTGCCTCACAAAACTGGATAATGTCGTATTTTTCTTGGTAGGTTTTAGTTGTAAGCTCACGCTTAGTCGCCATTGTCCTGCATGCAGTGCGATCAACGTGTGTACGCAGTTATAAATAGCCTATCACTGGCGGTGTACACCAATGAGCGAGCATCACGATTCCATGAAATCGGGATTCTCACGAGGCAGCAGTTCCATGTGACGAGTTCGGAGTGGTAATTTACTTGAGTTTCCATTACGTGGGAACGGACAACATCTGACGACTTAGACGAGATGACGACTTACAGAGGGATGACCCTTTATTCATAGGGACTTAACATGAGATAAATTCGGGACTTTTTGACGCTGCCAACTTCGGTGAAGTGACGAGTTACACGCTGATGACTTGCGCCTAGTCTACTGTGTGTGTGTGTGTGTGTGTGTGTGTGTGTGTGTGTGTGTGTGTGTGTGTGTGTGTGTGTGTGTGTGTGTGTGTGTATATATACATACATACATACATACATACATACATACATACATACATACATACATACATATGTATATAGCCTGGTGTTGGCGCAGTGGTTAGGGCAGTGGCTTGGGACCCAAAAAGTCCTGAGTTCAAGCCCCGTTGGGCCACTGAATGTAACCCCCACCAACGGCAAGGCCATCCTGCATATACTTTTACACTATGTGCGGTATCGTGTTCTTTGAACTTCTAGTGACATATGCAAGTGATGCTGTTTCAGGTATGCGCGATGCCGACTTGGGGGCGCGCGCGATGCCAACTGCATTGAAAAACAGTTGCTCTTCAAATGGGGCCGATGTAAAGCTGGCTGTCCCATCTGAATTTAGATTGGATGGCAAAAGATCCTTCTCTCATCCTAAAAAATCCTACGAATATATATATATATATATATATATATATATATGTATATGTATATGCTGCATATGTGTGTGTATATGTATATGCTGCATATATGTGTGTGTATATGTATGTATGTGTATATGTATGTATGTATATATATATATATATATATATATATATATATATATATATATATATATATATATATATATATGTATATGTATAACACCAGGGGGTTGACTCAGCCTGTCATCCTTCCGAGGTCGGCGAAATGAGTACCAGTGTACTGGGCCAGTGTATACCCTGGTTAAAATAGGTCTACCAGATCCCTATGTCGTAAGAGGCGACCAGGGTTGCGTCAGGAAGGGCATCCGGTGTAAAACATTTGCCAAATGACTATGCGGATCATAAAACCTATGCCAAATCCGTATGCGGATCATAACGGATGATCCACTGTGGCGACTCCTAACAGGAGCAGCCGAAAGAAGAAGAAGAAGAAGAAGAAGAAGACATACATATATATGTATATGATTTTTAAAAATTTTATTCAAAAGGGTGTCCGAATGTTCCTCCAAAAAGTATGTAAACAAGGTATGGATGATCACAAGAAATGATCATGTGAAACCATCCTGACATCTTTCTTTGAATAATGGTTGTCTCTATAAAAGACACTGTGTGCATGTAAATAAATAACGTGTGATCTCTCTCTCTCTCTCTCTCTCTCTCACACACACACACACACACACACACACACACACACACACACACACACACACACACACACACACACACACACACACACACACACACACACACACACACACACACACACACACACACACACACACACACCCACACACACACACACACACACACACACACACACACACACACACACACACACACACACACACACACACACACACACACACACACACACACACACACAGTCTTTTCTGGGAACAGTGGAATTTTGTTCACCCTTTTTTTCCCCCTTTTACTATTGCTATCCTTTCCTTGCTTCTCTTGTGCTCCAACCTCTTTTCCCTTTTTCTCTTTCCTCCCACATTACCCTGCCCTCCTCTTTCTTATGCTACCCCATTGTTTTTTTTCTCCATTTCACCTTTTTCCAAAACTACTCCCTTCCTCTCATTCTTGTGCACACATATTAATAATTAAACACTGCTACCCCCAACAATATTACTTGGACTATTAAGAGAAGTTTGTGTGTGTGTGTGTGTTGCTATCTTTCTCAGAGATGGCCAAACGGATGTTCATCAAATTTTGAAGTTCATCAGTGAGTGCCTGAGTGTTTTAGGCAATTTTTTATGATTTTTTTTGAAGATTTTGAAAAAAAGTTGGATTTAAAAATAAAGAAATAAATCACTCCATTGTGCCTAAGCTTTTTTTGCTATTTGAAAGGTAATAAATGATCCCCAATCCCATTTCTGAGTGGGTGAAGAAGTGTTTTTGGCCCCCACAAAAATAAGGAAACAAAATCAAAACTTGATTTTTTTTTTCAAAATGCCAATAGGATTAGAACAGCGCCAGACAATGCCGGGTACCCCTGCTAGTGCACTATATGATAACCCCCAGCTTACTGTCCTGAGGTTTCAACCCCTGCTGTAAATATTGGTGTTTTTGTGCAGTTCCCCATGGTGATCCAAGATGTAGCTGCTTGGGGCTTTCCATCATGGCTCTTTGCCAGGAACATTAGCAGACGAGGCAGGCCAACCTTGGCAAGCCTTGTCAACCCGGGCACTCTTTGTGTTTTTTTTTCTTTCTGTTGTACAAATTTTGAAATGGGACTTCACTGTTTTGTTTGCTGTGGCTGTATCTCTTTTTGCTTTATTTATGATATAGAGTTTTCAATGATGGTTTATGTCATTGCTTTAATCATTTTAGTTCACTTCCTCAATTTGTCTACCATCTCTTTACAAATAGATAATTTCTTGTTCTGTTCTTGCTTATCCTCTTTTCTCTATCGTTTTTTTTTTTCTCACTCCTCCTCCTCCTTCTCCTCCTCCTCCCTCTTCCCCTTCCCCTCATCTCCCCTGTCTCCTCCCACACCCATTCTTCTTTGCCTTGCTTCCTGTGCCTCCACCTCACCCATCTTCTTTCTTTTCCACACTCATCCTCATTCATCAACCAGCTGCCCTCCTCCTGACATGAATACTTGTTTCCATCCATTGCTTGCAGGCAACATCAGCTGATGAGATGGAAGCGCGCACACCCACTGGCCTTGTAAAAGGTCACGCCTACTCTGTGACAGATGTACGACGTGTTCGACTTGGCCAAGGTCTCATTGCCTTCTTTAAGTCTGAAAAACTGAACATGATCCGCATGAGGAACCCTTGGGGACAAAAGGAGTGGACTGGTCCATGGAGTGATGGGTAAGTGGGTGGTGCAAACTCAAGCAGTGAAGGAGATGCATTACCCCAATTTAATGAAGTGTATAATTCTCCATCCAGAAATGGGTTGGATATGCTGTGATTGATTAACTCACTTGTCAAAGGGCTGCAATGGAAGGCAGGGACAGGCAATGCTGAATTAAATTACACTTTTTTTTTTGGATTCATTGTCGAGGCTCGTATGAGAGCTAACACACAACATACAGCAAGGGGGGCATGAGAAGAGGGGCGGGAGTGGGAAGGACAAAACGGTGGGGAACAGAGACATCAGGAGATCTGTGGAAGAGAGAGGGATGGGGCAGGGAACACGGGGTATACAAGATGGACATTACAGGGATTTTCAGGAAGGAAAGCAGGGAATTTGAAGGAGGTGGGTTTGGGGTGGTTTAACGGGGGTAGAAAAGATTGAGGTTTTGGATGGGGGAAGATAGGTGGTGGTGAACAGCTGTTTTGAAGGCTTGGAGGGAAGAATGGGATTGAAGAGAGTGTGGGAGTTTATTCCAAAGGTGGGAAAAAAGAGGAATGAAAGAGTGAAGGTGAGCAGTGATTCGTGGTTTTGGTAGTTTTAGCAGAAGGGGGTTGCTGGCAGACCTTGGGCACCCTGCGGAAATATGGTGGGGACATATCACAGACAGAACGTGGGGGGGGGGGGGGGGGCGAGACCAGAGAGGAGATGGAAAAAAAACAGAAAGACCACCGAACTGCCTGCGGTGAGAGGCCCAAAGACTCAGCCTCATTGTGGGAGATACCAATGATCCAAAGCAAATATTAAAATATTCCTAATAATTTCATACTCATTGTCAATTGCAATTATCAGTTTCATGAATAATACAAATTTGGGCATAATTATGATCTAGATGTCAATTTCCATTGTATTTGACCACAGGTTTACAACATATTAAGGGCTAAGCAAATCACATGACAGGGCTTGGAGTCTAGCTGCAAGTATGTATCGAAACAAATGTGACATTTTTAGCAGAAACTGTAATGGTGTCTACTGCTTTGGGCTCATAAGACGACAATTGTGACACGTCAGCAATGGGATATCCACCCCAAAGAGGCGATGCCGATTGAATTGAATTTCAGGGTTTGTTTTTTCGAGAATTAAAAATAAATTATTTGCTCACTTGAAAACCACAGGCTTAAAATGAAGAATGATTGAGTAGATTAACTTTTATTTCCATTCTATAAACAATGATTTCTGTAAATCTAGATATACAAGGAGACTATTTAACTTGATGTCACAAATTTACTTGTTTTCTCTCCATTAATTGTTTGTTCAATTAACTTCATCTAAGTTGATACCATATCCCTTTGAAATCAACTTTGGTATCCCATTTAATCCAGAAGCATGGAATTTGCCAATGAACCAGTACCTGGTTGACTTTTTGCGAGTAGGATCTTTTGCCATCCAATCTAAATTCAGATGGGACAGCCAGCTTTACGTCGGCCCCATTTGAAGAGCAACTGTTTTTCAATGCAGTTGGCATTGCGCGCGCGCCCGAGTCGGCATCGCGCATACCTGAAACAGCATCACTTGCATATTTCACTGGAAGTTCAAAGAACACGATACCGCACATAGTGTTAAGGTATATGCAGGATGGCCTTGCCGTTTGTGGGGGTTACATTGTGGAGAACCCTGTAAGCCACCAATCCACAAACTTAGGGGATAATGGGAAAAATAGGGTTCGGGACTTCAAATTTAAAATCTCTTCAAACGGTACACTTAATTAATGTTTGTGCATTTTTTTTTTTTTTTTGCTCTTTATTTCCATGAATAAAAGAGAAACTATCTTATAATGGAGCAAACGTATATGATTATGTGTGTATATTTATGACTAAAACATCTTCAAATTTTCTTCAACAAAATCCTCCATGTTGTTTATATGTATTTAAAGCTAACCTAAGAAACACATTCATGACTTGAATGCATTCATCAGCCCTAATTTCATTATTCATCAGCTTTGACTTGATTAATCGAGATTGAGATGTGGACAAAAGGAAATATATGATGTAAAAACCTGGCTGGAGGTCCAAGGCAAGCGGTGTGTTGGGGACATGTCTGCTCTGTCAGGCTGGCAGTTCAACTTTCCCATCCAGTTTTTGATCAATTTGTGTTGACCTTCCCTTGCAGCTCTAACTGATCATTTAAAATCAAATAATTTGTGTTAAGTTCCTTTTTATTTCTACGTGTTTGGTTCTCACTTCTGATTTACAGTATATATTCAGTCAGAGCACAAAATATATTTGGTCAACATCTCCCCAAGCACCATCCACCCCATCCCTCATCCCTCATTCTCCCACCTTCCTGCCACCATTCACTCATATTCCCCCACAATCCCTGATCCAACATCACACCCACTAACCCATATTCACCTTCCCCCACCCACCTTCCCTCACTCCCGGAGAAAGCAGGCATGGTCAAAGATGCCCATGCCTTTGCAGTGACATGTGGTGAGGTGCATGAAGCACACGGATCCACACTAGTACATAAAAAAACGAAAAACATGGTCAGTCAGTCTGGCCGTGAAGCCATGAGGCTATATGTCTATTAATTACTTACTGTTTGAACATCAGTTGCATCCTGACTTCACACATGTATGTCTATTAATTACGTACTATTGGAATGTACCTTTCGACCCTTTAGACTGCTGAGACCCCTTCGACCATTGAAGACCCCTAAAGACTCATAGGATCCAAAAGACCCAAAAGCCCCTGAGGACCCAGAATACCCCAAGGACTATGAAGACCTATAAGACCCAGAGAACCCAAAAGATACAAAATACCTCAAAGAACAAAAAGTCTTCAACAACAGCACACATACCCAAAGACTCAAAAGACCCTTAAGACTCCTTTTACCTTGAAGAACTTTTCAACACTTTAGACACCTTTACATCCCTTCACCCTTTGTCCTTTAGACCTTTTATACCCCTTTGACCCCGAGAACCTTTAGATCTTTACACCCCTTACCCTTTAGACCCCTTAGACCTTAACACCATTTAGACCCCTTACACCCTTCAGACAGATTAGACAGCTTGGACCTTTGACCTTTTAGAGCTTGAGTCCAGTTGGACCTTTTCAGACCCTTTTTACATCCTTGCGAGATTAGACCCTTTCAACCCCTTTAACACTATCAATTATTGGAACCGACCAGGTAGACATTTTGAGGTTTGACCGCCCATGTTAATTCGGTGAATAAATGTGGAAAATAGTTCGCCAACGCGCAATTATTTGAGCGCATTGATCGCAATCCATAAACCTTGCCTCAATAAATTAATTGCGATTATATGGAATCCACGAAGGGGAAACGCACAAACGGCAAGGCCATCCCTCCTGTTCTTCAATTTTAATAAAATAATGATTTTAAAGATCATTTTTTTTTTTTAAATCCAGAAGTTTAGCGCTACTGAAGCAGTTTTATGCACCAATCACTCTTATACACTGCAATAAGACAACATAGCGTCACAATCTAGGAGACTGAGACTTTAATGATCAGTGCAGAACCATTATGGTGGCCTCTTCTTCACCCTGATTAACATGCAATGCCCTCAAATGCCACATGAATATATCAATATTGTGCATGAATCTTGGAAGTATTATAAAGGTGATTTGTGTTCTACAGTCTTTGAGTAGATAACTTACCGTAATTTAAATAAAAGTTTAAAGAGCTGGAAGGCATATAAAAAATTTTTTTTCCAAGTTTTACCACCATTTCACACAGTGTCTGTTACACTATCCCATCGCACACGTGACATGAGTTGTTTGTGTCATTTATAATGTCTTTAAAAACAGTACGTTTCATGTTTGGAATGATTTTCAACCTTGTTTGATGCCCGGGTAGGCAGACAGAGTAAAAAAATTATCTCACCTCTCTCTGTGCATGTACGGTTGGGACAAACAACAGCATGTGTACACAAAATGGTAGCACGCATACATGGAACAACAGCATGTGTACATTAAATAACAGCACTCGTACATGGAGAAACAGCACATGTACATAGAGTGACAGCTTGCGTATGCAAAATGACAGCACGCATTCATGGAACAGCATCTGTGTATGCAAAATGGCAGCACGTGGGAATGGAGCAACAGCACATGTCGATAGAATGACAGCTTGTGTATGCAAATTGGCAGCACGCGTACACGGAACGACAGCATGTGTACATGAAAAAAGCAATTGTGATTTCAGTATATATTTTTTTCAATTTCTGTGAGAGCAGCTATGTGCTTGCTCCAAATGGCCAGACTTGTATTTGCATCAGGTGTGTTTCACAGCCACCTGCGGACAAAAAATGGCTGCATCTACAGTGGTTATTCAGAATTTGCTATTATAACATTCCTGCGAACTAATTCTCTCACTCTCTCACCGGAGACAGGTCGGTGGTTTTTTGGTCTTCTACCGTCTTCTCTATTGACATCCTACCTCCACCCCCCCCCCCCCCAGCTCTGTCTCTGCTCTGTCCCCCCTATATTTCCTCAGGGTGTTCAAGGGCCACCAAAACCTCCCTTCTGGTGAAACTGCCAAATTCAAGAATCACTGCTCACCTTCACACTTTCCTCTTTTTTTTTTTTTTCCTGCCTCTGGAACAAACTACCACACTCTCTTCAATCCCACTCCTCCCTCCAGGCCTTCAAAACAGCTGTTCCCCACCATCTATTTTCTTCCTCCATCCAAAATCTTGATCTTTACTACCCCTGTTAATCCACTCCAAACCCACCTCCTTTAAATTCCATGCTTTCGTTCCTGAAAGTCCCTGTAGTACCGTCATGTTTACCCTGAGTACCCCGCCCCATCCCTCTCCCTTCCACAGATCTCCTGATGTCTTTGTTCCCCACTGTTTTGTGCTTCCCTCTCCCACCCCTCTTGTCTCCTGCCTTGTTATATGTTTCTGTGTATTCGCTCTTTCACGGGCCTTGACTTGATATCCAAAACAAACAAACAAACAAAAAAGTAAATTAATATTGAATGTAGGTCGAGATTAATTTTCATTTTGGAATTATGAAAACAGTGAGGAGCATGACAGAGTATTTAACAATGCAGAGCTTCACCAGAGTAGATACAGTGGATTATAATTTTTAAATCAAAATTTCTTAATTATTCCATTGTCGTTCAAATCTGCATGTGTGTGATGGAATTTTTTTTTTTTAATGCCTTGGAGTGAAAGATATTGATTATAGTAGATCTCGGTGTGGAAAAACACATCCTCAGGAATGGGCACAGCTAATTTCGACACAATCCACAATCAAACGTTAACCTGTAGTTAAAATAAAAGTAAAAATGTAGCCAAGGAAATGGCGACGACAACACAACCATATAGGTGAGCAAGAAGGCAGTGTCATGAATGTCTGCAAGGACAAAGAAAGGGCTGGCAGGATGGCCTAGAGCTGGGATGCCCAAAACCATGGCCCACGACTTCCCATTGGTTGTCCCTCAGAAGGGGGAGCACACTGGACATTAAAAATATATAATGATAACATTTACAATTGAAATTAGAAAACACAGCTTTGTTTTACACTGTCCATATCTCTATGAAAATGCTTTTAATCAGAAAAAAATATATATAATAGTATTCGCATGTGCTGAGTGTAGCAAGACCTCCACAGTGCAGTACGAAAAACACACGGATTATGGATACACAGCATGCTTGTGGCACACTACTTTAACGAGGTGGGATAAATCAACACCGTGCAGTGCCGTACGAGGTAAATAAATAATGGATGCTGTGATGCGACTGGATAGCCGAGGGTCATTGCTCGCGGCTGGTAAATAGTACCCGTGTTAAAACTGCAAATACGAGGGCTAATTGTATTACCATTTTTCAATAGATTATGTGGTGTAATGGAAGTGACGTGTATCAAGTGAGGGGAAGGAAGAATAACCACGAATAAAGACGTTGGAGTCGAGGCTCGTATGGTATCGTGTTTATTATCTCGTTTATGGTATGATCGATGACAGATATTAGAAAAATACAGGTATATTAAAGTATAACCCTGACCCCTCCCCTCCGGTGAAATTAAAAAAAAAATTGTGAGCAAATGTGGAAGTAACAGTGATGCAGATCGGTGTGCGATCGTTCACGGTGTAGACATGGAGTGCGAGGCAAGAAAGAGAAAGTGGGACAGCAGAGCGAAACGTCATTTTCGAAACGTTTTTTTGATCTCCCAGAGGAGATAAAAGATTCCAAGCAAGCAAGGGGGGGTGATGTGCAACTTCTTTGAAATGAAAAATGGCTGTCTGACCTCACTTTTCTTGTTGACAGCACTACTCAGCTCAATAATCGAAATGTGCAACTGCAAGGAAAAGATCAACTCATCAACCAGCTGTATGATAGCATCAAGGCATTTAAGCTGAAACTTCAGCTGCAAAAACACCACATGATAAAAAGTAACCTTGTGCACTTCCCCAGCCTGAAAGAAGTGAACCAGAGAGAGAGAGAGAGAGAGAGAGAGAGAGAGAGAGAGAGAGAGAGAGAGATAGAGATAGAGATAGAGATAGAGATAGAGATAGAGATAGAGATAGAGATAGAGATAGAGAGAGAGAGAGAGAGAGAGAGAGAGAGAGAGAGAGAGAGATAGAGATAGAGATAGAGATAGAGATAGAGATAGAGATAGAGATAGAGATAGAGATAGAGAGATAGAGATAGAGATAGAGATAGAGATAGAGATAGAGATAGAGATAGAGATAGAGAGATATATAGACATATATAGACATATATAGATATAGATATGCATGCATATGCCATGAAGAAAGCGGCTGAGTCTGGCAAATTCATCACAGATCTACAGCGAGAGTTCAGCTCTCGTTTCAAAGATTTTAGGGGCAACGAAAAAAAAAACTCTTCATTTGCATACCCATTTTCTTTTCATGTAGATAATGCACTTGAGGAGTTACAGATGCAGCTCATTGAATTTCAGTTCGACTCCATGTTGAAAGAGAGAAACGATGCAGTTTCCTCTCCAGGAGTTCTACAAATGCACCTGAGCAGAAAAATACCCAAGGATCAGGAGATGCTCTTCCTCTTCGGGAGCACCTAATTCTGTGAACGGACCTTCATCATGATGAACTTGAACAAAAACAGATTACAAGGAAACTTCAGTGACCCCCACTTGCAAGATGTGTTTCGCCTCTCAGTGAGTCAACTGCAGTCAAATGTGAATAGACTCTTGCGATCTCAGGATCAGTTTCATGTCTCCCATTGACCGGTGTTTCAGATGTTGTTCATTTTGCTGAGTGAATTACATGTGTTCCCTGAATGTCACTTTGGAGAAGAGAATACAGAAAGAGAAAGGATGAATATATTGCCCATGTTTCTAAGAAATATAATTGTGAGAGGGTATTTGAAACTCCATTTAATTGTTTCGGTCCGTGGCTCGCTAGTGAGATGTGAATATGGCCCTCAAAAGCTCGCGTGTTTGGGCACCTTGGCCTAGAGGTATGCACACTCACCTCTAAGGTGTCCAGCCTGGGTTTGAATCCCGATGCAGCTATAAACTGTCTTGCCAGTGTTTCACAGGCAGGGTGATTCATAAGTTTGT
>NC_140967.1:34173112-34223112 GCF_056783735.1 Eptatretus burgeri
AATATTCACGCATACGAATTAGGATCGCCTACATACTGCTCCAAACCACGCCTCCCTCACTTCATTTGTTTACGCACGAAAAATTAAGGTTGGATACTTTTTGAACACATCTCGTATAAACAGCTCTGGAAAAAAATAAGCGACCACTCCCAAAAAAATTTAAATCAGCATCTCTACATGTATGGCAGCCATTCCATTCCAGTGTCTGTTGAATTCCAACACAGGCACACCTCATTCTCCTTAGTGAGCTACTGATTATGTGATCACCTGAACCAAATCTTATTTAACAAGGAAAAGTATAAAAACCACTGCTGTGGTCATCACTATCCTCTTGCGATAGGACCAGCTGGATGGCAAAAACAGTGCTAGTAGTACCTCAAAAATAATTGGAATCAAAAAAATAACTATTGACGATGCCAAAATAATTGAAAAGAAAAGTTTTGAGTGAGGAAAAGAAGGGTTCAATTCTGGCTTTACTGGCAGAGGGATACAGTGAGCGTCCCGTTGCTTCCATCCTTAAAATTTCAAAGGCGGTGGTTCATAAGAACAAGGTCAAGCAGCAGACATTGGGGACAACAAAGCTTCAGACTGGCAGAGGGCGAAAACGACTTTCCACTGACCAGGATGACCACCAACTCATTTGAATGTCACTCAATAACCATAGGATGACATCACGTGACCTACAAAAAGAATTGCAAACGGCAGCTGGGGTGAAGTGCACGGCGAGGACGGTTCAAAACAGGCTCCTCGGGGCAGGGCTGAAGTCGTGGAAAGCAAGAAAAAAGCCCTTCATCAATGAGAAGCAAAGAAGAGCCAGGCTGAGGTTTGCAAAGGACCATAAGGATTGGACCGTAGAGGACCGTAGAGGACTGGAGTAAGGTCATTTTCTCTGATGATTCCAATTTTCAGCTTTGCCCAACACCTGGTCATCTAATGGTTAGACGGAGACCTGGAGAGGCCGACAAGCCACAGTGTCTCGCACCCACTGTGAAATTTGGTGGAGGATCTGTGATGATCTGGGGGTGCTTCAGCAAGGCTGGAATTGGGCAGATTTGTCTTTGTGAAGGACTCATGAATCAAGCCAAGTACAAGGTTGTCCTGGAAGAAGACTTGCTTCCTTCTGCTCTGATAATGTTCCCCAACTCTGAGGATTGGTTGTTCTAGCAGGACAATACTCCGTGCCACACAGCCAGGTCAATCAAGGTGTGGATGGAGGACCATCAGATCAAGACCCTGTCATGGCCAGCCCAATCTCCAGACCTGAACTCCATTGAAAACCTCTGGAATGTGATCAAGAGGAAGATGGATGGTCACAAGCCATCAAGCAAAGCCGAGCTGCTTGATTTTTTTGCGCCAGGAGTGGCATAAAGTCGCCCAACAGCAATGTGAAAGACTGCTGGAGAGCATGCCAAGACGCATGAAAGCTGTGATTGAAAATCAAGGTTATTCCACAAAATATTGATTTCTGAACTCTTCCTCAGTTAAAACATTCGTATTGTGTTATTTAAAAATGAATATGGACTTATTTTGTTTGTATTATTTGAGGTCTGAAAACACTGAATCTTTGTTGTTATTTTGACCAGTTGGCATTTTCTGCAAATAAATGCTCTAAATGACAATATTTTTATTTGGAATTTGGTAGAAATGTTGTCAGTAGTTTATAGAATAAAACAAAAATGTTCATTTTACTCAAACACGTACCTAAAAATAGTGAAACCAGAAAAACTGATAATTTTGCAGTGGTCTCTTAATTTTTTCCTGAGCTGTATATACACACACACACACACACACACACACACATATATATATAAATATATATTGTGTATATGTATATATATATATATATATATATATATATATATATATATATATATATATATATATATAAAAAAAAAAAATATATATATATATATGTACTGGCCTGCAAAATAATTGACCACCTCCCAATAATGCCATGTTTAGATGAATTATGAATTATGTAGAAAACATTTTTCAAATGAACTTTTTTTTTTCTTTTTTTTTTTTGAATTGGGGTACCCAGTCAAATGGACTGGGTATCCTATTCGCTATATATGCTAGATATCCCTTATTGTCGGGTTGTGTGTGTGTGTGTGTGTGTGTGTGTGTGTGTGTGTGTGTGTGTGTGTGTGTGTGTGTGTGTGTGTGTGTGTGTGTGTGTGTGTGTGTGTGTGTGTCTGCAACGCGAGGCTCCACAGCATGAACCAGCGAAGCAATTTCGATGAAACTTTGCCAACATTTGCAATATGTGCTGGGAATGTGCGCGTTTGAATTTCGTTGCCTAGTAACCACCCGTTGGTGTGCAGTGGCCGAAAAACCGCGTACAGTATTTTCAATACTTGTCCTTCAGTTCTGAATGTAGAGAAACGAGACTTCGGAATTAAACACTTCAAGATATTTAGAAAATTTTACTCGAGGCGATTTTTGATTGAGGTTTTATTTTTCAAATGGTAGTCCTTCAAAAATCGGGTGTCTATTTACCGTCATTTTTTATGAGGGGTTTAGGAAAGTGGGCGGAGCTTAGGGAAAGTGGACGTGGTTGATGGAAAGTGGGCGTGGCTTATGGAATGTGGGCGTGGCTTATGAAAAATATTGTGTGGCTCAGGAAGTGTGGTCAAACAAGAGCATTGAGAGAAGTTTATCGGGTTTTCCGTGTGTGTGTGTGTGTGTGTGTGTGTGTGTGTGTGTGTGTGTGTGTGTGTGTGTGTGTGTGTGTGTGTGTGTGTGTGTGTGTGTCTCTCTGCAATGCGAGGCTCCACAGCAAAAATCAGCAAACCGATAATTTATTTATTTACCGAAAACGATTCCCCCATCACACACCACCTCCAATTATTTATTTATTTGCTGAAAACGATTCCCCACCCACACACCACCTCCAATTATTTATTTATTTACCTAAAACGATTCAACGACCCACACACCACCTCCAATTATTTATTTATTTACCAAAAACGATTCCACCACCCACACACCACCTCAAATTATTTATTTATTCACCGTAAACGATTCCCCACCCACACACCACCTCCAATTATTTATTTATTTACCGAAAACGATTTCACGACCCACACACCGCCTCCAATTATTTATTTATTTACCGTAAACGATTCCCCACACACACACCACCTTATTTATTTATTTATTTACCGTAAACGATTCCACGACCCACACACCACCTTTAATTATTGGATTCGCTATATATGCTAGATATCCCTTATTGTCGGGTTTTCCGTGTGTGTGTGTGTGTGTGTGTGTGTGTGTGTGTGTGTGTGTGTGTGTGTGTGTGTGTGTGTGTGTGTGTGTGTGTGTGTGTGTGTGTGTGTGTGTGTGTGTCTGCAACGCGAGGCTCCACAGCACGAACCAGCGAACCAATTTCGATGAAACTTTGCCAACATTTGCAATATGTGCTGGGAATGTGCGCGTTTGAATTTCGTTGCCTTGCAACCACCCGTTGATGTGCAGCGGCCGAAAAATCGCGTACAGTATTTTCAATATTGTCCTTCAGTTTTGAATGTAGAGAAACGAGACTTCGGAATTAAACACTTCGAAATATTTAGAAAATTTTACTTGAGCCGATTTTTGATTGAGGTTTTATTTTTCAAATGGTAGTCCTTCAAAAATTGGGTGTCTATTTACCGGCATTTTTTATGAAAGGCTTAGGAAAGTGGGCGGAGCTTAGGGAAAGTGTACGTGGTTGATGAAAAGTGGGCGTGGCTTATGAAAATATTGTGTGGCTCAGGAGGTGGTCACACAAGAGCATTGAGAGAAGTTTATCGGGATTTCCGTGTGTGTGCGTGTGTGCGTGTGTGCGTGCGTGCGTGCGTGCGTGCGTGCGTGCGTGCGTGCGTGCGTGCGTGCGTGCGTGTGTGTGTGTGTGTGTGTGTCTGCAACACGAGGCTCCACAGCACAAACCAGCAAACCGATTATTTTTCAAATGGTAGTCCTTCAAAAATAGGGTGTCTATTTACCGTCATTTTTTATGAGGAGTGCCAGTTGGCAAAATACGCAATAGGAAAAATCTTGCCAGGCAGAGGAACAATTGTATGTGAACCAATATGTCTTGGCAATGAATCTTCGGCGGTGGATCGGTCAGAATGAAAAGCATCGTATCCAGCGCTTCGATCCTCGCGAATCCCTCATCGCCCACTGGCTTGTTTATTATTTTTCTGCTGACAATTTTCGGGTTCTTTTACTTTAAAAATCATTTTCTCAGGAGGGGTAAGTCCGATCAACACAAAATTTTCACCGTAGTATTATCTTTTATGATAGCTACTTGATTGAAAATTATTACGTCATCGGTCACGTGGTACGGGCGCCATCTTGAAAAAAAACCGAGAAACTCTGGACATCTGTATCTCTGAAACCGTGCAATGGAAATTTTTTTTGCTTCATACATTTTAATAAGCTCACCATGGGGAACACGGGTGATTTTTTGTGACGTCATTGGTGAAGGGGTATGCCGGTGAAAATTCGTCAAGTAGAACACTGCATGGGAAAAATCTGAAATTTCTTGAGCGTCATCCACACAACAAATCACCGTAGAAAAAATTTATTAAGATGTCATTGGTGACTTGGTTCGGCAGCCATCTTGTTTTGAAAAAAATAATTAAAAACATCTTCTCCAGAACGGCTGAACAGTTTGAGGCGAAACTTTACACCCACATTCCCCATGACATCCTTTTACAAGTTTGTTAATTTCTTATTGATAGGTCACATAGTTTGGTGGCCATCTTGAATTTACCCTAAAACCTTCAAACATCTTCTCCAGAACGGCTGGTCAGATCAAGGGGGAACTTCACATACGTATTGCACACGCGAAGGGAGTATAAGTTTGTTAATGAATAATTGATAGGTCACATGGTTTTGCAGCCATGTTGGATTTAAGAAAATTATTAAATGATGTTTTCTCTGGAACCACATAACCTATCGAAGCAAAACTTGGCAACTGTAATCTACACCCATGCCTGCATATACGGTAAAAATTATGACGTCACAGGTTTTGGCGGCCATCTTGGATAGAAAAACTCATCTTATCCGATTAACATGAAACTTCACACACATGTTCCACTACAAGACAGGAAGCAGAATATAAATTTATGATGTCATAGGTCACATGGTTTGTCAGCCATCTTGGATTGAAAATGAATAAATTTGAAAAATCTTATTCTCCAGAATGGCTGGATAGATTGAGGCAAAAATTCACACACACTTTCCCCAAGACATCCTTTCACAACTTTGTTAATTTCTAATTGATAGGTCACATGGTTTGGCAGCCATATTGAATTTACCTTAAAACCTTCAAATATCTTCTCCAGAACGGCTGGTCAGATCAAGGGGAAACTTCACAAATGTATTGCACACAAGCAGTGAATATAAGTTTGTTAATTTCTAATTGATAGGTCACATGGTTTGGCATCCATGTTGGTTTCAAGAATTATATGAAATAATGTTTTCTGTGGAACCACATATCCTGTTGAAGTGAAACTTAGCAACTATCATGCACAACAATGTCTGCATGTATGGTAAAAATTATGATGTCAAAGTCACATGCTTTGGCCTCCATCTTAGATAGAAAAACGCACCTTGTCTGATCAACACGAAACTTAACAAGCATGATCCACTGCCCCATTAGAGGGAGAATTTAAATTTATGTTGTAATAGGTCACATGGTACGGCATCCATATTGGATTGAAAATTAATAACTTTAATAGTCTTCTGCTCTGAAACGGCTGAACAGATTAAGCAAAACTTCACATGTATGACAGCCTCTCCATGACGAACAAAACGTCCTCCCCCCCCCTCCCCTTGATGTGTGACACATCATTTGGCAGCCATATTGGATTGAAGGAAAAATATTAATTAATGTTTACTCTGGAACGACTGAATTGCTAAATATGAAACTTCACAGTTATGATGTAGCAATCATGTGGAATGACGACTTGAAATTTCAACTCGATCAGCCCCATGGTTTGGTAGCCATGTTGGATTGAAGGAAAAATATGAAGTAATATTTACTCTGGAACTGCTGCGTCAATATTTGCGAAACTTTAGAATTATAATCTAGTCGAGACGATATGGGGAACATAGGTTTAAAATTTCAACCCGATCGGCCACTCGGTTTGGCAGCCAGAATTATTTAATTATTTGAATCTGAGAACTTTATATGTGTTGTTTTTTTTTTCCCCAGAAGGCTCACTTGGCTGCACCTGCATATGTTTGAGGGTACAGGAATAGCAATTCAGTTGATACCGATGATGGCCCCAGGAAAAATGGTCAAATGTGTACAAAATAAATAGATGGAACGTGGCCCGTTCCTCGGTCTTTAACTTTTGATTCCTGCGTTGCAGAGAAACATGTGGGGTCTCATTTGGTGGTACTGTATTTGTATCGAAGGTGGACGTCTGGGTACCCGGTCATCACTGCCAGCAGTTATAAAGTGGCAGTTATAGTTAGGGTACCCAGTCAAACGGACTGGGTAACCTATTGTTTTTCTTCTGTTTATTTCTTATTCTTTTTCCGCAGGCAATTTGCATGTTCTTTCGCTTTAAAAATCATTTTCTCAGGAACGGTAAGTCCGATCGACACAAAATTTTCACCATAGTGTGTATCTTTTATCTTTTATAAAAGCATACTTAGTTGATAATTATGACGTCGTAGGTCACGTGGTACGGGCACCATCTTGAAAAAAACCGATAAACTTTTGACATCTATCGATGAAACTGCAATGGAAATTTTTTTTGCTTCATACATTTTAATAAGCTCCCCAAGGGGAACATGGGTGATTTTTCGTGACGTCATCGGTGAAGCGGTTTGCCGGGGAAAATTCGTCAAGTAGAACGCTGCATGGGAAAAATCTGAAATTTCTTGAGCGCCTGAAAAAATCTGAAATTTCTTCAAATCATTGAAGAAGAAAAAATTATTTTGACATCATCGGTGACTTGGTTTGGCAGCCATCTTGTTTTGAAAAAAATAATTAAAAACATCTTCTCCAGAACGGCTGAACAGATTGAGGCGAAACTTTACACCCACATTCTCCATGACATCCTTTTACAAGTTTATTAATTTCTTATTGATAGCTTACATGGTTTGGTGGCCATCTTGAATTTACCCTAAAACCTTCAAACATCTTTTCAAGAACGGCTGGTCAGATCAAGGGGGAACTTCAAATACGTATTGCACACGCTGAAGGAGTATAAGTTTGTTAATAAATAATTGATCGGTTACATCGTTTGGCAGCCATGTTGGATTTAAGAAAATATTAAATAATGTTTTCTCTGGAACCACATAACCTGTCGAAGTGGCACTTGGCAACTATAATCTTCCCCCATGCCTGCATCTAGGGTAAAAATTATGATGTCACAAGTCACATGGTTTGGTGGCCATCTTTGACAGAAAAACGCACCTTATCCGACAAACATGTTGCACTACATGATTGGAAGCAGAATTTAAAGTTATGATGTCTTATGTCACATGGTTCGTCAGCCATCTTGGATTGAAAATTAATAAATTTTAAAAATCTTTTTCTCCAGAATGGCTGGACAGATTAAGGCTAAAATTCACACACACTTTCCCCAAGACACCCTTTCACAAGTTTGTTAATTTCCAATTGATAGATCACATGGTTTGGCAGCCATATTGAATTTACCCTAAAACCTTCAAACAACTTCTCCAGAACGGCTGGTCAGATCAAGGGGAAACTTCACATACGTATTGCATACGAGCAGCGAATATGTTTGTTAATTTCTAATTGATAGGTCACATGGTTTGGCAGCCATGTTGGAATCAAGAATTATATTAAATAATGTTTTCTCTGGAACCACATATTCTATCGAAGTGAAACTTAGCAACTATCATAAACAACCATGTCAGCATACACCATAAAATTATGATGTCAAGTCACGTGCTTTGGAGGCCATCTAGGATAGAAAAACGTACCTTGTCTGATCAACACAAAACTAAACAAGCATGATCCACTACCCAATTAGAGGGAGAATTTAAATTTATGTTGTAATAGGTCACATGGTACAGCAGCCATATTGGATTGAAAATTAATAACTTTAATAGTCTTCTTCTCTGAAACGGCTGAACAGATTGAGGCAAAACTCCACATGTATGACCGCCTCTCCATGACGAACAAAAAGTTCTCCCCCCCCCCCCTTTTGATGTACGACACATCGTTTGGCAGCCATATTGGATTGAAGGAAAATTATTAATTCATGTTTACTCTGGAACTGCTGCATCAATAAATGTGAAACTTCAGAGTTATGATGGAACCGTCATGTGGAATGAAGGATTGAAATTTCAACTCGATCGGGCCCATGGTTTGTCAGCCATGTTGGATTGAAGGGGAAATATTCAGTAATATTTACTCTGGAACCGCTGTGTCAATATATGTGAAACTTAAAAATTATTATCTAGCCCACATGTGACACATAGTTTTAAAATGTCAACCTGATCGGCCATGCGGTTTGGCAGCCAGAATTATTTAATTATTTGAATCTGAGAACTTTTAGATTTTTGTTTTTTTCCCCAGAAGGCTCACTTGGCTGCACCTGCATGCGGTTGAGGGTACAGGAATAGCAATTAAATTGATACCAACAATGTCCCCAGGAAAAAGGGCTAACTGCATACGTAATAAATAGATTGAACACTTTGTGCTACCCGGTTCATAACTCGTCTGTTCCACGCTGTATCGAAACAGGCCTGTATTTGTATCACTATTAAATAATGTTTTCCCTGGAACCACTTATCCTATCGAAGGGAAACTTTGCGACTCTCATTTCAATCTCATGTTGTGTCAAAGGCGGACGTCTGGGTACCCGGTCATCACTGCCAGTTGTTATAAAGTGGCAGTTCCAGTTATTATTGTTATTCTTCTGAACTGAAGAGATCAAATGAAGCACTGCTATAGTTGAAGGAGGTTACATGTTGGGAACACCTGCAAAAAACATGTACAAATCAAATTTCACTGGTTGTAAAAGTATTCAGCCTCTTCGGTCAGTACTTGGTGGAAGAACCTTTTGCAGCAATGACTGCTATGAGTCTTTGTGGGTGGGTCTCGACCAGCTTTGCACAGTGAGATGGTGAAATATTTTCCCATTCTTTAACTGAAAATTGCTCTAGTTCTGCCAAGTTTGATAGGGATCATCGGTGGATTGCAATCTTCAAGTCTCACCATAAATGTTCAATTGGGTTCAAGTCAGGACTTTGACTGGGCCATGCAAGAACATTTATTTTTTTCTTATTTAGCCTCTCCAGTGTGGCTTTTGCTTTGTGCTGCAGATCATTGTCCTGCTCAAATATGAATCTCCGACACAGTTTTAGATTTATGACTGATTCAAGCAGGTTTTCATCAAGCAATAACAACAAGGAAATCCAACACAGGTAGAGGCCATTCAGCCCATCATGCCTGCGTGAACACCACACCAACCCATCTACCAAGATCCAAGGAAGTAAATGCAAAAAAAGTCTTTAATTAATGAAATAGATTTTTTTTCCCTGTAGTTTTAGGAGGTTTTTAAATTTATTTATTTTTTCCTTTTCTTCCCCTCAGTGGAGGGGGCATGGGCTTGGTTAAAAACACACATCAACCACACAACCGCCCTTGACAAGACCCCCCACCAACAGCACTCTGGACACATGCACACAATCACCCATCAATGATCAAACGGCCAAAAAGTCTTACCAACATCCCCATACCCCCTATCTCCATAACTTCCAGGTACCTATCTAATTCTAATTTAAACTTATCTACTTTTTCTGCTGCCACTACCTTTCAAGGGAGACCATTCCATGCATTAACTACTCTTTGAATAAAAGTCCCCTGCCGTACTACTGTCTGAACCCTCCTTTTCTTTACTCTCAGGCTATGGCCCCTGGTCCAATCACTGTCTCCTCTGAATAATTAATCTGCACTTATTTTTTTCTATACCTTTCATTATCTTAAACATCTCTATCATATCTCCTCGTAACCTCCTCCTTTCTCGTGCATAAAGCCCTGTCTCCTTCAGCCGCTCCTCATGGCTAAGTCTAGCTAGGCCCGGAATCAATCCAGTAGCCCTGCGCTGAACCCTCTCTTATCTATAGAATCTATGTCCTTCCGAAACTATGGTGATCAAAACTGCACACAATATTCTAGATGTGGCCCTCACTAAATTCCAATGCAATGTCAGCACCACCTCTTTTGATTTATAAATGATTCCCCTCCTTATACAGCCTAAAACCCTATTTGCTTTCCCTTTAGATACCTGTTTACCTTCCGTAACTCGTACCACCCCCAGATCCTTCTCCTGTGTGACACGCTCCAAAATTATCCCTTATATTATATCCTGTAATCGCTATTTTCATTGTTCTTTCCCATCCCCAACACCTTACACTTGCTCAGGTTAAATTCCATCTGCCAAGCTTTTGCCCAATCTCTGCCAATATCAATACTTTCCTGAATCTGATCACTACCCCCTCTGCTATCCACCTTACCTCCAAGCTTTGTGTCATCTGCAAATTTGGAAAGCCTACTCTTCACCCCATTGTCCAAATCGTTGATGTCAATAATGAAGATTAATTGTCTGAGTACTCATCCCTGAGGAACTATGCTGCTTACATCCTCCCAGCAAGACACCCTCCCACTCACAGCCACTCTTTGCTTCCTACCACTAAGCCAGTTTGCAATCTAATTAGCTACCTGACCAGCCACTCCACAAGCCCTCACTTTGGCTAACAACCTCTGATGTGGTGCCTTATCAAATGCCTTCTTAAAGTCTAGATATACAATGTCCACTGCCTTTTCCTCATCCACCCAATCAGATTCTCCTGTACTTTGCAGCACCCATTGTCCCTTCTATCCTGACAAGCTTGTCAGTCCCTGCTGATGAAAATCAGCCCCATAGCATGATGCTGCCACCACCTTGCTTGACAGACGGATGATGTCGACTGGGTGATGTGAAGTGTTAGGCTTGACCAGACATAACGCTTTAAATTTATACCAAAAATTTGAATTGGTCTCGCCTGACCACAAAACCTTTCTCCACATGCCTGCAGTATCATTAAGATACTTTTTCACAAACTCCTTATGATCTTTTAGATGTCTCTTTTTCAGTAATGGCTTCTTTCTTACCTCCTGCCTATCGGGGCCAGCTTTGTGAAGGGAACTGGAAATTGTTGATTGATGAACACTCGGACCCCCATCTCGGATATAGAGTCTTGGAGATCTTTCAAAGTCATTGTTGGGTTTTCAGTGACATTCTGAACCAGTTTCCTGCTTGCCCAGCAGCTGAGTTTGGATGGGCGACTTGATCTGGGAAGAGTCTGGGTGGTATGATACGTCTTCCACTTCTTAATGATGGATTTCACTGTAATCAAAGGGATAATGAGTCACCTTGAAATATTCTTATTATATATATATATATATATATATATATATATATATATTACACTTATTTTTGGATTACACTTATTTTGTCACCTTTCAACCAAATAATTTGCTCTCATGAACATTGCTTCTCCACCACTTTACGTCTGTCTTTTTTTGAAAACTCATTGGTCTTCATGTTTGCCTTGTTGGTTGACCAAGTTAGTTGCACCTTTTAACTCCTCAGATTCGTGGAGGAGCTTAATTTTTAAATTAAACCACTGATTACATACAGGTGAAACCTATTACACTCATTTTGTAACCTTTCAAACAAATCATTTGCTCCTGAAGTGATTCAGGGTTAATTAGGCAAAGGGTTTTAATAGTTATGCAACTGAGAATCATCAGATTTTCTCTGTTAATCGAACTTATTCACATTTCATCTGCATTTTTTTTTAGGTTTATCACTTTGCCGTAGTTTATGAAGACTATATCTTCAGTTTGATTGGAAAGCATCATGAAACATGCTCAGGTGGCAACAAAATGTGAAAACTTTGGAGGGTTGTTGAATACTTTTGTAGACCACTGTCTCTAACATCATACATGTCGGAAAAGTAGCAGCAATTACATCTGACATGACATTCACTCTCCAACAAAAAAAATGTTGTGGTTTAATTAGACTTGCACTCGGACAAATAAGGAGGAAAATCGTCCTCACCGTGGATGCCAACCAATGGGGTTTGTCCACGCTCTATTCCCAATTGATGAAGCCGCACATGGAACTTTTCATGTTTTTGGTATGACTCAGCCAGGGTCAGTTTTCAACCGCTGACCTCCCACATTCAGAGTGGACGCTCGAACCATTATGCCACTGAGTCTGGTGCTGATGGTTTGTATGGGATTCATTGTCACCCAACCAATTAGTAACCACTTTTTGGTTGGTTGAAGGGCAATGAAGTCGAGGCCATTGAAGTAGTCATAGCTATTGTCATCCAGTAATGTCTTGATCCCAGGACTGAAATACCACATGACAAGCATATTAAAACCAAAGTTGTGTGTGGGAAGACTCTGTTTTGGGAGGACCTGGATGAAAAACTCTGAAGAGGGCACGTCTAATACGGTAGACGAGGTAATAAGCCAAACATCTCCAAAAGTGAAGTTCCATATTACAGGTTAAAATGGAACATGGAGCACATCTTGTAATATAATACATCTATCATGTGCTCTTGCATGATGGATGGCAGTTGAATACAGATCTCTCCAAGACCCTCCTCCAAGTACAGGAGTAGATCATTAAAAATAGTAAGACATACATTAGTACAACGTGGTTTTGGTAGATGTGCGGCTGCTCTGACAACTGCTTCTGAGAAGACATATCTAAACCAGATGGTTGAAATGGGCATCAGACAACCATCCAAGCTTGCATTATTCAACACCAGTTTGTTCAATGGTGGTGAGCAGAACAGTATCATGGTTTTTTTTTGGTTTTTTTTTCTTTCAAATTTGTCAATGTTGAAAGGTGTATCTTAACCATCAGTGTTGGTGATCTACTGATAGTAGTCGATGGCATCCTAAATGCTGACAAGTGCAAGCTGATTCTGGTCCATTATACCTTTCCCTCAGGAGCACAGCTCATCAGGAAATAATTCATCTTTTTGGAAGCCAATGACCTCAAGCTGAATTACAGCAAATGTGGTGAAATGTTACCTTTACTGGAGGGAAGCTGAAGGAACACACGTCACCATGGCTTGGCCTGCCCAAAGTCCACATGGGAAACCAATTGAGGTTTTATGGCCTTGTTATAGAAAATGAAGTCAAACTTTGACCAAAAAACTTGCCTGGATTGCTGGGGGTAACACAGGGCATTTGGAACAATATTGTCATGAGATAATGTGATTATGTATGTTGTGAATTTGTAAGAAGTACTTTATGTAAATGTGTCAAATTTGCTTCAAGCGTTAGCTGGATAAGATTATAGTTTGTCTTTCATACGTAGTTCCTTTTCTGTATCTTACTATTCGGTAAAAAAAAAAAGCAAAGACGCAGTGAATTCCATTCATTGTTTTTGAGCAGTTGCATAAAGAAAGGGCCTAATGGAAAGTGATTGCAATTCCACTATTGAGGCCATAGTGATTGTTGAAATACTAGATAAGATCAGATCCTGACTGTAATCAATTACCACCAGAGAATCACCTATCATTTCAAAACCATGGTTGGAATGATTCATGCACATTGGGGGACACTCCCACTTATGGGTCCTTACCAGCCGCTGACTCCTAGTGATGAAGACTGTTTAGACGAGTGAGTCTGGTGGGGATTTCTGACCATGCGCTCCATCTGCTGCACATTTCCATGATGGCAGAGACCCACAAATGGAGGTTGGTGAGATGACGTGTTGTGTTTTGGAAGCCCCATCATTCTGGCCATGCAGGCCGAAGAAGGCAGCAACCATGTAGGAGAGGGGAGAAGTTTGACTCCTCAAAGCTTGAAGATTATCCAGGCAGGACAGAAATGAGATGCTGGTCATCCTGCATCACACAAGTGGTCTTTTTACCAGGTGCCCATGTGGGATGGCCCAATAAGGCACAATCATTCAGGCTGCATTCAGTAACCTGGAATGGTGAAAAATCACTTTGAAAATTAAATAATTATCGTATCCAGATCCAGATTCAGATCTTCACCAAAGCTGAATCGATTCATCCGTGTCGCACACCCAACCGTCCACCAAGTTTCATCCGAATCCATCCCCAACTTTTTTAAGATATCGTGTTGTATATCATTTTAGCCCTGTCTCTCAATGGTGAAGAATTGCTTAAAAAATTATCGGATATTTATTCGGATCTTCACCAAAATCAAATCGGTTCGTCCTTGTCACACTCCCAACCTGCCCACCAAATTTCATCCAGATCCGTCCACAACTTTTTGAGATATCCTGCATAAAAAAAAAACAAACAAAAAAAGAAAACATCCTCCTTCACCTTCGGTGGTGGAAGTAATCATTGTAAATCGTTGGTAAAGTAATTTATTTTTGGAAAAGTGCCATCTCTGCTGTGCATTCTGTGTGTATCCATGGTAATCAGTCGAGCTTATGAAACATAGATTTTCAAACACGATTGGTTGACATTTTATTTTACTCTTACCCCCAATGTTTCAGGTCGGAAGAGTGGAATAGGGTGAGCCAGAGTGAGCGTGAAAATATGGGCATGACTATTGCTGATGATGGCGAGTTCTGGTGAGACTACACCTCATTATGCTGCACAAAAGCCTAACTTTGGAGATAAATAAAATATTCAGTAAATGTCGAGATAGACTTTCGATAAAAATTTCATTTCAATCCTGATTGCAGTAACAGGCTGCTCTTTGTTTCTTTTCTTTTCTTTCCGTATGCATGTGAGAGTGTGTGATAGGCCTTGCTTGGTAATTTGAAGGTGTGTATACATTGCAGGATGTCATTTGATGATTGGTGCAAGTACTTCACTGACTCCATCATCTGCAGGTTAGTATGGAAAAAGCCTATCGGTGTTCAACACAAAAACGACACACATCATATGCCACGAAAGTCTTGCTGGGAGAAACAATAATAGTCCTTCCTGCTATCTGCACCCACCTTTACCTTGCTCCATCCCCACGTGTACTTGAAATATGAACACCTGAAACAATAAGAAATAAAATATTTAAAGCACAAAAATTGGGGCGAGGGTTTCGGGGGGTCGGGAACTTTCAATATTTGACATCATCAGGATGTAGGTAGTCCTGAGCTGAACCACCTTGAGTCTCTACTTTTCCACCACCCCTTACCTTTGCAAAAAAAACAAGACTTGCATCCTCTTCTCCTCCTCCTGCCCGTCCACCTCCCCCTCCACCCAACCCTGGCCCAAATAGATTATCATGCTGGAAATGGAACCGTTCTCATGCTTGTAATTATATAGCCAACCCCAAGCAAGCAATTTGACAAGAGAGCTAACATACACTGATGTACTCTCAAATTATACGGGGGCATCTTTAATATGGGCATCCGAAATGAAGACAGGGCAGCCATCTTTACATTCAACATGATGTGCACAGCAACGTCGTGCTCCAATCCACCCCAGCAGAATGGCAGTTTTATGTTGTCAGACTCGATTGGGATCTAACCTTGACTACATCGCTCAATGGATCTAACCTTGACTACATCATTCAGGACCTGACTACCAATGGGAAGCATGCGGTAGGCGGATCCTGAATGAAGTTTGAACAACCATATTTTTAACTTGCTTTTTATAAAAGCCCATTTAGCCAGAGCACCAAATTGTCCAAAAGCTCATAGATCATGAAAACGACGTTTATCATGGGTAATACAAATGGCTGAATTGTAAGAGAAATTGTGTAGGGACAGCTCTACCTTTTCCAAAATATAATTTGTCATCATCCAGTAACTTTGAGTGACATTATGGATGTTGTTTGTTTCATGCAGGATCATAAATACATCTTTATTCAGCATTCACAAAACTTGGGAGGAGGTAATGATCAAGGGGGAGTGGATGCTGGAAGCAAACCCGCTCAAGAACCGCGCAGGAGGCTGCGTGAACAACCGGTCCACATTCTTGCAGAACCCACAGGTTTGTACATTTGAACATCGGTGACACCATTGAGGGAGTTAATTCATCACTACGATTGATATTGATGTTATTGTTTTGGATTTATCCGGAAAAGATTTTGTTATGATGGCTTAGCCTGACAGAGTTTCCAACAGGATGATACAGAGGTGGCGCAATTGCTTTTGATCTGTCTAACTTTGGGTTCGATTCTCAACCAAAGTTCTGTCCCTCAAAGATGGACATCAAGTTGGGAACCTATCTGCTCGCATTAGCTAGTTTATGTTAAAGACCCCCACTTTGTCCTTCAGCAAGGGCTAGGTGAGTTATTGCTCTCAGAGAGAGAGAGAGAGAGAGAGAGACCATGACACACACACACCTAAAATACTCTTCCAACTTGTACTATATACATTTTGAGGCAAATAATTCGTATCAATAACCACAGCGGACAATCTGAACAACTAACAATTTTTAAAGTGCATTTGCTTTCCTTGTGTGTGTGTGTGTGTGTGTGTGTGTGTGTGTGTGTGTGTGTGTGTGTGTGTGTGTGTGTGTGTGTGTGTGTGTGTGTGTGTGTGTGTGTGTGTGTGTGTGTGTGTGTGTGTGTGTGTCATTGGTTATCTCCATAATTTGGGTTTCAGTAGGTGGAACGGAGTCCTCGCAGGACTCTAAATATCCACTTTCGTTTCGGTGAAGGATCTCAATTCGTGGGATATGTTGTGAATTGTAATATCTGTGATTAAACTTGAAGAATGTTTTGGGATTAAAAAAAAAGTTTTATTGACAATTGTTCACATTGCTAGACAATCCAAAGGTACCGTTTATGATTTAACATTGACGTTCTCTGTAGTTAATCGCTGTTTTTGTTTTGTTTATATATTTATTTGTTTTTTGTTTCAAACCTGATTTTCAGTTTGTGTTCGACGTGCGTAAAGATGAAGACATGGTGATGGTGAGCTTACAGCAGCAAGATCGTCGAGCCAATCGTAAGGATGGCAAGGGAGAAAACCTTTCTATCGGCTTCGAGATCTACAGGGTGAGATTGGTATCCCCTTCCAATAGCCTTTAAAAAGGCCGAGGCAATCGTGCAAAGCAAACTTATCAAATCGACAGTTCATATTAACTGTGCTTAGATTCCTGCACTGCACGCTGAGTCGAAATGCGTATGACATGCATAATCTCATTCTGAAGAAACATAACTTGCTGTTGCAGAACAAGCTTACTTCATTGCATTAAGTCTTATCAAATTTGCAGATAAATGGGTAATTGTATTATTGATTTTGTTTGCAATCTCGCAGCGCTGAATAAGTACAAAAGCCACTTTCAATACTAAAGGCATCGCTGTAAATTGATTTTGCTTTCCGGGTAGCTCTTTGAACATCACTCGAAAGCAGTTTCCTCTCGTTCACCACTCATTGTTCAAGTGCACTTTAAAGGAGCCACAAATAGAGGATTTCTTGGTGGTCACACAAAATTATAGGATTAATGAAAAGCAATCATAGACAAAACTAACTGTCTGGAAATGTAGACATAATTCTGGAATATAATTCTAACCATGAACTAACCACAAAACACAAGACTAAACGTGGAAAGGAATGAAGGATTGCTCGGTGGAACCTCAGAGTAACGGGGAGTTAAGATGAGAGGTCCTTTAGAAATGCACTCAAACTTAAAATCAAGCTGATATAATTTGAAAAGTGAAATTACTTGATCAGATCATTGTGTAATTTTTCATTTTCTGAACTTTGATTAAAAACGCTTCATTAACCAGGAAATGTGAAGGCAAGTTTATGATTTTGCAAAAAACTGCTAGTAATTGGGAAGATCCATGTTAAATGAAGGCACCAACAACTATAGTTGCTCAGCAGACAAGGCTCAGGTCTGACATTTTGACCACTGGGTGGTCTTCATCCAGGACTGTGGTGCTGTGCAGACATCTTGTGTGAGGTGTTAAGTATCATCCCAAAGGGACGTGGGGTGGGGTTGAGGGGGTCACCACACGACTGCAATAAGCAGATGGTAAGACCTGTCATTGTTTTCATCATTACCTTTTCACCAGTGATCCTGTTCGTTTGATGCTGATCATTGTAACTTACTTCCTTGCATTCAGTCACCAGTGCAATGACCAATTGCCTACTTAAGGTGACTTCACACCTGTCACACAATGCCAGATGAAGGCCACTCGGTGGTCAAAAAGATGGACCTCGGGCTTGCCTGCTGGAAGAGCCTTGCTTGTTCGGAGTACATTCATTTTTGAAAATATTTTATATCCATAAGATGTAGAAATTCTCATTTTCGGTGAAATCGGTTGAATCGAGTGCACTTACCTTGGTTTTATAGGTGGAGCAGAATCGGGAGTATCGCTTGCATGCACCTCAGGACAAGGAGGTGAGTTCTGTTTACATCAACTCGCGTAGTGTGTTCCTTCGACGAGAGCTAAAGTTTGGGCGCTATGTCATTCTACCCACTACATTTGAGGCTGGCCTGAGTGGACTGTTTTTGATCCGGGTCTTCACCGACGTCACTTCAGGCTGCAGGTCAGCTCTGTTTAATGCATTTAAATTTGATGTGAGACATTTAATTGTTTTGTTGTTGTTTTGCTGCAACAAAATCCACATGCTGGCTTACTTTACCACTCTATGCTGACCATTTATACTTCAGTGATATCCCCATCCACCAGGGAGCTGAAGCTGGATGAGCCACAGGCCAACTGTTGGAGCTGTGTGACAGGAATGCCAAGCCGTGTTTCGTCACTAAGCCTCCTGGCAGTTGCTGGACTACCACAAGGTGGGTATCAATCTTACTCGCACATTCTTTAGGGTGCAAATTTGATTGAAAAGTCATCAAGATTCCACTTCAGCTCAAAAATGAGACATTATCACCGAGACAGAATGTTACAATTAGTTTATTTTTATTTGCTGATTAGGTCTAGGATTATAATACCAGATACAGTATACTGTTCAATGTCACTTGAGCAAAAGTCCTAAAACTACCACTCAAATATTTCACGATAAAATTTGATATTACATTACATAACCAATAGTCCCAAGTGGGAAAATCGTCCATCTCTTGACAGAGAGTTGTCATAGTCGGGGTGCATTCGGTGATAAAGTTGATTTCTGGTTTAATTTGATGCAAAATTATCACGTGCAAAGTTGCCCACACTACGGGTGATTTTGTTCCATCCTTGCAACATGTTGTTCTGACATTTCGTCATTCGGGCAGTGTATAGGCAGCAGACCGTTGCCTCAATTGCTACATAAAATAAAAATAAACTGGGTTACATCCATGAAGCAAAAACATGCGTACTGCTTATGTGCATACATCATGGGTATATAGGTCGGATGATTCCAATTGCACTGGCCCATAGTTTGAGTACACCACAGGCCTGAAGCCGATGTATATTGTCGCCTTCACAAGGCCCATGACACCTATCGGCTCCAACTTTCGATATTTTGATAATCATTTTAACAATCACTTAGGTTGTTTTACACTGAATGAAAAATTTATAGGGAGGGCATGGCGATGGTGAATACAACACTACTGAAGATGTCCGAGGCTCAACATCGTTCCAAAATGGCGGATGTATAATTTTATTTTTCAGGTACAATTGTGGGTGGAGTCAGGCCAGCTGTCGAACCAATGGGGGAAAGGCAGTCTGTCAATAGTCCATCCATCCATACATACATAGTCGTAAAATGAACCGGCATATATATATATATATATATATATATATATATATATATATATATATATATATATATATATATATATATATATATATATTGTAATGAATTCTGGCCCACCTGGCATGCGATCAGCCGCGTACCTCTAATGGCAGCCGCGTCGCCCACCGGACGGACAATTCAGTCGTGACCCTCCTGGAACTACTGCCAGGAGCCAGTCACGGGTGGGGGTTTAACCTCACCACAACCCAGTCTGCATTCTACCCGCGCGAGATAGGGTGAATCGCCTAATGTCGATATACCTAAATACCCGCGTGGGTAACCTCTCGAGGGGTTGCACCACGCCACAGGTCAGCTTAGGACACAAACCACTTAAGCGGTTCGTTCCGTACTATAGGGATAACTGAGCGGTGTTATCGCTGACCTCAACGGTTCAGATTATTTATCGGGTGTTTAAAACCCACCACCAATCATTCCACGATTCAAGATGGCACTTTCAAAAGAGGGGAAGGACGCAACGAACAGGAAACATTTCACAAGCACATTTATGACACATATAACACAAACAAGCAAAGGCAGTCATGCAATATGTACAGCAAGAAATGAAAGACGTTGCGACCGACTATAGCATTAAATGTACAGGCACTTAAACAGGTTTACTTCACGGACTGGTGCCACAAACACACATACAAAAGCCCAAAGAAAAGAAAACCTCCCTTCTGCAGCCGGTGAACCTTCTCCTGCACTCTCCTCGTCCGCACGTGCAGGTCCACCACAGACCGCCTGCGGCTCCTCCCGTCCGCATCTCCGAGGCGTCGCCTGGACTCGCCACCAGCCCGCGCCTTCACCGACAGGTCGCTCAACGCCAAAACGAGAGGGAGGGAGAGAGAGCTCGACCTCGACAACAAAGAAAGAAAGAGAGAGCCAGCACGACCCCGACAGAGAGGATACCGTCGACGACCCAGACAAAAAAAGGATTTGACCTCGACCACCAAGAGAGAGAGCGAGCCCCGCATGCGGTCCGCCTTGTATAGCGCAGGGCTCCGTCCTTCGCTCCTCCCCGTTTTCGGCTCCGCCTCCCTTCGAGAAGGTTCCTGAAAAGGGGCGTTCCCTCACCCCGACCGCCTCACACCGTGCATCCACCAATCGTCGGCGAGCTGCCCTCCCCCTTTCCTTCACACCAAGCACGGGGAAAACAGGCGGGAAAAACCCCACAGGCTTCACAAGAGCTTTTGTTCTGCCAATCCTTCTCGGACGGTTTCCGTGTCGGAAACCGTATTACCGTGGTCCGCGGAGGATGGCGTTCGTAAGCGGGTGTAGTGGCGAAGATGGTGGTGATTGTTGTGGGGGTGGTTGTGACCTTGGTGGGCGTTGTGGCGTAGTTGGTGGCGGTTGTTGTTTGCCTGGAGGTTTGTTGCAATGGTGGCTCAAAATAATGATAGATAAAGAAAAACGGCTATCTCAAAGAGCCGCAGCCCGGTGAACACGAAGAAATTCCCTTTAAACAACGGTGAGGACCTATCTGAACACTCACTTACCGGCATAGCTAATCTAAGGAACCTTTATGGTGTATTGCGAATTTCCACAACCGTAACAATATATATATATATATATATATATATATATATATATATATATATATATATATATATATATATATATATATATATATATATATATATATATATATATATGTATGTATATATATATATATATATATATATATATATATATATATATATATATATATATATATATATATACATACATATGTAGATTGTTGCGGACCCAGGGTCGGGGGCAAAGACCACAAGTGGTGAACTACATCAGGTTCCCACAAGACTCTCCAGAATCGCGGGCCATCACACACAAATAACTTTGTGACACGGCGGGTCGCAAATCAACCGTGAACACCAATAACTCAACCACGTGACTTAGGGTCCTCCATCTAATACCGTTTACCTAAAGGTCACGTGATCCAATTATCGGGGGACACGCCCTCGGTACGCACTTGCTCAAACCGGTTCACCTTACCAGATCAGATGCAGCCGAGCAGGACTGCCAAGCACGTACCGGCTAGGAAACAGATCGTTGGGGGATAACGTCCCGGCTACACTAGTGTGCACCATGCTGGACCAATGAAGGAAAAGACAAAAACGACCTGGGAACATGTCTATGCAAAGCATTAATTTACAATGGTGAGGAAAGGTATGTGGCGCAGTGAATTAGGTTTATTTGTATGTACAGTAGGGAATGCCAAGGAATTTGTGGGGTGCGGCAAAAGGCAAGCAATCTTACAAAAGTAGACACAGAGCAGAGTTATCCCGTTATAGTTTCTACAATCTTAACTGAAACTAAAATGCACACACATATACACACACACAAACCCGAGGAAGATTAGATCTAGCCCAGAGGGAAAGAGAGCAGATGAGGATAAACAACCTCTCAATACCTGGAGTGGTCAGCAGACAAATGCGACCCAGAACGTTTAGGGAGAGGTAGGTGGGAGGAATATTGGTGGTGTCTAAGGTGTGGGAGTGGGAGGTGTGGTTTTGTGCAATGTGGGGGTTGCGGTGTGGTGCCAGGGGAAAATGGGATTACAAGTCAGTAATGATGCTCTTTATGCGTCCAAAGAAGACGGGATGGAGAGATGGATTGAGAGAGAGGAGAATAGATGCGTGAGGAGAAAGATTCCTAACCTAGCCATGTAAAGGTTTGTTTAGGTAGCGTGTACCTCTGTGGGATGCTCCATCAGAGCGTTCCCACCTCGAGATGTGGCACATTATCTCCTGCTTAATTACTTTGCCAGGGCTCGTGGCAACGTGCGCTCCGCACTGGTCTGTCTGGCTGCACGGGGGTGGCAGAACGTTAACAGCATGGCAAGGAGTCTCGGCAGTCACCCCAGATCAGGCTCTCAAGAAGAAGCACGTTCTGGCAATCGCACACCAAGAGCAGGACAGTGAGCAAAGAGCTGGTGAAGAAGAACGGGCAACGAAGAGAAGAGTGGGCAATGAAGAGCAGGCAATGAAGAAGAAGAGAGCTAACAGATGCGCACTCCCCCTTTTATACCTGAACGTGCTCTGAGTGCAGTCTGAATGTCGACTTGCAAGGGACTTTCTCCACCACTCATGGGCCCCCTCTCATGAGCCAAAATGCACACCCGGGCCCCGTACCAAACTCCCACATCACCCTCCTTGCGACTCCTTCTCGCTGCCCCTGTCTTGCCATGGTCTGGCGACTGGATGAGGGTTGTATCAATTCCGCGTGCTCACCCGGGACGTCCCCGGTGAGATGTGGTCGTGCTATTCACGTCCGTTGCTTGGCCCAGCATCGCGCGGTGCCGAGGACAGCCCGAGTCGTGCAGTACTCTTCCATATAGAGTGGCGAATCGTAGTGATGCAGAGGTACGAGGAGGTGTGAGAATATTTTTTCCCGTGTGTGGGAGGCATTTGTGGTCGAAGTGGTGAGGTTTGGTGAGGTGAGAAGCAAGGTGAAATGCTGGTTGGAAATTGGCACACAGATTTGAACAAAATAATGGTGCATGATGCCCGTGTGTGGGTTGTGTAGTGTGTCGTGGTGGGAGTTTGGTGGTTCCGAGCCACGGGAGGTATCGTTGCATGCTTATTATCATTCGCATATTGAATGGTGTGTGTGCTTGCTTGCTTGTTTTGTACCATGGCTAAGAGGAAAGGGTTAGGGTAGGAAGCAGAATATGAGATAGTTACTAGTTAATAGACCTAACTATGAGACCCACGCAATGCACTTCGTCCCGTTATCCCACTAGACATGAGGGGAGGTCTAACTTCACGAAGACTCATGAAATAACTGACTGGCCCTCTAAGACCCTCTAACGACCCTCTCAGACCCTGGAGACCCACAAAGACTCAAAGACCAAAAAGTTAAAAAAGACCCAAAAGACCCCTAAGCCACTTTTGACCCCTTAGACCATAACACCATTTAGATCCCTTACACCTTTCAGACAGCTTAGACCCTTGACCACTTTGACCACTTGGACCTTCTTATAAATGAAATTTCAAATGAATATAATATCACTAATATTACAAATAAATTAGTTGGAAAGAAATGTTTATATTATGATTGGTGTAAATCATGCCAACACAGCAGATCTGTGACGTCAATCTCTGCAATGACGTGTGAAGAGGCGAGCGTAGCGAGCCGAACCACGCTAGTCATAATAATAAGACGACAAACAATTTGTATTAAAACTTGGTAGCTACCTGATATAATGCAACTTCATTCCTCCTTCAGAGCAAGTGCAGGTTCAGTGTTATTGTCCCTTCAAGAGGTGTTACCGGATGTCCCAGTGTAGTTTCACTTAGCTTATGTCTGGACTCTGTGCTGGCCACAGCTGCATTGCAATCATAGTGGAGGAGGAGGAGGAGGAGGAGGAGGAGGAGGAGGAGGAGGAGGAGGAGATTGGGACCATACTCTGTGCAGAGCGTTGGTGCTGCTTAAGCAGTCTCCTTGGCTATTGGGTGCAATCCTGGATGGGTCACCACTCCAACACAGTATAGCAGCATGCTGACACTTATTTTGCCGACCTCGGAAGGATGACAGGCCGAGTCAACCCCACCTGGTATTAATTCAACAACTAAGCGTGATTCGAACTCAGGACCCTAGGATCCAAAGCCCACCACTCTAACCATTAAGCCAACACCAGGCATAATCATGGTGGCGTCCACACCATAGTATTCAAACTAAGCAATGAAACTGTTCCTTGATTATTTTTACTGATTGTTAATAACAATCACGGCTATGTAAATTAGAAGCTCATAACTGGAAAGGAAACCTTTGACCTTATTAGCTCGGATAAGGTACATAATATTAAGGTGGTTTCTTATAGACCTTGCTATCAGTGATTGCCTCCTGATAGAACAAGCAATTTGTACCTGGATGTTGTGTCAGGTGACCCAACTTCGTACGCTGATCCTGTCTTCACAATGTGCTTAAAATATCACTTCACAATAAAATCCTTATATTTGATGTCAAAAGGTTTGTGCTGGGCAATAATAAGGCACTGACAAAAAGGTATGGGATGGATACAAACTTTCCTTTTACTTTAATTTTTAAAATTAAATGGAAATGGAAAAATATAATTCAACAATGAAATGTTTGTTATAATTTCGAGCAAATATTTTTCACTCCATTAGTTTCAAGGATTCCATGTCTTCGAGGTTACCTGCTCAAGACCTGCTTTGAGTTATTTAATTCCCCAATGATTCTCACCTTCTTGTCGGGATGGCCACGGAAAGTCTTTGTCTCAAGTCTTTCACAACCTGACTCGCCAGGCCTGATGCTCAAATGAAGGTGATTTGGGCAGGAACTTTGGAATTTGTTCAGTGCACCAGCGACAACTTACCTCCTCTTTGCTAAAATACATCATGAGGTCTTTTACATCCACCAACGAATACAAGCACATGGGATACCCAGCTTCAGGTCTATCTGAGGGACAGCACACTTTGTGATGAAACAACTCCCTGTCTGCAAAGCATCAATCTGACAGTTTATCCTCTAGGATTGTAGGCACACTTTAAACCCAGACTGGATAGTGTAAAGTTAAGTGAACTACATTGGCACCACCCTGTTCGACTAACCAACAACCTGCTTAAGATGTGGTTTGTAACTTTTTTCCTTTTAATGCCATTTATTTATCATTTATTATTCTGTACAGGAGCTTAGACTTGTGAGAAGGCTAAACAACACGAGATGAAAGGTTAAAGTGCTGATGTTGAGCAAAAGTGCTGATACCGAACTAAAATTGTCTTTGTCTTTTTGTCCCTCTATCTACATCCCCAGGACACAACCCATATGCTATAATCAAATGTGAAGGGAAGAAGGTGAAGTCTCTCGTTCACAAGGGTTCTCAGGAACCCGCTTTTAATACCAAGGCCATATTCTACCGCTTCAAGCCTCAAGAACCCATCAAAATTGAGGTTTCAAACTTTATTTTACTTTCTGTACTCCATGTGGTTCTGTATTAACCCGTGAAAAACTGAAAAAAAAACTGAAAAACTACTTTTGAGGTTTGCCTGAAAGTTAACCCATGAAAAACTTGGACGTTCAACTTGCATGTCAACTTGGAATATGAAGCCCCATTTCCATAAACCAAGTTACTTGATGTGTTCTTGTTTGCTGACTTGTACGTGAAACATACGTGCCAGACTTTTTATTTTTATTTTTCTTTGCAATATTAAAGCTCATTGAAGAGGAAGGTGATGGAAGGGATAAACTGCAGTGGGGTAACAGTTGGACACAATAAGCAAAGGGAAAGAGAACAAGAGAGAATGAGAACACGCACACAAACCTGCAAGTAAGGCTGGGTCAGGTAGCGTTAATGGCGTAGAAAATATCATGGGTAGGAATGGGGAATGGCATGATATGGTGGTACACCACCTGCTTTGAAGCTCTGAAGGGAAGAGTGCAATTGAATCGTCCTATAAAGGTGGTTCCACAAACGGGAGGAACGGGAGAACAAAAGAGTTGAGGTGTGTAGTCAGCCTGGATTTTGAAAGTTCAACAAGGAAATGGTTACTGGAAGAACACGTACATGTGGAGTTGCTGGGGAGAGATAGGGAGAGAGACAGAGAAGAGACATGAAAATTCCCCCCTCCTAAAAAACAACAGAGGGAAATGATCTCTTAATTGGAAGATATCCACAGTTTTTACTTTCAAATTTGTTGATAATGCAATGTTTAAAAAAGTAGAGGGGAAGGGTGGGGGGGACACCAACTGAATGATAAAATATAGGGAGACTTGGAAAAATAATGGGTGTGGGGTCGACAATATGGATACAGAAGCAAACTCTCAGGAAAGAAAAAAAATGGAAATTTGGAAGGAAGTGGGCTTGGAGGTTGAGGGGTTGACAGGGGTAGAAAAGACAATGGTTTAGGATGGGGGATGATTTGAGATGGAGGATTATTATACTGCGTTAATTTAATACTGATACTCATATCAGATATTAATCGTGATGAAGTTGTGTTTAAAATGAAAAGACTTCAAGAGCCCAAAATATAAGGTACTATTTTTTGTCTCATTGTTTTATAAATGAGGTGTTAATGAATCCTTTGGATTATCATCACAAATTCCTCAAAGCTAACCTGACAACATATACTTATGCAATTGTAACACAATCAACTCACAATTTGATGATTCTGTTCACTCATCATCATGTCTAACTATTAACAGATTTGATGTTTATCCAACAGACTAATTTCCCATTGAACAAATTCGCTTGAAACTAATTGTCACCTTGAACGTATTTATTTGTTTCTTTTTGCGAGTTTAATTATTTAAATTGTTTCACTCTTATTTTCTCTGCCATTCCTGTGGTGAAGCACTCATCAATGGCAAGGCATTCACGCCATCAACAGATTGATCGTTTCATGTAGAAGATGTGACAAGTGAGTTGTAAGCTGCCCAGACAGGCACTCTGTTTGTTACATTTTGAGCTTCAGGTTGAACAGGTAGTTCTGTCGATGGATCTGCTTTCAAGGACAACTTGGCATCATTTTCAGTGAATGACTTGGAGATCTTCCGATGAAAGTAATGGGCCAACAACCAAGCCATGTCAACTTTTTCTTTCTTCTGAAAAGGAATGAATCCGGGGGTAATGAGGACTCATCTTAGGCTGTTGTGTACCAGTGATGGTGCATGGGACCAGTTCCACTCCTTTTTGTGGAACATCCGACAACCTGCCTGAAGAATTAATGTCAGTTTGCAGTGGTTCTGATGCATTTTATACAATCACTCTTTGTAAACGTTTCTTCTGAAATACAGCTCCAGCGAATGCATGAAATGAAAGTTTGCCATCAGGGGTGTCCACATTTGCATTGCTGCTCTGAATGAACGACCTGGAAGAAGTCTTGATGGAACGTAAAGCCCATCATTTTCTTGCATGTTTTTTTTTGTACAGCGTGGGTAATCTGGCCAACTCATTTTATGGTAGGACACCCTGATCCACTCCCAGAATGAGAAAACAGGTCAACAACATTTTTACTTCTAGTTGAGTGATAAGAATGTCGAGCAATTCCTAAGGTGAGAGGGGTCTCAGTCACACTCCGAAAGGTACTGGAGACCAATTTCGGCTTGTACAAGATTTGTCTTTTGGATTTGTGTGCTTACATTATCTGTTGAACTAAATTACTACAAGAGTGTTGAATTTCCTCTGTGTGAACTTCTGTTGGAGTAGTATTGTGTCCCTGACCAATCCATTTCAGAAGTAACAGGAGCTTATCAGGAATAGAGCAATGTGTACATTTTAAGGAACCTTCAAATATCTATGATTGTGCTCGCTCTATAGCTTCTCTTATGATTTAAGCACACTGGAAAATAACAATAACTTCTTCTTTCCCACTCTTGTGTGCTGCATCACAAGCTCCATCATCACGGGCTGCAATGGCATGAGTAAGAGTTGGCTTTGTGCAATTGCTTGGACGAGTAAATTCCACACCGCGTCTATGATCTTGTATCTTGGACTTCAACTAATGACGGGTTACTGAAACACACTCCAAATTGTGTTCCTTCATAACACTTCCATAATCTTTCTGTGCTTCATCAATGGCAACAAATTCTCCACAATCATTTTTTTCCTGCAGTTCACTGTAAAACTGCATTTCTGCCGCAATTAAGTTGATACCTCTTTCATGTCCTCATCACAAATGTCATCTTGGACAAAGTTCTTATTTGTTGCTGACAAACACTTTTGCCATTGTTCTGTGATGCACTTCTTTTTGTACAACATATCTCATGGTGAGGCATGTGCCTCACTGATCAGTTCACTGTAGTTTATTTTCCATAAGTCATTGTCACTCTACTTGACAAACTCAGTGATTTGAATGGCAATGTTTCTGCTCGTATACATATGAAGAGTTCCACTTTGTTCAACTTCACAGAAGAAGCATTTTTTTGTTGAAGAGAGGAAAATGTGAGCATGTTATTTTACTGGATGAAGCCAGTTGACCGTCTGATACTGCTGTTGAGCATGTTAATGATAGCCATCCTTTCCTTTTCGTCAGTAGAGCAGGATCACATTGGGAGATTGCTTTAGTGTGATGTAACTTGGCCCGGTTAACGTTTCTCTTGTTTGTTGTATTAGCCTAACACTTAGAGTGCCATACAGCTTGTTTTTCTCAAGATTTTCTGGTGTCAAAGCATGCAAGGCATTCAAGAATAGAAACAAACTCTGGCTCTCCTAATTTGGCTCGCTAATGGATACATTTGAGAAAATGTTTATATATTGTATCCTTTGGTTGATTTTTCACTAAGTCTTCACTGACAGTTTGGCACTTGAGGCTCAACTTGAAGTTAGTCTCCACCTTTTTCCATTTCTCAGGAAGGCTTTCAACATTAGATGCCATTATCTGAAAGTAGAGAAGAATTATTAATCTTTAGAGCTTGTATTTTAATACTGAGCCTGGTGTGGCTCAGTGGTTAAAGCGGTGGCTTGGTATCCTCGGGGTCCTGAGTTTGAGCCCTGCTGGCCGCTGAGTTAGCATCAGGGAGGTTGACTCAGCCTGTCATCCTTCCGAAGGTCGGCGAAATGAACACCAGTATACTGGTAATTATCCCTCCAGGGTCGAAGGCGACTAAAGGGTTGGTGTCAGGAAGGACATCCGGCCGTAAAAACATTGCCACAAGAAAGGGTACCTTGATTGGAGCCCGCAAAAAGCTGACCCCTACTCAGGAATGAAGGCTTTCAAATGGTGTGATGATGATGAGAGCTTGTATTTTAATAAACGCTATCATACAATACAATAAGATTTTATAATGTCCACTGAACATGTACAACTACATTTAAGGACATGAATATCCAGAACGAAACTGTAAAAACATTACAAGTGGACAAAAATACCAGAATTCCTCTCTCATTGAATGCTAAAATTTAAGATGGCCACCAATGATCCAAGATTGCTCCCAAAAAAATGGCAAGCATGATTTTTGTGAAATGGATGCAAAAATCATTTTTTATAAAGTTCATTGGAAAAAAATTATATGAAATTCCCACAATATAGATTGCATTACTTGACTGGCACTGGGCTAACTCCAGGTAGTGCACTCACCTTTGAACTGTTAGGGCATAAGTTACTGGTGGACATTAAATATCCTCCATGGTGTCTTTTGGTGAAGAGTAATTGTGAGTTACTGCCGGGCATCCTTTCCACATTGTTGCTTTAAAACAGCATGGGTATGATTCCCGTTACTTTCTTGAAATGGTCCCTGAAGCACTCTGTGTGCCAAATGGCAAGAAACTAACTAGGATATGATGATATGCTCCACATGACTATTTTGTTGTTGTCCTTCAGTGGATTTAACCAGTCTGATCAGCTTGGAATGGCACAAAGCAACAAACATGCATACAGACCTTGGTAATTCATCATGCTCATGTCATTCTTTAATGAACAATAGGTTTATGAACTGAAAGTTAATAAAGGTACTGTATATGATAACCTCCTGGGGAAGCAAAGTAAAGCTAATATTCCGGATGCATTTTGGGTCTTTATTGGAGCAAGAGACTTGACTTGGCAAAGTGTGGTATTTCTCAAGATCCTGTATGCCTTTTATCAGCATAATCCTCATTTTGCTTTTTCTTCCCAAATATTTAATTCCACTTCAACATTATCCTATTTCATCTCCTCGCTTAAAAAAACATTTTTTTTGTACAGAACTTTTAAATTTTTTGCACATTTTTTTCGCGCACAGAATGGCCTGGAGTCGCTCTCCGCACGGGAAACACACTAAATGGCCCGAGGATGCTCTCCGTGGCCATGTTTGGGAGACGATTCGCACGGGTGATCCCCAATGCCAACAGCCCACCAGCTGTTGTTAAAGTTCCTTCTCACAATCGAAATTTCTGACACCACTTCTCTCTCAACACCAGGCCCGCTCACAGCAACTTCCTCTTCTATCCTCCAACAAGGGATACTGCCGAATACGACCTGAGAGACATGCTCCTCCTCTTCTCTCAAAGCACACAAATGTCACGACCCAGCTGCACAGTCAATGGATAGCGTCTTTCTCCAGCACGCGAGCAAATTCACACAGCACGATCAACGAGAATCGTGCAGCCTTCTTTTGTGCAACAGATAACTGCAAAAATACTTCGGTTTGTGATGCTAGCATGAAATTTGGCACAAATACTCTTTGCGGTCCACTTTTTTCAAAAAAGGTGCTGGCCATGCAAAATTCCAAGATGGCGACCATTTTTCAAGATGGCCGCCATATGCACAGAAAATTCCTCTTCTGCAGCTAAATATTTGAAACAAAACACAACATTAAAGGTGTAAACCAAAGTTTTTTTTGTCTAAGATTTTAGCATGATTATTCTTTGTAACGTAACACCTCACAGCATGGTTGTAACAAAGATGGCATCCAAGATGTCTGCCGCAAAACCAAAACAATGCTCATATTTCAGGAAATAATAGACATAGACTCATAATTTTTGGATCTATACCTAGGTTTTGGGATCAACTAATTCGGTGGACATGGTTTTAGATCCCTAGTTCTCATGCATACTGCTGAAACAAAGATGGGAGTCCAAGATGGCTGCCACAATAGCTATAAACCATTGTTCATGAACTTATTTAATTATTGTGCACAAGCTGCATGAGAGAGAGGTAAAATAAAAACTGCGTTTAAAAAAAAAAAGCACGCTGCCACGTACCACACCGCAGATGCCACCATACTTTAACCAAAACCACCGAGAAAGTCCAAATGTACCACCTGTGGTACGCGTACCACAGGTTGGGAACCCCTGCTTTAGTCGGTGGTTTCTGTGTTCTACCACCCCCTTCTGGTCTTTCACCCTCTGCTCTTTGTGTGCTTTGTCCTCGCTCCCCCCCCCAATTCCTCCAGGTTCTGTAGGGTGCTCACGGTCTACCATCAACCCCCTTCTGATGAAACTCCAAAAATACAGGATCACTGCTCACCTCCACACATTCGAGTTCCTCTTTTTTTTTTCCTCCTGTGGAACCAATTTTCCCATTCTCTTCAATCTCATACTTCTCTCCAAGTTTCAGGACAGCTGACTACCACCATCTCAGATCACCCCTCATCCAAGACCATGGTCTTTCAGACCTCCATTGATTTCTGAGAGTTCTTCTGTATCCATCTTATCCACTCTCTGTGTCCCTACCCCTCATTCCTCCCTATACCCATTATTTGTCCAATTTGGTTCTCTCTCCCCCTCCTTTTCTCTGTTACTTTTGTTCTGTTGCATCCTGATCCATTCAGTGTTCAAGCTCCTCCAAAAGCATTCACTTTGTATACAAAAAAATTGTTATTAGTGTGTTTAGAATGATCTTGACTTCCACCAACACTAATGAATCTCTATGTGTTGTTTGGATGTATTATAAGATCACATTTTTGCCATCTTGGAATAACTGTTGAAAATTATGTTGGGCATTTTTAACTATTGTGAAAATAATGTGTTTAATTGGAAATGATGGCACCTCCCTACATTTGTATTCTGATGCTTTTTAATGTGCCCTCCACATCCAACCCTCCATCTTTCCAACAGATCTGGGATAGTTCCTTGGCATGTGACAGTCGTCTGGGGAGCGTAACGATGCAGGGAGATCCATCAGAGCTGCGGCGTCACCATACAATGCCCCTGTGTGGTCAGCGCAATGGCGAACAAGCTACAGTCACGCTGATGATCACCTCTAGCGATGATCTCACATCGGTGTGATGTTCTTGACCAAGATGAAGCCTTTCATGATTCAAGTTTGACCTTCATTCACCTTCACATTGGTCACTCTAAAATAGTCCCTTAAATATTTTATCATTTTGTTATCGGTAACAAGCCAGGTTCAGGGCTCAAAAAACAATTTTTCATGAGCTGAGAGATATTAAGGGGTTAAAAAAAGATGATGGAAGAAACAGAGAACATTTTAAAAGTCAAAACACCATCTCGTAACCTGGAGATCCATGCCCCGGTCGGTGGACCCTTGGATGAGAGATTCAACCAATGCCAATATTAGATATCATGCCCATATATCCACTTGCAAAGCAGACTTTAATGATATCTCAACAGTGTTGTAACATTTGCAAACTTTTGTTTCATCTGTTTCTGAATTGTAAACAAAGTGGGAAACAAAACAACCAATGCCAACGTTTTGCCAACATATGCTTTGAGTATAATCCTCTTCTTACCTGCTCACACATTATGAGTATATAACGAATGTATTGCCAATTTTCCGTGAATTATCCTGCACTGGTAACACTTTATACTGGTTCCAGTGGTTTGCTAAAGCTGTTTCCTAATAAAACATTCCTTTTGAAATATATTTGTGTATATCACCCATCATTGTTGTACTTAATTGCATTATAGTCAACCTTTCACAAATGGAGGCCCTGGAACAGGAGAGACAAAAGCACATAGAAGGGGTGCAGGAGCAGACAAGGACCAGTCAAAACTGGATAAGCTACCAACAAATCTATTCTGGGAAAGGAGTTGATCATGTTTGGTGTTATGTTTGAAATTGACAAATTTTGTGAAGGGCTTTGTACTCCTTTGCTTCCACAAGGGCAAAGTAGGATGCAGGAGCCCCTGCCCTAAAGAGGAGAGCTACATTCAATATTGGAGTGCACAAAGGAAAAAGCTGACTTTTAAAGATCAGTATTTGCCTGTTTCTTCCCACTGAACTTCTGGCTTATGACGCAGGGAACCAAGGTTCATTCCCATATACCACCATGTGTGTTTGTCCATTTTCTAGCAATGTCTATGTCCTACATGTAATACAGTACTGTATATGTACAGGGTGGCTTGATATCCAAGTCGAGGTACATTCAAAGTACACGACCCCCATGGCAAATAAATAAATAACGAATCCTCCAGCATGCAACATTGCCGAGGCACCTTTGTCAACATTGCCGGGGCACTGGCGATGCCACCGTGCAGCACATGGAATTGGGAGGGAGCGGTGTACAATAATTGATTGATTAATTGCACAATTAAAAGAAATAATAATCGTAAAATAATTAATTTCTTAATCACTTGGCTAAAGCATCCCAAAACCACCACTGTTTCATCTGAATCTGTAACTTTTTGAAAATTAAGTAATTTAATCAAAAATGAATGATTAATTGATTAATCAACAAATCCAAAATCCCCTTTTATAGCCAAATCACTTGTTCACTGCCATGTCCAAATATCAGCTTCCGAGCTCAAAAGGTGCCTGAGATATTTCCCAGATGAGAAACAAAACAAATAAGTAAATAATAAATCGATAATTAAGTAATTAATCGATTAATTGATTCGTCAAAAAATAAAAAAAATAGTCTTTTTTTCCAAAGCATATCTTCACTTTTGTCCCAAAGTTTTAGCTTCCCACCTCAAAGGATGACAGAGATATCCCCTGGCCAAACAAGAAAACAAATAACCAAGAAAACAAAGAAACAAGTAAATTAAAAATCACTCAGAGTGACACTTGGTGAAATTGAATGACACTTGGTAAAGTGCATACCACTGCTAGGCTGAACAGTTTAAATTTTGTATGCCACTGATAGGTCAGATCTGAATCCAGACTTTAACCAAAATCGAATCGGCTTGTTCTTGTCTTACTCTTCCACCTCGTTTAGTCACAAGTCAATCACAACATGTAGCGATATCATGGCATACATAGTTTTTGGCCCCATCTCTCAATGGTGAAGAATCACTTCAAAAAATTCGTGTTTCTGGATCTGGATTCGAATCCTCACCAAAATTGAATCAATTTGTCCTTGTCACACACCCAAACTGTCCAAGTTTCTGTGGAATCCATCCATAACCTTTTGAGATATTGTGCTATATATCGTTTTTGGCCATATCACTCAATGGTGAAGAATCACTGGAAAAATTCTCGGATCCGGATTCGGATCTCCACAAGGATCGAATCAATTTGTCATTGTCACACACCCAACATGTCCACCAAGTTTAATTCGAATCCGTCCACAACTTTTTGAGATATCATGCAATATCATTTTTAGCCCCATCTCTCAATGGTGAAGAATCATTTAAAAATGAAATAATTCTCGTATCTCCCTTCTCGTAAAAACTGAGTACTCCCTTCCTTCAGCACCTGGGAATGACAGCATGCAGCACCTGGATGTGGAATTGGGAAGGAGTGGTGTACAATGATTAATCAGTCATTGTATCCGTATGTGCTCCATCGTTCTCTTGAGTTACTGTTTCCGCATACCACGGTGGAGTCTGGTGGAGGGGAGGTGAGGGGGTTTGGTGCGAGATGCGAGAAATTTAGCATGGGTAAAGCGACTTTCAGGCCACCTTCTACAAGCTCATCCATGAATTTTTTATCACTGTAAAAACAAGGAGCGGATACTCTAGGTCCCCTGCATTTTAGGTGGAATGAGGAATAGATCTGTGTAACGTGAAAGCTAAATCTTGAACGGTTTTTGAAATATTGCGTACGTAAAAGTACATGGGCAGATGATTGGTCGGTCGGTCGGACCGGCCAGTCGGTCGGATGGCACTCAATTTAATGTCCCCATCTCCGACCTTGCAAGAGAAGTGGGGGATAAATCGTGTAAATACAAAAGACTTTTATGAGTCGATTTGTTTTCTGCCACTTGATGATCTCGGACCCCGTTGAAATGACAATCACCATTTTCCTGATTTACTGCAAGGTGCAGTCATCAAGCTGTGCTTTATCTACAAAAATAAATAGCTGTGTGTGTGTTTTTTCCTCCATAACTCCAAAACTATCACACCGAGCAGCCTGAAACTGCATGCATACTAAGAAAACTCGAAGGAAGTGCATGAGTGACAATTTGATGTTTGGGTTAATTAAAACACCCCTTTTGAAGATAATTAATGGCCATATTTAATTATGTCCTTTATCAGGCGGATCCTCGGCCACCTCGCTCTCATGGGTCTAGAGGCATATCCTAGTTAACTTCGCTGGGGTCTGAAGCCGCCATGTTTTTTGGCCTGCTCGACCATGCCTTGACTTGGAACAGGCTGCAACAATTTCTTAACGATAAAGCTTTTTCCCCTGCTTTCCTCACTCATATTATCGAATGCCTGTTCATCATAGCTACGAATCACTGTATACATTGCTTTTGTAAGTGCCGTAGTTTTCAAATTATTATGGGCTTGGAGCGATTTCATGCATTATATGAGATGATTTCCCACGATCTACTCTCATGGACTAATTAAAGTATATCATCGAAATATTATTTTGGTTTTCAGGATCGGATATCATTCGGACTTAAAAAGTGTCGAAATCTAGAGTGAAATCTGATAATTTAAGGAAATAATGAGTCTTATATCTCAGCCGAGTTACCTATTTACTTTAAGCAAGCAAGGTGATGTACCCTTCTTCTCCATACATACACAAGAAAATGTGAAATTTCCATCGCATTAAACTTATCTTTTTCTACTATTTGGAGAATTAATTTGAGTGAACAACAGATTGAGTAATGTGCCAAAATTAACCAGCTTCATTGAGCTGTATGATTTAATGCATTCACTGCGAGACCTCGTGCCCTGTCCCACAGAGGGACTGCTTATCCACAGCATCTGCCAGATCTATGTCTATATTTTCGGAGGTTTCACGAGGTGCTCCACAAGGAATCAAAGTAAATCTGGTGAAAAACGGACATTTTAAAATAATGTTATAATGTTTGCGCGGATTGCGAACCAATGTACCATGTGACACGTGCACAGACGAGCAGGCAACACGGTGGATTATCTGCAATGTTTATTTCATGGCCGATTGAACTTTGCGATGTCTTCAGGGTTGTTTTAAATTAAACAGTAATTATTTTGTGGATGGAGTCATTATTTGAACAAATTAATTTTATTTCTTTAACATGCTGCGAGCATGGTGAAGACCAGCTTTAAAGTTAAAGAGATCCTAAATGGTAAGCATTCACAGCCTGGCAAGCCATTCCTTATCAACCATTTAATTGGAGTGCTTGCTTGAGTGCTTAAGCAACTTGCCGAGCACCCTACAGTCAAAAGCGGTACCACGCTACGTCATTCTGAGCAAATCGTTCACTCCCTGAGGACGCTTTTGCCATACCACGTCATTCAGAGTGAGTGCTTTGTACTCCATCATCCTGAGCGAACGGTTCATGCTCCATCATCCTGAACGAGTTGTTCTTGATCTGTCATCCTGAGCGAGTTGTTCGTGCTCCATCAGTCTGAGCGAGTGGTTTGTGCTCCGTTAACCTGAGTAAGTGAGTCGTGCTCCATCATTCTGAGTGAGTTGTGAAATAATATCCGATTTCCGAGCCGTTTGGCGTATTAACGTGTTTTCTAAATTTGCAAGCCAAAATTTTTTTCCCACCTGTCGCACGCAGCTGTTTATAAACATTAATGTTTGTAAACAAAAACCTGAAACGTTAATATAAATTCAACGTTGTTTTTTGGTGAAAGCTAACCAAGGTTTTTGGGTTGTATGCAGTATGTACTGGATTCCGTAATGACACTGACTCCAACATGCCAATTCCCCAAAAATTGCTGATATCGGCCAATCACTAATGTGTGTGCGTGCGTGTGTGTGTGTGTGTGTGTGTTTTGTTCATATAGCATAACATCTCTCTGCTAACTGCCCTATCCCCACCCCTCTCTCTTTGTCCCATCCTTGCTCTACTCCCTCCCAACACAGTGCAGCACTCTCCCCCCACCTCTCTCTCTCTCTCTCTCTCTCTCTCTCTCTCTTTATCACTCTCTCTTTATCTCTCTCTCTCTCTCTCTCTCTGTCTCTCTCTCTCTCTCTCTCTCTCTCTCTCTCTCTCTCTCTCTCTCTCTCTCTCTCTCTCTCTCTCTCTCTCTCTCTCTCTCTCTCTCTCTCTCTCTCTCTCTCTCTCTCTCTCTCTCTCTCTCTCTCTCTCTCTCTCTCTCTCTTTATCACTCTCTCTTTATCTCTCTCTCTCTCTCTCTCTCTCTCTCTCTCTCTCTCTCTCTCTCTCTCTCTCTCTCTCTCTCTCTCTCTCTCTCTCTCTCTCTCTATCTGCTGGCTGTTTGGTGAGTTGAGTGGAGTGTCGTGGCAGCTGTGTGGGTTTGGTGAGCTGCGCTCTGTTCTGCCTTTCACTTTTCTATCCCTTTTCACGGCGTTTTTCACCTTTCCTCTCTCTTTCTCATTCGCTGCAAATATGCGCATCAAATGCTGTGAAGCATCTCCCTCGAAATATGGCATACATGCTGTCAGAAACACATAACTACTTTGCGTACAGCACGACAAGGCAACTAAAATACAAAGAAATCTAGAGCAAAATCAATGTGGGCGAGGCACCATTGAAAATTCTTCAACTGGCAGATACAAGGTGGCTGTCTATAGTGCCATGTATCAACTGAGTACTCGAACAGTTTAACAAACTCGAGCTGCATTTCCAAATTGCCCAAGATGCTGACAGAAGCTAGACCGCGATGCTGTTTTATAACATGTACAATGATCCAAGAAACAAAATGTATCTTCTGTTTTTGCAGCCAATCGTCAATGAACTCAATCCAGTAAATAAACTGTTTGAACTCTCAGCAAGAAACCCCATGAAGCTAATGTCCGAAGTAATGGACCTCTATGAAATTCCGCTATGGAAAGCAATGCGTCCAGTGATTTTCCCAAACTGGACCGCTCTGATGACGTACGACGTCACAAATGATCGCAACCACTTACCAGTTGCGGCGATGGACTTTGGCGTACAATTCAACCTCGCCGTCGTAGACTTAGTCAGCCAGGTAATGCAAGACGCGGTTGCAGAAATCAAATCAAGGTGTGGAGACAACATCATGGAGCTGTTGACTCAACTTCATCAAAGATAACCTCACAGCGCGCAGTTAGGTCCATCGAAAATCCTTTCACCTGATCCAAGCAAGCGTCCATAGCCATCACTGGCATTATTATCTCTGTATGAAGGAGACATTGCACTTTTGGAGACACAATTCAACAGACTTTCCATGTGTCAATGGGATCATTCTTCAGATACCTCCGTTGAGCAATTTTGGATTGAAGTTGTCTGACATGTTGGATTTTTTTGAACTAGCATCGTTCATTCTGGAAATCATCTCCCTGCCCTTCAGCAACGCAGCCATCGAGAGAACCTTCTCTCAGATGAAACTTATCAAGCCGGAGCTCAGAAATCAGATGGGCCAAGAGCTGCTCAAAAGAATCTTACACGCGTGAGCGAACATGAATCGGTATCGAATATCCTGCAACAGGTTTGAACCCACCCCTGCAATGATTTGAGAGTTTGCAAGTGATATCTACGTGGACAGTGTAAACCAGGCAGGAGATGACAAAATTCAGACACTCCAAGACTCGGGGGCCTTGGCCTCCGATCCTGCCTTTTAATGGATGTGGATGCTAAACTACACGCATGGATGTGTATATATGTGTGAGCAGGTAAGACATACATTTTTAATTTGCTCTTCAATGTCTGTTTTTTCATGTTGTTATGTGGCAAGCGTTGATTATTTGATAATTTTGACGTATTTTATTGTGTTCCTAAAGTAAAACGTTGTTGGCCATTTTGTTTGACCATTTTGGACCGGTTTTTAAAATCGTGACCTGGCAACCAATGTGACCACTCCTTGGCTTTTTTCACAAGATCTTGACTATTCGTTGTTCACCTTGGCGTCTTGGTTTTCTATAGGTTTTCTTGGTTTAACATAGGTTTTCTATTGTCATCGCTTTTCTGAAACCTTGTAAATTCTTGGCTTTTTTCATTGGCTCACCTTGGCATTTATGAAAATGAGGAGTGGTCACACTGCTGGCAACCCTGCTTCGTATTCCTGTTTTGCAGAATTTGAAGCATTAACACGAAAACATGGCGTCGTCTCTGTCCCGCCCGACGACGTCAGCGTCGAGGATCTCGTTATCGCTACGGGAAAGATAGCCGGTACTGACAAAGTTCGTGTGGTCATCTTCGTGTCTGAGACAGAACTGGTTCACGAAATTGTATCGACCGGACTATCAACAGACGACGGACATTTCGTGCTCGTCTCCCCTCTGGACACTCCGGCCGTGAAGGTCATTATCTCGAACGCTCCTCCTTTCCTGAAGAATCAGACGCTGATCTCCGAATTATCTCGTTATGGTTCTGTGGTTTCTCAGATCACCATGTTACCTTTATGGAGCCAGAACGATCGGACGAAGCATGTGATGTCTTTTCGGAGACAAGCTCATGTGGTGCTTCCTCCCTCTTACGCTGAAAGAACCGTGAACATCGTTTTAAAACTCAAAATTGATAATCATGATTACCAAGTACACGTAACCACTGACACCTTGAAATGTTTCGAATGTGGTAATTTCGGACAATTGAAACGATCTTGCCCAAAGGCGACTTCGTCAAACGATGAAACAAACCTCGTCAACAACGATACGTCTCCTTCTTCTTCTTCTTCCTCGACTGTGAAGGAAGTGAATCCGTGTCCGGTAATAAGGCCCAGGCTTCTCAGCCCGATAGTCCAAACAGCAAAACGAATGTTTGGGATGGTTTCACCATCGTTTCATCAAGGAAGAGAAAGACTTTACCTGATGGTCGTTTCACCCAGAAGAAGGGAGCATTTACAAACGAGGAATTTGTGGGTAATGTTCCCGCAGTTGTGACTGACGTCACTCAACAATGTTTACCCGGTATGGACCCGGAATGGACCCGGTAACTACAACCAACAAGTTTACCCTACTTGCCGGTGAGGACAGAGACGTCTCCCATGACAGAGACCGCTTTACCTTTTATCGCAGTAAATGAAACTATGACTCGTTAAAAACTCTCCTATTGGAAAGTCCATCGACGGTGATACACAGACCACTCGTGATGATCCTGCTGTCACCTTGGTAAATGTTAACCCTGAATCCTTGTCAACAGGAAATAGTGAAACAAATGTTAACCCTGTTACTGCTCCCAGTCCATCACGTGGTGAAGCTAGAAACGCAGGAAATGTTAAAATGGATGTTTTATGAGACCTCCCCCCCCCAAAGTTATCTACCTCCACGCCATTGGAGGTCGATAACACCGTGACTGTCGAGGGAAGCGATATCGCTGCATCCACTGATGGTGTTTCCGTTTCATCAAATCCCCGGATTATTTCTGTTACTTCACCAGGAGATGTTCCCACAATGGAAGAGCACATAGACGTCGTAACCAGTACAGATCCGTGTATCAATACTGACCACAGTATCGATATGCAGGACTGTACAAGCTTGTGTGACTCGAAACTAAAACTGACTGATGAATCTGACCTGGAGGAACCAAACTGGAACAGTCAGGTGGAAATGGTGGAGAACCTCACCAGTCAAGGTCCGACCTCCCCTGAACAAATAAGTCTCTTCTAACAAAATACATACAGGAAACACAATATAAACCTGACGGAATACTTTCCAGATCTACCATCCTTCCTTGAGTGTGCTCAGGCTATCGTACGTAAGCCTGACTTATTCGGTTTCCACCAGACACACTGTCACCGCTTAAAAAAAAAAATGATCGCCAAGGCAAAAAAGACCTTTACTTAACAATCCCCCTTTGATCTTATTCTTGGAAACTATTATTTTCCTCATGGCCAGTTTCAAGATTGGAACAGTAAATGTTAATGGTGGTGGGAGTCCGCGCCGCAAGATCCAAATTAAACAGCTGGTAGAGGTCAACGGTCTTGACATAGCTTTGTTACAAGAGACCCATGCTGTGCGATCTGTTCAGGCTCAGTGGCGACTATTTATGGACAAGGAATGTTTCTTTAGTAACAACTCCTCGTCGAAAGCAGGCATCATGTTTGTCTTGGGGAAACATTTCCACCCGTCCTTCCTTAAATCTATCAATATTATTGATGGACATCTTGCGTCTGTGACCTTCTCTATCAATAAGGTCAAGTTCACAATTCTCAATGTGTAAGCTCCAAGCAAAAATGACGAGCTCTTTTTTTTGCTTAAATGAGAAAATTCCTCCAAACACTGGATTTGCAGACTTGTCTAAATATTAGTGGCGATTTTAACTGTACTGTTCATGCTTCATGTGACAAACGGGCCAGAACCCCAACCTTGTACCGCAAAACTTTTTGCAAACATCGTGAAATATAATCTCCATGATGTCTGACCCAAAAAAATATCATCTCCAGGGTCCCAAAACCCCCCAAAACAGTGACATTCATTTACACTTTTGAGAACAACGCTGAAATTCATACTGATGACACCCCTCATATCACTAGTTAGAAATATACAACTTAAGAAACAATATTTCCAGGGGTTTGCACTTAAGAAGGGCCCCAGTGGGGGGTCCAAAAAGGGTCTCAATTACACTTTTGAGAACAAAGCTGAAATTGATACTGAAATATCCCCTCACATCGCTTGTCACGAAAATGTAACTTAAGAAAGGATAGTCCCTGGCGTTTCGGCTTAAGAAGGGTCATAACTCTTCGTAGCCAAGAGAGACAAGGAGTACACAAGTATGAGCTTGATAATAGAATTTATTGTGAAACATACAGGAGGAAACAGTAAAATAAAGGTGACGAGCATCAATTCTAGGCTTGGGTGCCTTTGCTTTGTCTCACAATTACAGCACTTTAGTTCCAATTTATGTTCAAGTCTCACAAATATTAACTTCAGCAAGGATTTTACTTGTAAATGCCATATTTGCCTGTGCTACATCAAAGTATAATGAGATTACCGACAGATCCTCATCCTAGCATCGCACAATGAAATTGATGTGTCTTACATTGCAAATAAACAATACTCTTCATACATTGATATGACGATGCTTTTTAAACAGATGGGTGCCTATAGGATTAAACAATAGCGAAAGAAGCCGATTTAGTCATATTCATCGTCAGTCTGGGTGTCTGCGTCACTGTCATTGTCATCGGTGTCAGAATCAGGGTCAGTAGGTCTAGTGTCGTCATCGCCGCCGAGATCACCGGGATTTGGAAGAACTCTGTCAGGCATCTGGAGGCCTGTGAACCACACAGTTTGGTAAGAATTGTCCACCAGTTCCCATCCTTGTTGAGGATCTTTGGGGACAGCGTTGTTGCAGGCTGCGTGCCATGTCATTGCAACAAAGTTGCTGCGATGGATCTTCTGCTGGACGACATTCTCGCATGGTGGGATGCTGCTAGCATCTACACCCTTGAGTCTTGCAAGTGGCTGCTTACCCTTCTTCGGTCCGAATGATTTCTCAAATACCATAAATCTGTGCTTGTTCAGTGGCATTGTCTTTTTTGCACCATACAATTTCGCAGTGAACTCCTCAAGAACGTTGCAAGTCCCTTCGTCTACTTGCTCTGCTGCCAATGCAGAGAAAGCATCCAGGAAGGAATCGTTCTCTTCAGCAATTTTCAGAGGACGTTTTTTCCCCTTCCTTATGAAGGATGAGGTGTAGTCGCTTCCTGTGAATGCATGGAAGCCTGGCAGGGCTTTGTATAGGCTGGGTCCAATCTTGCTTGCAATGGCAGAGAGGTCAATGTAACTCCTGTTACCCCGCCCAGAGGTGCCGACGTCCATCCATATCTTGGTGTTCACGCGATGCGAATGGTGTAGAAGAATAACTGCTATGTCGGTATCAGTGGCTCTGACAACTGTCACCTGGTTGTTGGCTACTAGAAACTGCATCAATGTCATGAAGGCATATCCTTGTATCGGCCTCTGGGTGATTGCACTCCAAGCGAGGAACAGGCGTTACATCAACCATCCCACTGGCTCCTCTGAACCACAAACATTGTGTGTCGACCCCAACGTACAACTCCCTGCCATCCAGGCGAGCTGATGCCACTGTTCAGCCCAATCTTTCACCAGAAAGCCGGGTAATTGCTGTTTGAAAGATGTCGACTTCAGTGCCTTCTCAATATTCCACGGACGAATCTGTTCTTGTCCTGTGATGTGATAGACAGAATCTTCTGCACCACGGCATTCGCACTCGTTACACTTTATTGAGGGTTCCTCGTAAGTGTCGAAGAGGATGTCTACCCGTTTTGAGGGATGCGAGAGGACTGCATGCAGCAAGTAACGTGAAAGTCCACCATACGTCGGAGGTAGATTTGGTGGAAGGCAGTGAAGAAGAAAGTTGCCATCTATTACAGTAGCCTTCACCTTTGTTGGCGAACCATGCACTGCTACCCTGCTCTCAAGGACTGCGAAGAGATCACTCTTGGTTCCATGGGCCATTGTAACCAGGGTGCCATCTGTTCTACATATTGTTAGATGAACCGGAGCCAATGGGTATGTGAGGAGGTATTCAAAGTCTACTTGCCTTTTCGCAGCTTTGATGGCAATCTGTCCAAACAGGTCTCTTATGCACCTAAGTTCTTGTACGCTTGACTTGTTCTCTTGTTTTTTGTGCCTTGGTCTGCAAAAGTCTTCAGGCGGTTCCGAGTGATAGCTTTCTCGAATCTAGCGGCATCATCTGCACACTCTGACACGAAAGCATCATGTTTTTCTCTACCTTTTTCTTCCACACTGAGTAAGGAATCAGTGATCTCATTGATGGCAGCTTTCCCTGTCTGGATGTTTACAAGGGACTCTGATTCGAGATTGAAAGGATTGGCAAACCCTTCGATGGTCTTCAGCAGGTTGCCCACGTCCTTATTGTCCCGTGAAATGCGGCTTGGGGCCAGCTCAGCCTGTGTGTCACTGGTTATATTCATTCCAGCCATTTCGAGCATGGCGCTAATGAGTGCTGCTCTGGCACCCTTGGTCACACTCCACCGCAGATGGGCTGAGAAGTTATTCGTGGCGTCTGTGTACCCCGTCATCCTTGATGCTGCATCAGCATTTACCGTCTGCTCTGGAGTGAGATCTATCAGTACCCGGCTGAACTGATTGTCCGTTCGACGAATGCTAAACAGACCAGCGACTAGCATCTCCTTCAGGCCTGGGTGAGTTGTAATGCTCATCAAATCAAGCTGATACTTCGACATCCACCTTGCATAGTTTTGGCAATTGGTCCCGAAGAAAATGTCAGTAGTCTGCTTGAGGGACCAAGGGTACAGGTCAACATTTGACTCTCGGATGGCTCTATCGATGATGTGGTGGAGGTTCACTCTCTGGATGTACTGCACGTAAAACCTGGCAGTTGGTCCATGCTTGGCATCCAAGGTTGATTGAGTGTAGTGAGAGTATTCGTCGAAGAGCGTGATGAATGACGGTGCAGTGCACAGCTGGTCTCGAGCTTCCTTGTTGTCCAATGTTGATGCTTTGATCAGTGCACTCACTGTGTCCATGTCATGGTATGTGCTGCAGAATTGGTGAAAGTGCAGTATTTCAAAAGCCAGTACCAGCATTGAATTGAGCCTCTAACAGCGGTTGAAGTTCTTACATTCTATGATACCATTCAAGGAGCCAGGTGTGAGGACTTTAGCTTCAACTAACATATCTGCCATGCCAGATTCTTTGATGACCTTTCCGATGGCTTTGAAGAGGCACATCTGTAGATGAAAGGCCTCAAACATAATGAAGATGTTGTCGAATCTGGGGCATTCTGTGACTTGGATCTTAATGGCCCTGTTAGCAACATCAAGGTCATATGTTACTACACCATACAGCTGTCCGCACTCCTGAGCACAGTTTTGGGTGATGGACAGTGTTTCTGCAACTACATCATTGTTAGTTGGTGAGCGGTCAATATTTGGCATGTACAGAACCACTTGCTTTGGGAGATGGTCCACATAGTTCCAAGCATTGAACCCAGTCCACATAGGAATGCTTTCCATTCCTTGCGCATGCGTTGCAATCCACAAGAAAACAAGCTTTCTTGATGGAATGGAAAGGTCTGTATTGGTACCCTGAAAGTCTTTGTTTGCGTAAGAGAAATCGTCCATTCGTGGCTTCTTCCTGTAAGGAGCTAGGGCTAAATCCGGAACATCCAATTTCCTCCTCTTTCTCTTCCCACCCAACGATGGCAAAGGTCTATCTGTTGCTTGATATTCGGTTACATCTCCATCTCAGCCTACTGCTTCCTGTGGCACTGAGGCTGGAGTGCTCTGAGCCTGATACATAATACCCATCATATCGTGGAGCGTGTCGATACCTGACAGTGTGTGTGTTAATTCGTCGTAGTTATCAAAAGCAAGTCCACAAGGTACTCCAGGAACTGAACCAGCAGGACAGTTCAGCTTTCGGTCAAAGATGGCATCGGCGAGGTCTGTCTCAATTTCCTCAATGACGTGGTAGTTAAGCGAATGCCCCATCCGATTCAGCATTGTGAGAATCTTGTTGCTTCCAGTCAGTCACTTCAAGGACAAACCCATCAGGATATGCTTTCGAGGTTTTAGGTTACCATTCTTCACTGAAAACAGTACATCCTGACAATGAATCAGAGCGGCGCTTGACTGACTGAATATTGGCCAGTATTTGGTCCTCCAAGTAGGGTCTGAAAGAAAGTCTTGACAAGGTCAGGTGGGTCCCCCTCGCCATTGTTGAGAGCTTCCACGGTCAGTGGATCTCGGAGGGGCTCTTTCGTCACGGACTTCAAGGCCTGTCTGAATTGCAATGCAACTTTAGTAACCTGACCCTCAGGAGATGACTTAATGTCATACACTGCCTTAATGGAATCATACTTAATGGCTGTGATGTGGACTATCACACCGTGCTGGCGGCAGTCTGGGGAATGCTATAATATCGTGTCAGGGAATTTCCTGGTCAGAAGGTCCCCCAGGTATTGCGCTTTGCTTACTGAAGGGACCACTTCAAGTTCAGTGCAGAGGTCGGTGTATTGTTCATAAATGGATGCAAGGCGTTCAGGTCTCTGTCGGTCAATAATGTTGTCTTTTACGTACGAATAGATACAGTCAAGAGGAAACTTGGGATTAACAGGCTCCTCAGCGATTGGGGGGAGGGTGGCAGCCCAAAACATTTCACCCTATCCGCCCTCCGGATATATGTGGCACGACAACTGTGGTGAAACTGGGCTTCCTTAGCTATCAGGTCAACCCCACTGACTTTTACAAGTAAACATGCTTGCTTGAGGGTATGCACAATCTCTATAATCTTTTTTGCTGCTTGCTTGGTTTGCAATTTTCCTGGGAGCTCTTTTCTTCCGTCTGGGCATTTTTTGACCTTTTTGTCACAAAACAAGCATGTATCAGGGAAAATACCAAGCGTTGACACCCTTCTGCTCGACTCTTCACCACTAACAGTTGAATCAGATGATGCAGAGCATAACACCTTTCTCTCTGGGTCTACAGTGTCATTCCCAATAGGCCTAGGTAGAGATTGAGCAGTAATGGCTGTAAAGTTCTTGTAGCACTTGTTGTGGTACCCATCACCATCTCCTGGATGACTTGGTAACGCCTCAACAACTGCTCCGTATTTGGAAGATTGGTAGTTCTTACTTCCCTTCCTGGCCTCAGCAGCACGCTGAACAACTGCCCATTTCTCTTGCTGCTAGGGAGGTAACTTGCTTGTTTCGGTCGGAACAACATGTATAAGACACTTTGAAGGCAATGACTGGTGGGCAGATGCTGTGAAGGGAAGACAAAAGGGACATGTGTGGTGTGTCATGAATTTCTCAATTACCGAAATACACAATTACAGAATATGGACTGATTGACATTGTCATTATCATAGCCGACCATTATCATTTCTGAGGCTTGCCATTTTTATGTGAGATCATCAGGAGCCCTTGATTTAATCAGTTCCTAAAGAGAAGATAGGGAAAATAATAACGTGAAGTTATTATATCGCGCTTTATAGTGTTGAACATTCTCAAAGCGCTTCACATTTATTACCCCCAGCTATTGGCCTGTTCTTTCCAAGTTCTTTTTCCACTAATTGGGGAGTATTACAGCCCGGCGGCTGTTTTCAGCGCTCACTACTTCTCATTCTCTGCCAACCAGGTACCCATTACTCCTGGGTGGGGAGAAGCAAGTTTGGTCAAGTGCCTTGCCCAAGGACACAAAGAAACAGATGGTGATCAGACCGGGAATCGAACTCGGCATTCCCGCTCCCGAGTATGACACTCTGCCACTACACCGCTGCTTTCCCTAAAAAAAACAGTGCTAAATCATATCTTTCGATCAATGAAATTAACCCATGGAAATGGGAGTGTGGCAAAAGTGGCCGAAATTGCATCAGCGTCATTGAAGACCTGATGGAGGCCTTCTCGAAGAATGCTTTAAAAGGTCAGTGTAGACCGAAAATAATAAGTACTGTACATATAGTACACTTTTGCTTGCCTTGTTTAGGATAAGTGTAGCTTTCAGTGTTCTGTCTTTTTCATGTCAATGTTGCTTGGTCCATATGACGAGGCTGAGAATATTAGACTTACAATCCTTCAGTGAAGTCTTTGCCTCATATGTACTTTGTCAAATGAAGAGAAGAATGTCACGGAGTCTGGCTTCACTCTCACTTTTACACTCTACGCGCAGGTGTGTGTGTGACTGATTGCACAGGGGCAGCCTGTACGTTCCAGTAAGAGTTGACAGTGGATGAGCTGAATCTCGTAGCACGCAAGTATAGCTAGTCGCCGCGCAGGCACTGGGATTATAGTCCGTTTTCTGAGATGTCGTCGCTGTGTGATATTGTCCTGAGCTAAAAATAGTAACTTGATGCTAGTTGGCCTCCAGAAATGTGGTGCGTATTGGGTGAATGTGCAGCTGAACACCTGGGCTGAGGCAGCTGTTAGGCCGAGTGGTTGCCAGGGCCAAATCCAATAAAGATTAGCTCGACCCTCCTTGGTCCTTTTGAGCCCTTCTTAAGCCGAAACGCCAGGGACTATCCTTTCTTAAGTTACATTTTCGTGACAAGCGATGTGAGGGGATATTTCAGTATCAATTTCAGCTTTGTTCTCAAAAGTGGAATTGAGACCCTTTTTGGACCCCCACTGGGGCCCTTCTTAAGTGCAAACCCCTGGAAATATTGTTTCTTAAGTTGTATATTTCTAACTAGTGATATGAGGGGTGTCATCAGTGTGAATATCAGCGTTGTTCTCAAAAGTGTAAATGAATGTCACTGTTTTTGGGGGGTTTTGGGACCCTGCCTCCCCTAAAGGCCGGGAATGCCATGCTTAAGAAATGGGTTTTATTCATCCCCCATGTACTCTTGACAGAATGAGACCATCAAACCTTTTGTTCCCAAAAGTGTAAATTAACCTGTGCTCGCTCCCTAACTATATAAGGTGTTCTCAAAATGCCTAGCATCCTGACTTACTCGTCATCTTTCCTCGTCGTTGAAGGAAGACCAATGTTACTGTGTCCAAAGCATTCCATTTATTGAATGTTCCATTCAACATCTCCCTTATAAGAGACATTATCGAACTGTGGAAGGAAAACCCTAAAGATTTGGGACTTCTCCTTGCTCAGGAGAAAGCCTTTGACTGTGTTGACCATTGGTACCCTTTTAGATCCTCGTGGAGGATCTCTAAGTTTTACTCACGTTGTTGTTCTTGTGGACTTTTTTTGTTTCACAGCCTACAGTTTTCATCGAAACTTCCTGAAACTTGGCATATATATGTAAAAATACCCCGCGCAAACAGTAACCATCTCCGATTTTGAAAATTCCTCCTAGAAAAAAAGTTATCACGTCAAAATATCTCCGCTAATGGAAATCGCCTACAAAAATTATCTCTGAAACTTGGCAAGCTTTTTGAATTCTGTTTGTGGGAATCGAACAGGGCATTAGCAGAGATGAATTACCGCACATATGATGCATCACTATAACGTCATATCAATTTTTATGACGTCATTCCTATGTTTTGACATTTTTTTGTTTCACAACCCATAGTTTTCATTGGATCTTCGTGAAACTTGCCATGTATATGCAGAAAGTCCACGCACAGGCAGTAACCATCTCTGGTTTTGGAAATTCTTCCGAGAAAAAAAGTTGACGTCATAATATCGCCACTAATGGAAATCGCCTATACCATTATCTCCGAAACTAGGCAAGCTTTTTGGATTTTGTTTGCGGGAATCAAGCCGTGAATTAGCACAGATAATTTATCGCAAACCTGATACATCACAATGACGTCATATTCGTTTTATGACGTCATCATTAAGAGGACGAGGATCTTGGCTCATTTGAGCTTGTTGAAGTACTTGAGCAGTTTGGACTTGGTTCAACCTTCATCTCTTATATTAAAATACTGTATAATAATATTTATGGTGTGCTTAAAATGAACAATGAACTTGTTACACCTTTGTCTGTTAACAGGGGAATTTGACAAGGTTGCCCTCTCTCTAAGTTGCTTAATGCTCTCTCCACCGAAACCCTACTGGTTTCTTTGCGCTGTTGATTAACGGGGTTTAGTTTGTCCCATCTTGAACGACCCATCAAGGTACTGGCATCTGCCGATGATGGATGTGTATTTGTGCAAGATCTCAATGATATTAACGTCGTTCGTTATCGTTTATCCTTATTTGAAACGGCTTCTTCAGCCAAAGTAAATTGGAATAAAATGAGTGCCCTTTGGCTCGGTCCATTGTGTCACTTGGCACCA
>NC_140967.1:34228112-34300612 GCF_056783735.1 Eptatretus burgeri
CCAACATTGGCATAAGGAAACGGAGCAAGAGCAGCGCTGTTCTGATAAAATATTACAATTATACTACTAGTTACACCATCGGAGGTACGAGTCCAACTCCTGAAAATTCTTATGCACTCTGCTTGTAAGTACCTGGCTGGCTCCATGACTGACTGACGAACCCATCTGTGATTTGTATGTGATCTGTTCACGTTCTCATTTATTTACCTTCATCCTTTAATAAGTTAATGAATGAACTTATTATTGTGTTCTCAGATCCTCAATAGAAGGTTCCATTGCGCTCTTGTTTTCTATCAAGGTAAACATTAAATATTTATGTCCCTTGGCATATGAGGCGCTGTTAAATAATGCACAATTGCAGGTAACACTAACAAAGATGCCTTATGGTCATGGGATAACAAGATACCAATGGGATGGACCTTTGAAAAAACTGAATGTAAAATCTCCATGTTTCACGGGGACGATAAAAAAAAATGGAATGAAATTGTTGATTTTTCTTTAATACAGAGTCGAGGCTCATGGAAGAGTGAGAATGAAATGAAATCTGACTCATGTCGATGTATACTGTATAGGTATGAAATGATCGGAATGAAATTAATTCTGAATCGTATCAATCGGTATTTCTTTTGAGAATAATTCTTGTACTGTACCGCAATTAATCGGATTACCTATTTTATATGAATTATTTAATTATGAAAACTTTTAAACTTTTGCAATTCGTTTTTTTTATCTTCAACGATATCTTCTTCAACATATTGCTTATTCCTGAAATTAATTTTCACAAACTTATTTAATCAAACATAAAGAAATACAGAGGGAGCTATCTATTTATTCCGTACATTCTGGAGGAAGGGTTCTTGACTGAGATAATTATATAATTCAGAAGAAGGGTAGAAAGGAGGATATGAGGGATGGATGGTCAGGATGGCTTAGAGTTGTCTCTCCTCGCCTCTGAGCTTCATAGCCTGGGTTCAAATCTTGACCGAGCAATAAGCTGTTTTCCTGGGGTGTGTTCCATTAGCAAGCAGTTTGCTATCACTTGTCAAGCAGTTTGCTTGATTCATAGAAATCAAGCAAGCTCTTCAATGGAACGGCACCACTTAACAATATGGCAGTCTCCAGGGAAACAATGCAATCGTGGTACTCGAACAAATGCTGTCCGGGCTGTCGTTTTCAGTTTTACTTGATCCTCATGTGACAATTTCCCCAAATGAATATATTATGTTTGCAGCGACTACAGAATATGAGGAAAAGGGAAAGAAAGAAAGATGAATAAATGGGGAGTCAGAGGGAGGATCCTCCTTCAAGGCTGATCTATGGACCCTAACATTGTGCATTTTGGGGAAAAATGGGGGGGGGGGGGTGTTGCATGTTTGTAGATCTTGACGAATTCGGATGAAAAGTAGAAGAAACAAAGTATGAAATGCATGTTTCAACAAGTAAAAAATACATAAAATTTTACAGCCACCATTGCTGTATGGAGTTAAAAGGATAGCCCATATTTATGTACAACTAAAATGACCGCCAGTCTACCAGTCGGCCATTTTTGATCAGATTGCAAAATAAAGTGAGAGACATATGTATGCCACCATGTACTGTGCTTGTGCCAAGTTTGAACAAAATCAGACCATGCATGTCTGAGAAATGGTTGGGAACACATTTAAGTAACAAAATGGCCACCAATCGGCCATCTTGGATCTGATCTTTAAAAAAAAATGACATTCTTATGAAAACCATCATTCCTTGTCTGTGTGCCAAGTTTCAACAACATCGGTAAATGCTTGCCTGAGAAATGGTTGAGGACGTGTTCAGCATTGGGTTTTTTTGCAACTAAAATGGCTGCCAGTCTACCAGTCGGCCATATTTGATCAGATCACAAAATAAAGTTAGGTGCAAGTGTATGCCTTTGTATATTGTGATTTAACAAAGCTTGAACAAAATTGGACCATGCACGTCAGATAAATATTTGGGGACATGTTTAAGCAACAAAGTGACTGCCAGTCGGCCATCTTGGATCTGATCTGGAAGAAAAATGACGTGCTTATGTAAACCTCGTTTCCTTATGTGTGTGCCAAGTTTCAACAACATCTGTAAAAGCATGTCCGAGAAATGGTTGAGGACGTGTTCAACATAAGGTTGTTTTTTTTTTACAACTAAAATGGCCACCAGTTCGTTATTCCAGATGTGATGTCGAAAAAAATGACATGCATATGTATACTGTTATCTGTTGTCTTCGTGCCAAGTACGAATAAAATCGGTCCATACATGTCTGAGATATGGTTGCAGACTCACACATGCACGCACGCACGCACGCACACATGCACACGAAAATCGAGACCAAATCCATATCCCAATTTCGAACTAAATCCAACAGGGGCTAATAATATGAGCATACATAACAGGGGTATGCTTCTGAACATTTAATCAGTTGAACACGTTGGAGTATCTTTTAACTTTTTAATCCGACTACGGCGGCCATTTTTGCCAACATCATAAAGCACCTCTCTTAATCGCTTGCTTCACTTGTCGAGCGGCTTACAAAGCAGTTGATACGGAATGACTGGCTTGGAAAACGATAGCAAACCACTTGTTAACATCACACTCCTGGACCCTGGTGTTTCACACGCAGGATGGAGGCAGTAATGTGTACGCCGTCCGTCCAAAACATGTTAGACGTTAAAGATCCCATGATGTCTTTTACGAAGACGAGGCGAGTTATTGCTGACAGTTATTGCAGGTTATTGATGCACCTTCCTTTAGTCTTGTTTAATTTATTAGAATTTTGACAGTCATGGTTTGCATTTTTATTATTCGTCTTGTTCCCTGCAGACAGCGACGTGTGACTTTTCACTTTCAGCGAGTCACCATGGTCATTCTAAGACAGGTAACAGCAGAACTTGATGATTATGCGAATATTAGTTAAAGTGGTTTGTGGTTATTGGTGTGACGTCAGTAGAGGATAAATGGTGCTTCTGAGGCAGCCATTCAAATGAATGGGGGAAAAGGGAAAAGCTTTCTGACTCAAGGCCCAAAAGCCCAAAATAGGAGACTGATTTCCTCCCCCTCCCATACAAGCAAATGTAAAATTGATACTTACTGATTAAAGCACTTCTTTCCTTTCATATTTTCATTCCACTCAAAGAGCGAACCAATGAATATTTGTCCATGTTCTACTTTGGGGAATAACTTAATTTTCCTGTTACATTCATCACCCTCGAGTATATTCACAAAGATTACTTTGAAACTTAGTTATTAGTTTAAATGTCTTTGTTGAGCAGAAATGAAATGATAAACTTCTCTCAATGCTCTTGTTTGACCACCTCCTGAGTTGCATATCATTTTGAGATTGTAGTAAATTGTTTTTCCATTGTTCAATTGATAACCATCAAAGTTTTCAGTCCATTCAAGGATATTTATTTTTTTCTTTACATCCTCCAACTTATTTGTAATTAAATTTATCCGCTTATTTGTTTTATCTACTCTTACCCCAGTTATTTCTTCAATAAGACTTATTTCATATTTCTCACATTCTTTATGTTTTCCATCTAAATACCAAGGCTGATTACATCTCCACTCTTTGGTTTGGTTATTGCTTGGTTCTATCATTTATAAATCAGTTAAAAGATGGCGGTAGCCTTTTAAAATTCCCAACCCAATGTCTTAACACTAATACTTATAACCATAAGGGAGACTATTGATTCCATTCTCTAAAATATATCTTTTATCATCAAAAGCTCCTAATGCTTTCTTATTTATCTCTTCTGTATATAATTGATGTTTATAACTTCTTATTGTATTCATTTTTCTGTACTCTTCCTTCTTTAAGGTTAAACAGTTGGAATAATGTTTGAAGTTTATTGTTTCCTTGACTTATATTTGTCTTTATTCCCTTTTTTTTAATCCCCCACCAACCAACGAAGATGGCTGGGGATATAGAAATGGGTTCCGTCCGTCCGTCCGTCCATCACATTTCATTTCCGGAGCTTAACTACAAATCCCCTCAAGATATATATATATATATTTTGTTTACCTTGTCGAGGCTCATGTGAGAGCTAACACACAACGCACAGCAAGGGGGGCATGAGATGAGGGGAGTGAGTGGGAAGGACAAAACAGTGGGGAACAGAGACATTAGGAGATCTGTGGAAGGGAGAGGAATGGGACGGGGAACATGGGGGAATAGAATATGGACATTACAGGGACTTTCAGGAAGGAAAGCAGGGAATTTGAAGGAGGTGGCCTTGGATGGATTATCGGGGGTAGAAGAAATCGAGGATTTGGATGGGGGATGATAAGAGGTGGTGGTGAACAGCTGTTTTGAAGGCCTGGAGGGAAGAATGGGAATGAATAGAGTGAGGGAGTTTATTCCAAAGGTGGGAAATAAAGAGAAATGAAAGAGTGAAGGTGAGCAGTGATTCGTGATTTTGGTAGTTTTACCAAAAGGGGGTTGTTGGCGGACCTTGAGTGCCCTGTGGAAATGTAGTGGGGACAAATCGCAGTGAGAGCAGGGGGCGAGGCTGGAGAGGAGACGGTAGAAGACAGAAAGACCACCAACCAACCTGCGGTGATTGAGTGAGAGGCCCAAAGACTCAGCCTCATTGCGGGAGATGCCAATGATCCGAAATGCCTTGGTTTCTACAGCGTGAAGCCGAGAGAGGTGGGAGGCAGGAGCACCAGCCCAGAGGGGAGAGCAGTACTCCATCAGGCTGCGGACAAAAGCTTTGTAAGTGGTCAGGAGCTCAGGTGGGCCGAGGAAGGACTTTGCATGACGGCGGATTCCCAGTCCGCGACTGGTTTTGGAGGTGAGCTTTGAAATGTGGCTTTCCCAGGAAAGGTCATGGCAGATCGTGAGTGACAACCAGAAGCTTGAAAGAAAGGACTTCTTTCAGAGGATTGTTGAGGAAGTGAATGGGGGGGGGGGGGGTTTCTAAACGGTCCTTTCGAAGAGACATTGTGAGAGTGTGAGATTTGTTCGGATTGAAAGACATGTTCTACGTGTTGGACCAGTTTTTGATTTTATCCAGATCTGCAGTGAGCGAAGAAGGATCTCCTCCACCAAGACGAGGCTCAGGTCTGTCATACTGGAGGAGGGAGTAACCAGGGAGAGATACTTGGGAGTCAGAGACATGTTTTTGTCAGGTCAGGTTCGATCTGTGACCTGCTACAGGTACCATGTAAACCTGTACTAACCTGTTCCATGGTCGGGTTGTCGGCGACTAAACCGTCTCCCCCACCAGGTTTTCTGGTGAGGAGGGTGTTTGGATATGGACACCCAGCAGGATTAAAAACAAAACCTGTCAAAGGGCGGAGGAGCTCCTTGTGAGCCAACGGCCATCCATATCTAGTGCCCAACTGTGTCTGCGGACGTCCTCCTGCAGTTGGGTTACTTCTTATTAGGAGGTTGGTGGCAGGATTTGCACTCCAGCCACCGTAAAACGCTTCATTCCGCAAAACGCAAAAACGCAAAAAAATCTGAAAACCCACTCCGTGGGAGTACCTCCTGTGCAGCTTCCCTTCGCAGGGCAGCTCACCGGATGATGGGATTGGGGCAAAGCCTTCGGGACCCCCAATCTTTGATAGGAGGGAAACCACGGGGTAACATCCCTGGGTCAGATTGCGGGAGAGTGTGTCGGAGTGGTGCTGAGGTGTCGTCCACCAGACGGCGGTCTCCTTGGGTTAACCTGAGGCGGTCCCTTCGGGTGGGTGCCTGGAATGTCCTATCCCTAAGAGAGGATGATCACCTGTCTCTGTTATCATCTGAGCTCAAGCGTTTGGACATCGGGATTGCAGCTCTCTCTGAGGTTCGGAGACCGGATTGCGACGAGATAATGGTGGGTGGTTACACCTACTATTGGTCTGGTCGCTCTGATGGTTACCATACCCAAGGAGTTGCTGTAGCTGTGTCCAATAAGCTGACCCCAATGATAATTGAGGTAACACCGGTCAACGAGCGTATTATGAGATTAAGGATTCGTCACTCCTTAGGTGTCATTTCCCTGGTCTCTATTTATGCTCCGACTGAGGCGAGTGATCTTACCGTGAAGGATGCATTCTACGCCACACTCGAGTCTGTGGTTGATCAGTGCCCCAGACGAGATACACTTCTAGTCTTGGGGGATTTCAATGCATCGACTGGAACTGATAGGGATGGCTATGAGGTGTGTGTTGGTCCCCATGGGTCAGGAACTATGAACCAGAATAGCACTAAGTTCCTTGACTTTGCAAGAAGTCATGGACTTAGGGTGGCTGGTTCATGGTTTCAGCGCCCGCAAGCTCATCGCTGGACTTGGTATTCCAACGCTGGCGGTGTGGCAAAGGAGATTGACCATGTCCTCATTGACGGTCGTTGGAGGATGATCCAGAACTGCAGGGTCTACCGGAGTGCTCAGTTCCTCAATACTGACCACAGGCTTGTTGTAGCAACTCTAAAGCTGCACCTTAAATCCTGGAGAATGGTACCATCCCAGCCTAGGCTGGATGTTGCCAAGCTCAGGGATGAGAGAGTAGCTGAGGAGTTTGCGAACAGGCTGAGTGGACACTTGGCGCGCCTGGGTGCTTTGGGGGTCCTGAAGAGTTGTGGAGCACCTTCAAGACCACCGTCCTTGATGTTGCCGGTGGATGCCTTGGAGTTCACCGCAGGGCAAAGAAGAATTTTGTCTCTCAAGGGACACTGGATACCATTGACCAGAGTCGCAGGGCCAGGCTGAATGGCAGAGCTGAGCTGTTCAGGGAGCTGAGGCGTAAAACTGTACGTGCACTGAGAGTGGACAAGGAGGCCTATGTGCCAGGAATCTGTGAGGGGTAGAGCATCACCTGTGGACAGGTGATTCTCGTCCCGCTTACAGGGGAATTCGCGCATTACGTTCATCCAAGCCCATCCCTCGGAGCACTGCAGTTCGAGCAGAGAGTGGTAGGCTCTTGACAGAGGAGTCTGAAGTGAAGGCCCGCTGGGCCGGTTACTTTGAGCGGTTGTACCAGGCTGATCCCCCAGCTGTCGAGTTGGACGTCAAGGGTGTTACAATCCCTGTTGCTGACCCTCGAATCAACTGTGGTCCACCATCGCTTGTGGAAACACGGGCTGCGGTGAACCAGTTGAAACGGGGCAAAGCTCCAGGGATCTGTGGCATCCATGCTGAACTTCTCAAGGCTGGTGGAAATGCTGCACTCGCGTCGTTGCATGCAGTTTTGTGCTCTGCCTGGAACACAGGCATCATCCCAACTGACTGGAAGAGGGGCCTTGTTGTCCCTCTCTGGAAAGGGAAGGGTGATCGCCAAGACTGCAACAACTACCGAGGGGTGACGCTGCTCTCAGTGCCGGGCAAGGTCTTTGCTCGGATAATTCTTGATAGGGTTCGCCACCATCTGCTTGAGCACCAGCGTCCAGAGCAGTCAGGCTTTACACCAAAGAGGTCAACGATTGACCGTATCCTTGCACTTCGTGTCCTCACCGAACGCAGACGAGAGTTTCGGCAGGGGCTGCTTGCAGCCTATGTTGATCTCTGTAAAGCGTTCGATTCAGTGAATCGGGATGTCCTCTGGAGGATTCTTGGTCTTCGTGGGGTGCCACCGAAACTGATCGATCTGATGTCTGAACTCTACTCTGGTACTGAGAGTGCTGTGAAGTGTGGTGGTACCGCCTCTGACTTATTTCCAGTTGTTACTGGAGTTCGTCAGGGATGTGTACTTGCCCCCACACTTTTCAGCACTTGTATGGACTGGATTTTTGGGAGGATGTCGGAGAGATCAAGTTGCGGTGCATCGTTTGGCAATGTCAAGATCTCGGACCTTGATTTTGCAGATGATGCAGTCATCTTTGCGGAGACTTTAGACATCCTCTTGGGGGCCCTCGAGGTGCTGAATGAGGAGTCGGAGCCGTTGGGATTACGGATTTCTTGGGTCAAAACAAAGATCCAGGCTTTCGGTGACATCTTGGATGCTGCTGTCCTGTCTGTGTCTGTTTGTGGTGAGGATGTTGAGGTCGTGGATAGATTCACTTACCTTGGCAGTGATATTCATGTCTCCGCAGGTTGTGAGCCGGAGGTCAATAGACGTCTGGGTCGGGCCTGGGGAGTCGTGGATTCACTGGATCATGGGGTGTGGCGCTGCCGGTACCTGTGCGGGAGGACGAAAGTCCGAGTCTTCAGGTCCTTGGTACTTCCAGTCTTGCTCTATGGGTGCGAGACTTGGACTTTGACCAAGGATCTGAGACGGAGACTTAATTCCTTTGGTACCAGGTCTCTTCGGAGAATCCTTGGCTATCGCTGGTCGGATTTTGTGTCCAACGAGCGGTTGCTGAGAGAGACTCGGATGAGATTTGTTACCTGCATAGTCCGTGAGCGTCAGCTGCGGCTGTATGGACATGTGGCTCGTTTTCCTGATGCTGATCCTGCTCACCAGATTCTCTCAGTGAGGGAGTCTCATGAGTGGAGGAGGCCAGTGGGCCGACCACGTGCCTCATGGTTGCAGCAGGTTGACCATCATCTCAAGGAGATGGGGATGGGCCTGGCATCTGCCTGGGGGATGGCCAGACGGAGGCCCCTGGAGTACCGGCGGAAAGTGGACGCAGCGACGCGCTGTTCTGGCACATGCTCCCATACCTGACCTGACCTGACATGTTGAGGGAGGAAAGTTTTTGTTCGGCAGATGTCCAGTTTGTCAGTGGCAACCTGTATGAAAAGATCTGTAAGGTTGGAGGGAAGGCCCCAGATATTTGAGGTCCACACTGTTAATGAAGAGAGAGGACAGGAAGCTTTGGGTGCAGGGGATGGGAGGGGAGGTGGAGGGATGGAAAAGGGACGAGGGGGGGGGTAAGGAGGGTTGTTGAAAGAGTGTGGGGGATTGCAGAATAGATAGCGGAGGGGGCCGAATGAGGAGGAGAAAAGGCTCTGTGGTGCTGGGGGAGAGGGGGACAAGAGAGGGGGAAGAAGGCAGTTGAGGATTTGAGGAGGTGGAGTGAAGAGATGGAGGTGAGATGGCAGTGGAAGGAGGCAGCTTTGTGGATGGGAGGGGGGCAACTTTGAGAAGGATGTGTGAGGGGGATGAATGGTGGGAGAAAGGTGAGGGGGGAGTTTTTGAGAGAGGTGAGAGGGAGGCTTGGAGAGAGAAGAGTGGGATGGTTGCTTTGAGAGTGAGGGGTGAGAGGGGTGAGTTGGCACTGAAGTTGGAAAAAAAGAATGGTTGATGGAAAGCTACATTCATAGCAAACTGGGGTTTTCTTAAGTTTTAGGTCAGAGATGCGATTTAACACAATTCTTTATGGATGCAATGAAGGCGAATTCAGAGAATGGAGAGAAGAAACGCTGTAACAGTTGGATTTTTTAGGCAAGGTGTGAAGGAGAGGTCGAATTGAGAGCAGTCTGTTTCAAGAGTAGAAGAGTAGTGCATTATGATACAGTAAAGAGTACCACATGTGTGAAAGAGGAAGATGAAGCATTATAAGAGATAGTTTTTGTTATTATTATTAATGTTTGAGAGAGTTTTCAACAGATTAGGTCATGAAAGTGTTGTATAAAAAATCTAAGAAGAAGAAGAAGAGATGAAGAAGAAGAAGAAGAAGAAGAAGAAGAAGAAGAAGAAGAAGAAGAAGAATCGAGACTCGTGAGTGTGGAAGAAGAAAGGTAGCGGTTTTTTTTGGTTTTATTTTTATTTTTTTATTTAAGATAAGAAATAGAGTGATTAGTTGGGAGGGATGGGGGATGTTAGGAAAGTGGGGAAGATAGAAATTGAAGGTAATGGGGAGATAAAACAAATAAACACAATCGTACACCGAGGGGAACTGTTTGGCTTCAAGCCTCAAGGGTAGGCCTCAAGCACCCAGTAAGACAAGGTTGACAAAATCTCACAAAATAGCACGATTTTTGAAACAAAACCGAACTAGGAACACACAGCAACATGTAGGTGAGAAAATAAACAGTTAACATGGGATAGATAACGACCAGAAACTTAACTTTGAGATTGTCAGCAGAGAGCCCCGAAGGAGACCTGTCGACGCTCCAAACCCAGAACCGGAAGATCAAGGCACTAAGAGGCACTAAGAGTTATGCTGATTATGCACTAAGAGGCACTTTAGCTTCTTATCACACCTTTCAATGTTATTATTATCAATATACATAAAAGCATAAGACTTTGATCTCAATCCTATAAATTCACTTATGACCTTCCCACACAATTCATCTTTAAACTTACTGATAACTTTTTTATTCTTTGATGAAAACAACACATCACCTGACTTATAATTACTTGTATCATATATATCAATATTATCAATCATATCCTCAAATACATCACTTGTCTTAATTTATAATATAAAGCTATCTGTATCCATATATAACAATGACACATTATCCTTATACTTGATGTCCTTCGATCTGTCCGTTCACAATGAAGTTGAAGCGGGAGATCTGGTCATTAGTGATCCTGATAGAGGTCGATGAGACGTACACGATGGTATGATTTTCAAGGTCACCGAAGGTCAAGGTCACGAGGTCTTTGAAGTTGCGAAAATGACGATTTTCAAATTCTATCTCCTCCGCCATTTCTCAAGCGATCTTGAATTTGATTGTAGCAAATGAATCTATGGGACAATATCTAAATTTTGTCAGGCCGGATTTTCGATATTTGCTTTCATTTTCGTGTCACGTGACTTCAAAGTTGGCAAAAAATGCGAAAATTCCGATTTTCAAAATCTATCTCCTCCTACATTTCTCAAGCAATCTTGAATTTGATTGTGGCATATGAATCTATGGGATAATATCTAAATTTTGTCTGGCCGGATTTTCGATATTCACTTTCGTTTTCGTGTCACGTGACTTCAAAGTTGGCAAAAAATGCGAAAATGACGATTTTCAAAATCTATCTCCTCCTACATTTCTCAGGCAATCTTGAATTTGATTGTGGCATATGTATCTATGGGACAATATCTAAATTTGGTCAGGCTGGATTTTCGAATTTCGCTTTCGTTTTCGCGTCACGTGACTTCAAAGTTTGCAAAAACTGCCCTATCTTCAGGAGGCTATATATTCTCTACTGGGCATGGTAAAAGTTAGTGAATGGTGTCATTGCATAGCAGCTGACCTTGCATATTATATTTATACATTTTCCGCCGAAAGTGCAAAAGTTTCAAAACCCGAAATGTAAACGTCGGCATTTATTTTCAAAATATAATTTCGTGCACGCGCGCCAAAAGGCCGAGTCATCTTTAACCAAACTGCGTAGTTCGAGCTGCGCAGTGGAGCTGCGCTGTAGAACTGCGCAGTAGTCTTCAGTCATAACTGAACATTGAGAACTTGTGGTATTATTTCTCGCAGAGATGACCGTCACTCCCGCACGGAGGTAATTTTTTTTGTATTAAAATCAAAATACTTCTTTAACCAATGACTGTTTAAGTTTCAAAATGTGATGAATTTTCCTCACTCTCAACCCAGCAGATAAATATTGTCTCAAGTTCCTTTGATGCAAAACATAACTTTCTTAATCATTTAATGTCATAACTAGTTTTTCTGGAGATTTACCTTTTATATTGAATGACTGTTGGTAATCACTTAACCATTCTTTTCTTGGACCTTCTTTATCAGGGGCATCAGGTAGGTCTTTGTTTGTGATGAAGTTCTTCTGGATATTTTAAATCAACCTCAAAATAATATCCAACTTCAGCTTCATCCAATTCTTTTTGAGAAGAGACAACAATGTCTTGTAAAACTTTTTCATAATGTTTTTCTTTAACCCATTTTCATTTTAACCCAAGTTTTCCATAAGGTAAAGATTGAGACACAGCCCACCCATATAAATTGTTAGCATCATAATACATCAGGAAAGAGTTGTCCTCATTCTTATTATAATCAGGAAGATATTTGTTATTTGCTTTAGCATAACTCTTGGAACATACTTGGGATATTCCTCCTCTTTTAGCCTTCTCCATCATTAAAAGCATATCTATATCACTGATTAATTCCAAATTTTGTTTTGTCATTTTTAACATAGAACTCCAAGACAAGCCCGGGGCTGTGTAATCGTGAACGGGGTTGAATCCATAATAATTTTTATGATGACAAATTGTTCTAAAAGTGTCAAACACATCAGTCAATAACAATACATCAGTTTTAAGATGCAAATCATGATATTCTCCAAGATTCTTTATATTAAACTTCTCCCAAACCTTTTTAGCTTGTGTATAATCTCTATCAGAAATATGAGTTTTATTTAACTTACCATAGAAACTTTCCCTTGAAGGAAGTTGTGTTTCTTTAAACTTCTCAAATGAATCCATACAGTCATACAGATATATTCCCTTTTGTGATAAGAGATCAATCTCTTCTTGATTTGAGAAATGTGATTTAAGATTCGGTAAGTTTTTAATATTTGATGCTAAGTTAGATAATGGACTTGCCATAAACTTGTATGTGTCAAGAAATCTGATATGGGTTATGGGGATGTATGAATTGTTTTTGTGAATGAGATATATTTTTGATCTGTGTTAGGAATGGCAGAAATATCTCCAGATGTCTTTGAAAGTTCATTTATAAATAAATGTGTGTCATAGTGAGTGTTGTGAAGAAAGACAGGAATAAAGTTTGGAGGCTTGTAATTAAGATTACAACGGGAATGAGCTGGACCTCTATATTTACCAGTAAGATGACTGATCCCTAACCTTGACCTCTCCCTCAATTTTTTCCTCACAAATATGACAGATACTGTTCTTTCTAAATTCCTTTTTCTCTCCCTTTGTTAATGACATTGGTTTATAGGTTTTAACCATTATTTCTCTTCGTCTTATAGTCTTTTTCCAATCGGCTTACAAACTCCTCTATAAAGTTCTAACTTGTATTCATCACCAACAGATGATTTGATATAATAACAGAAACGACAAGGAGTATGTTTTTTTATATTTATTTGTGTATGATTTATTTGGATTTGGAGAAACAGTATCTATCTTTTCAAGGATACTTTCAAAATCAGCATATATCACAAACGGATGTTTTATAGATTTGTTAAAATCTTTGAATGATATGTTTGAACCTGCTTTTGGTAAATTGATTACGGTTGATTTATGATTACTACAATACTTCGAATGTTGATTAAATCGTTCTTTTGTTTGTGAAAGGAGTTGAGACATCTCTTACAAGGATACGTTTTATCCTTGTGTTGTTTTACATTTTCTCTTATATAGTTGTGATTGGTTAATCTTGATAAATTTTTGATGAAAGCATAATGTGATTTTTCCTTTGAAGTAAAGTAGAGAAGGTCAATGTGTGTTTCATTATTTTTATAGTTGTTTGAAATTTTTAATATCTGAACTTTGTTTGTATCCATGAATCCATATACATTAACCGATAGATTATTCATTTTCTCAAATTTTGGAATATCTCTCAATGACATTGGAAACTTTAAATCTTTACCATTTAATGTATTCTCGTATTTCTTATAATGTTCAACCCTTTCAGGATTCCATTGTGGAGGATGGAAGTGAGCAAGAACAGACCATAGAAAACATTTATTATCTTTGTTTTGAATATTAACAACCGCTTTCTTAAGTTTTATCCCTTTTGGTAAATCAATATAAGAAGAAGCTTGAAGAGGATCTGATTTTAAGATGTGTATATCTAAAAAGATTATTTTTGTAATAGTAAATCCACTACCTACTACAGTGTTATCAACATCTTGTTCTTGTCTCTGGAGTTCATTGTAAACATCACATCTTACAAAATATTGAAATGATGAGATAAAGTGAGGGTTTGTCCTATTATCGGGAGTAGTTTCATCACCTTGTCTTACCATATTCAATTTTACTCTCATATAAAACTAAAAAGTTTTCATTTCACTTAATGTGTTTTTAATTATCGTTTCGATACTTTGTTTAACCATATCAACAGCTTCAATGATTGAAGATGGTCCAGGTTCTTGAAAGTGAAACAATCTTATTTTTATATGTCCTTTAAATGCTCCATCAGTGTTTTTAATGGAGAATTTAGTGGCACCTTCCCTTTCTTCATTGTTCTTGTGTTTGCGTGATTGAAGGTGTTTATTATAAAAAAAATTTTTTGAAGAATATCATTATCACATCTATCACAATGTTTTGTTTCTCGGTCAAGTGGAGATATTTGTCTGAAAAGATTTGAATGTGTGTTTGTTGGTTTGAAGGTGTTTCTTATAACATTTATATTCATGATTACAAACATTGCAGTACATTGTATTCACCATATTTATATAACAAAACTTTGCTTAAAATAAAATTTTCTTGATGAAAATTCCGTTTAATTTACAGGTGAATCTGTGCTTAAAACCATTTTATCCTCCAACTTTTTTCACTTAATAAATACAATGTATCAAGACGCAAAAGACAAGTTTCAATCAATCTCTTCAGTTGTAAAAGATACTGAGAAACATGTCGAGGAGATAAAATTGAATAAAGATAAATATAACAACTATTGGATAAAAACAATAATGGTGAATAATATGAGTTCTTCAATTTCCTTCAGTGGAAGCGCTTTTAGTATATCTGGAAGAACATCAATTAAAGTAGCTCCAACAAAAGTTTCTACTCTCCTTCTGGCAATATATTCAAAATGAGGAAAAGCAATGAAACAAGAAAAAGTATCAAAAGAGAAAAACCTTATGGATGAACCTTTAGAAAGAAAAGATTAGACCATCTGCAATATGCAAGGAAAAATTAGTATTTTTTTCAACAACCCTAAAGATCTAAATCATAGTGAAATAAAGAATGTTAATATATCAGGTGAAATGACATTTTGTTCAATAGTACTGAAGGATCATTTTAAAATTACCTTTAATATAAAAAAGTAGTAGTTGAATCTGTTAATGAAAACAGTATATCGATATAGATGGTAATGTTTTTTTCTCCTAATTAAATATGAGTCATGATTCAACTGAAGATTTTGAACATTATGGAGAGTGATGACAGTTGTGATACCGAGGGTTTGTGTTCAAACGATAGTTATGAAAGTAGTTTTATAGATGATTGTGAAAGCACCAATGAAAGTACCGAAGATGAATTTTAGTTTAAGCAAAGTTTTACTTTATAAATATGAATAGTTTACGAGATCTTGAGCCTCTTGAATTCCCTGATTCTCCATATGACAAATTTGAGAATTGTCCTGCACGTGATAGAGTGGGATTAAACACAGATTCAAAAGCCTATCAACAATGTATTTTCTGTGATTATCTTCCAATTAATGATAATAAAAAATATAAAAAGGAATATAATTCTTTTAGATTAACACCAAAAATGAATTACTTTACAAGATTGATTGGAGAAATGAATGTAAAGTATGAGGGTGATAACACACCTTTCCTTACAGTGGAAGAAACTGAACGTATGAGAGAAATGTTCAAAGGATTGTTGATATATATTATTCACAATTGACGGCGAGAGGTCTCCTTCGGGGCTCCCTGCTGACGTTCTCAAAGTTAAGTGTCCGGTCGTTATTTGTCCCGTTTTAACTGTTTAATTTTCTCACCAACATGTTACTGTGTGTTACGAGTTCGGTATTGTTTCAAAAATCGTGCTATTTTGTGAGTATTTTTGTCGACGTTCTTACCTGGTGTTTGAGGCCTAGGCCTTGGCCTAGGCTTGAGGCCTACCTGTTCCACTCAGTGTTCGATCGTTTTTATTTTTTTTTTCTCCCCATTACCTTCAGTTTTCATCCTCCCCACTTTCCAAACATCCCCCATTCTCCCAACTAATGTCTTTCTTATCTCAAAAAAAAAAAAATACCCAACAACAACAACAACACGCCCACCTTCTCCTGATTCTGCTTCGTCTTCTTCCTCGATTTTTTTTTTCTACACTTCCATGACCGAATCTGTTGAACTCTCTCAAACATTAATATTAACAACAAAAACGATCTTATAATGCTTTATCTTCCTCTCTCAGACATGTGGCACTCTTTACTGTTTCATAATGCACTACTCTTCTGCTATTTCAACAGACTGCTCTCATTTCGAGCTCTCCTTCATTCCTTGCCTAAAAAATCCAACTATTACAGCGCTTCTCTCCATTCTCTGAATTCGCCTTCATTGCATCCATCAAGAATTGTGTTAAATCGCATCTCTGACGTAAAACTTTTAAAAACCACAGTTTGACATGGATGTTCGCTTTCCATCAACCATTCTTTTTTTCCAACTTCAGTGTTAACTCACCCCCCTCACCCCTCACTCTCACTCTCAAAGCAACCATTCCACTCTTCTCCCTCCAAGTCTCCCTCTCACCTCTCTCAAAAATTCCCCCCTCACCTTTCTCCCACCTTTCATCCCCCTCACTCATCCTTCTCAAAGTTGCTCCCCCTCTCATCCATCAAGCTGCCTCCCTCCACTGCCCTCTCACCTCCATCTCTTCACTCCACCTCCTCAAATCCTCAACTGCCTTCTTCATTGTCTCTTGTCCCCCTCTCCCCAGCACCACAGAGCCTTTTCTCCTCCTCATTCGACCCCCTCCCCTCGCTACACTGCAATACCCCACACTTTTTCAACAACCCTCCTTACCTCCCCCCTCGTCCCTTGTCCTACCCTCCCCCTCCCCCTCCACCTCCTGCACCCAAAACCTCCTCCCCTACCTCTTCATTAAAAGTGTGGACCTCAAATATCCGGGGCCTTCGCTCAAACCTTTCAGATCTTTCCATACAGGTTGCCACTGACAAACCAGACATTATCTGCTTAACAGAAACTTTCCTCTCCCAAGACGTGTCTGACTCCCAAGTATCTCTCCCCGGTTACTCCCTCTTACGGTATGACAGACCTGAGCCTCGTCCTGATGGAGGTGTTGCTCTCTTCATCAAAGACTCTATTCCTCACTCTCCATGCACTGCTCTCACTCCCCCACACCGCCAGGAATACCTCTGACTTCGGCTTCCCCTCCACTCCCACCTCATGTTTATATGTGTACTGTACCATCCACCGAACAGTGATGACTCCATCTACACCTCACTATCTGAAAACATGGACCATCTTCTATCTTCTCATCCAAACTCTCTCTTCCTCTTATGTGGTGACTTCAATTGTCATCAGACCAGTTGGCTAGGTGTGGGTTCCTCTCTCACCTGCCATGGCACCTCAGCAAAAGCTTTCTGTGACTCATTAGGACTGACGCAATCGGTCAACTTCCCGACTCGGATCTCAACCAATGGTACTCCATCTCTTCTGGATTGATTTTGACAAATTTCCCTGACAATATCTGCTGCTCTTCCTTCGCTCCAATCGGTTCTTCTGACCACGTCCTTGTCAAAGTGGACATCTCTCTGGCTGTTATCAGAGAACCACCTCACCGCCGTCGAGTCTAGCTTTTCACTCAAGCCGACTGGCAGGGTCTCTGAGCAGCCATCAAACTTACAGACTGGTCTCCTATCACTACTTCTCAAAACATCAACTCATCCTGGGAATTCTTTCAAAGAAACTTGCTCTCCCTCATGCACAGATTTATCCCCTCTCATCTTCAGTTGTCCTACCCTTCCTTCCGCCCTTGGTTTACTGAAGCTTGTGGCGAGGCAGTTGTCCTGAAACAACTTGCCTTTGCTTCATGGAAAGCAAACCCAACTGAGGGCAATCTCAGTTCCTTCCACAAAGCTCGGAACAAGTGTGTATCTACCCTCAGGAGAGCCAGAAAACAACATCTTTCTCATCTCAAGTCTGAACTCTCAAACCTCTCTCCCTCCTCAAAATGCTGGTGGCGTTTAATCAAATCTGTTCCTGGTGTATGTTCCCCCTCCATCCCCTCCCTTACCTCAAATGGCCGCACTGCTGATACCACACGTGATAAAGCTGAATGTCTAAACTCGGTGTTTGCAGCTAAATCTTGTGTCCTAAACCCATCACTTTCTCTACCCACTTTACCCAGTCACACCCAACTGTCCCTGGACTATGGGTCCTTTTCTCCTGACAAGGTGGAGAGCTTGCTTTCAAACCTCGAGTCAGATTCTGCAACCGGTCCAGACGGCATCAGCCCACATGTCCTCAAAGCCTGCTCTTCTGCTCTTGCTCACTGTCTCTCTGTTCTATTTACCCTCTCATTTGCCCAAGGTCATCTGCCATCTGCTTGGAAATCTGCTAACATCACTGCCCTGCATAAAAAGGTGCAAAAACAGATCCTGTAACTACAGACCAATCAGCCTTCTCCCAATCATCAGCAAGGTTATGGAATCCATCATCGCTTCAGACTTGAAATCCTTCCTCTTCTCCAATGGCTTGATTTCCAATCATCAATTTGGTTTCAGACCAGGTCACCCTACCCTGGATATGCTGCTTCTGCTCTCCCATCAATGTATGGAGGTCCTCAATGCCAGACAGGAAATCCGAGCTGTATCCCTGGACATATCACGTGCTTTTGACACAGTCTGGCACCCTGCACTACTCACCAAACTCTCTTCCCATGGTATTCAAGGCCATCTCCACTCATGGCTCGCAGACTTCCTCTCCTGTCGCAGTCATCGTGTGGCCCTAAATGGAGTTCATTCATCCCCTGTTCCTCAAGGTAGCGTTCTGGGCCCTGTTCTTTTTCTGGTTTTCATCAATGATCTCTCCGACTCTGGAAACTCCTCTATTTCTCTTTGCCGACGACTCCACCCTCTGCCGTACCATCTGTCATCCCTCAGACCGGCAAGCAGCAGCTTCTTCGCTCACTGCAGATCTGGATAAAATCACAAACTGGTCCAACACGTGGAACATGTCAATCAGACAAATCTCACACTCTCACTATGTCTCTTCGAAAGGACCGTTTAGAAATCCCCCCCCCCCATCCACTTTCTCAACAATCCTCTGGAAGAAGTCTTTTCTTTCAAGCTTCTGGGTCTCACTATCTGCCATGACCTTTCCTGGGAAAGTCACATTTCCAACCTCACCTCAAAAGCCAGTCGCCGACTGGGAATCCTCCGTCGTGCAAAGTCCTTCCTCGGCCCTCTTCAGCTCCTGACCACTTACAAAGCTTTTGTCCGTAGCCTGATGGAGTACTGCTCTCCCCTCTGGGCTGGTGCTCCTGCCTCCCACCTTTCTCGCCTTCACGCTGTCGAAACCAGGGCATTTAAGATCATCGGCATCTCCCGCAATGAAGCTGAGTCTTTGGGCCTCTCACTCAATCACCGTAGGTTGGTCGGTGGTCTTTCTGTCTTCTACCGACTCCTCTCCAGCCTTGCCCCCCCCTGCTCTCTCTGTGATTTGTCCCCACCACATTTCCACAGGGCGCTCAAGGTCTGCCAACAACCCCATTCTGGTAAAACTACCAAAATCACGAATCACTGCTCATCTTCACTCTTTCATTCTTCTTTTTTCCCGCCTTTGGAATAAACTTCCTCACTCTATTCTTTCCCATTCTTCCCTCCAGACTTTCAAAACAGCTGTTCACCACCACCTCTTATCTTCCCCCATCCAAATCCTCGATCTTTTCTACCCCCGATAATCCACCCAAGCCCACTTCCTTCAATTCCCCTGCTTTCCTTCCTGAAAGTCACTGTAATGTCCATCTTCTCTTCACCATGTTCCCCATCCCATCACCATCCTTCTCCCTTCCACAGTTCACCTAATGTGTCTGTTCCCCACTGTTTTGTCCCTTCTACTCCCACCCCTCTTGTCTCATGCTCCCTTGCTGTGAGTTGTGTGTTCGCTCTCATACGAGCCTCGACAAGGTATACAAAAAAAAAAAAAATTTGGCCATTTTCAGGGAAATATCAACACAAGATATTGTATAAATAATTTAATGGATTATCTTGAAATTAAGCCCGAACTTCGGATAAAATATAGTTTCGAAAAAAGCCAATGATAAATTAAATAACCTGTTTTCCAAATATATAAATGAATGATTTTCCACCAATTTGGGAAAATATGATAAAATTTAACAACCATAAAAATCTTCCAAATTCATTAACATGTCTCATAGTTGGTTCAAGCGGATGTGGAAAAACCTGTTACTTTTAAAGATGCTCCTTACTCCCAACTTTTTAGATTATGATAATTTAATAATTTTTACAAAGTCAAGTTTTCAACCTGAGTATCAACTACTCTCACAAGGTTTTAATGCTGGTCTTAAAAAAGAAGATATAATCGGTTTATTTAAACTTCAAAACAAACTAAATGATTACAACATTGAAGATAATACAACTATTTTGTGATACACAGAGAAAAAAAAATCAAAACCGATAACTTGTATTCTTAGTGATAATACGGATGATGTACCTTCTCCCAAAGATTTGGATAAATCAAAAAAGAACCTCGTTATCTTTGATGATTGTGTTAATGAGAGAAACCAAACGGAAATGGATAGCTACTACACAAGAGGGAGACATTCTTTTTGTAATTGTATTTATCTTAGTCAATCATACTTTCAACTTCTTCATCGCTCACGAAGAAACAATGCTAATACTTTTATTTTATTTAAGTTAAATTCAATAGACATGAACAATGTTTCGAGAGACAATTGTTCTACATTATGTAGTAAAAGAGAATTTGGGGATTATATGAAACACACGACTGAAAAATAAAAATATATTGTTGTGAAATAAGATGAGATATTGAAGGATATATTTTTTATTTTATAAACAATTACATATATAAATGACAACTATTATTATAAATCTTGTGGGTAAATCTGCTTCTGGAAAAAACTTTCATAAATCAAGGTTCTTGTATAGTACAAATGAGAATATTTTAAATTTGCTTAAAAAACACCCCGTGATACGCATTGTATCTTCAACAACTTAGAGCAATAAGACCGAGAGAAGTAGAAGGTGAAGATTATTACTATATTTCAGTAGAGAAACATATGCGATTGAGGAATGAAGGTCAAATATTTGAGGAGATTTCTCTTGGTACAACAAAATATTCACATTGTAAGAGTGAGTTAAATAAACTAAAATCTGGTGGTCTTGGGATATGAGAAATGAATCCAGAAGGAATGAGACAAATTATTAAACATCTGAGTGGTAATGGGGTAACAATTTTATCATTCGGTTTTTATGTTGACGAAGAAACTCAACGCAAACGTTTGAAAAGCAGAGATACAAGTATTAGTGAAGAAGAAATTACAACTCGTATTAATGTTAATAAGAATTTGATTAAATATTTAAAGAAAAGGATTTATTTGAACACATCTACTTTAATGATGAAGAAAAGGAAAATTTCTGTGTTGACCTTTATAATTCAGTGAATGATATTTTCCAATATATAAATGGATGCGAAAGAAAGAGCAAGAAGATTTAAGGAGTATCAAGAGTTGGTTTCAAAAGTTGTAAAACAACAGGAAGACATAAAGAAGAAACGCAGAAAAAAACTAACGGGTGAAGAAGCATTTGAAAGAAAACAAGATAAATTTTTTAAACCACTTTTTAAAACTTCCCAAGAATTTTTTTTTAGATGCTTCCACAGTTCCCACAATAGAATATACTCCAAAAAAACTTCAAATGTTAAAAGATTTAAGTCAAATGACGGAGGAAGAATTAGGGCATATAGGAGAATTAGAATATGATGATAAAGAAATATTTCAACAACTGGAAGAGATTAATCAACCCCCTGATTATATTGTGATGGCTCTTCAAAACAATGAATATTCAGTGGATTCAAAAACCAAAGCAGGCTCATTCCAACAGAACAACCAGCAATATTTCATCTTGTTCAAGAAAAGGTATTGATATTTAATGATGAATTAAGGTTCTTGAGTTCTGCTCAACCTCCTGTTGAACTAACTTTGAAATTAATGTTTCTTCTCACAAAAGATGGAAGACAAGGTTCAACTGTGAGGGATGAATCAAACTATTTTGATCAACCATTGGATATGAAAAATAATGATGCTAGAGTATATATTGATCTGCTGGACTCTCTTAATTATAGGGTTAGTCTATCTGGTAAAAGTAGGAAGAATGAGAAGGAAAAACACATTATTCAGGCTTTAAGTATCCTTGGTTCAGGTGTTAGTTTTCTTCCAAATGACCCATCACAATTAGTTAATAGACTTTTAATTCTGTTAGGTAGTAAGAAGGCTGAAATAACAATTGTTTTAATGAAGCATCAGCCATTTTAGACCAGTTGATGAACATGAAAATAATTAATAAATGTCAATACAAAGACATTTTACCTCATATTAAATACGATGAGAAGCACAATCCTTCGTTTTAATTTCACAACAAGCGACCACACATTTTCATTCCCATACCCACTACAATTTGACGCAACAGAAGAATATGAGGCGTCTTTATTGTCCATGGAAACTTATAATACCTTATTTAATATCATCGAGAAAAATGACAAGTTTAGTTATAATCCGGGAAGTGGATACAAAACGATAACAGTTTCCCCCGGAGCATATGAGATTTCTCAAATATCTTCCAAAACTCCTCATCTAATGAAAGAACAGGATGATGAACCAAAAACTATTGTTATAGATATTCAAAAACATACTTCAAAATCAACGATTAGACTTAAAAATAACTACAAGGTTGATTTCACAATTGATAATTCATTTAGAGAGTTATTGGGTTTCTCCTCAAAAAAAGACTGAAACTAATGGGACGTTTTACAGTGATAATGTCATTCAAATATCCTCAGGCATAAATTCGGTATTAATTCACTGTGATTTGATTGATAGCACTTATAATGATGGAATACGAACAAATACAATATTTTCATTCAGCGCATACTCAACCCCAATTGGTTATAAATTCAATATGGAACCCAAAAATCTGGTTTATCTCCCTGTGTCAGGAAAAACCAAATACAGAGTAAATTTTAGGATAACCGACCAAGATAATCACATAATTTATTTTCATGGAGAAATTATATTCATCAGAATTAACCTACGTGAAGTTTTCCAAGAAATAAATACGATGGCTATTGTGAGGAAACATGAGTTGGGAAAATATAAAATAATGACAGGGGATGGGATGTTCCTTTCCCCATACTACAAGGGTGAAGGTATGTATCTTGGTAGAGGATACTATAAACCTAAGAGACAAAGGGGTCTCAGACATCAATTTAGAAAAAAAGGAGATGGGATAATTGATACTCTAATGGGTATTGGTTCAACTATTCTTAAACATAAAGACCTAATTGGTTCAACTGCTTCTGCTGTGGGAAATGTAGCGGGTGCTATAAAGATTGTAAAAGATGCCCAAAAGGAATCTCATAAATTACAAGCAATAAAAGAAATTAAGAAAGGCAAAACTCGGTTGTCTCCTCAAGAACGACAGAAAATAATTCAAATACTTGGGTCAGGGTTTCAAAGGTTTTAACATCTTTTTTCCTTAATAAATACAGGTATGGAAGCAATTGATGGTATCTATGATTTGGATGATACCATTGTTATCTGAAACTCTACTTCAAAAGATGACTACTTCAAAGTAAATGCAATAACTGGAACAGACTGGAATGCAAATGGAACAAGAAGTTTTGAAATAAATAATCAACAAACTTATTTGAATCTTGCCGAAAGTTTCTTTTTGTGTAAATTTACATTCACTAAGGCTGTGACCAACACAAACGCTACACTCGTAAATGATTTCTTCTGGAAAATGTTTGATAGTATTTACTCGTTTGTACATTGGAACACAAGAAGTTGAAGCGGTTGATTATATCTCTGCGACATCTGAAATGATGAAATTTACACTATATTCATTTGGTGATAGAATGGGAAAGGGGGCTGTCGAAAGTTTTATTCCTGATATGTCAATGGGAACAAATACAGACCCTGGATATAGTCAAAGGAAAGGAATGTATAATGATGATACAAAAGCAGATAATAGTTTTACTGTGGCAGTTCCTCTTTCAGGTATATTTGGATTTTGTGATCATGATAAAGTTCTGTATGGTCTTAGAATTAGATTTCAACTGCAAAGGACTGATAATGAAAATAGATTGCTTTTTGGTGTGGCTAATGCTTTTGGTGCTCAGAATAAATTTGTTCTTGATGAAATTAATTGGTATATTAGTGAATGGACTCCTAATCTTAAAACAGAAGAGATGTTGAATCGAAGACTTAACTCAAAGAAGCCACTCAATGTATCATACCTTAAAGAAGATGCCAACACGTTAAACTGAACCAAACCACTTACATGTGGAATTTGGGTGTTCTGGAAGGAAAGCCACGATATCTGTGGCTCATTTAAAAAAAAAAAACAGATTGTGATACTGCTACTGATAAGAATAATGCATTGAGTGATAATGCCAAGGTGAAACAACTTCGCGGTTCTCCAGATGGAACATTTTATCCACGAGATAGATTGGAAATTAATTGGGAAAAAATGATTACACTGAAGCATACAAGTCTTACCGAAAAGTGTATGAAAGCAATGGAAATAAAGAACCTATTTTGGATATGACAGCATTTAAAAGTCTGTACACAATCTATGCGATTGACCTGAGTGCTCAAAAGGAAACTATAAAGTCTAATCGAGTGGATACTTCCCTATACATTGAAAGAGGAGAGAGTGAATAAGTTGATACATATCGTTTGCTTTTGGAAGAAACAATTACAGATTAATACAGATAATGGTGTTATGATTAGTCTCACATAATTTTTTTGCGAAATAAATGAGTGCTAAAGTGCCAACTGGGGAATATGTTAATCAAATCTATCTTCATAAACTATCATCTTATATTCAAAATCAAAAGCCTTGTATAATTAACATTAATACAATTCAGAGAAAAGCAGCAGAAAGAATTGATGTTTTGCACACAAGAGAACAGGTGAAACTCTTGAACGATACTGGCTCACTTAAAATTAAAATGTCAAAATCAATGTTGAAGAAATATTCAATAAGAGAGACGAGTGGAGGTTTTCTCCCATTTCTAATTCCTTTATTTGCTGGTTTAAGTGCAGCTGGAGCATTGACAGGTGGTATTTCAGCAGTGGTGAAAACTGCCAATGAAAGGAAGGCTCAACTCTGGGCTGAAAAATAATTGGAAAAACATAACAAAGAGTTGGAGAAAAAAATTAGTGGAAGTGGTGTAATTGGAGATTTTGCTGAAAAACTTCAAAGTCTGCCTGATAAATCGAGATTGTTATTTTGAGATATGCTTTCTTCTATCGCACAAGCAGGTGTAAAATTAACTAAAAGGGGTAATGGATTATATCTTTCTAATAAATAAATGAGCATTGATGAGTGGTTTAAAGAATTTGGAAAGAATACAACATCAAATTTCAAACTTATCAAATATTGAAAGAAATTAAAAATTCATAATGTGGTTATTTGTATGAGAGATGAATTAACAAACGTGTCTAAACATACAAAGAATATTATTGTGAACATAGAAGATAATAATGGGAATGGTTTTCATTGGGTTTGTATTTTCAATAGTCAAGACAAATACTATTTTGATAGTTTTGGTCCTCCACCACCTGTTGAAGTAATAAAATTCGTACAGAATGGTGTTTATCAAACATTTCAAGTTCAAGAATTAAATTCCAAGTGTTGTGGCCAATTATGTCTGAGTGTGTTATTTCAACTCAACAAAAACAAGTGGTGCCAGGCACAACAAAGCCTGCCCATTTAAGGCATAAAGTTATTTTGGGGATCAAATTTAAATTTGATACATCCTTAACCTGAATCTTGATTATAAGGAATAGAATAAGGAATATTTTAGTCTTAGTTTGAAGTCAATTAAACCATTTTTGACGAAGTTATGAGCGAAAAACGATTTTGACCTTTTCGTGACCTGACCTTGACCTTTGACCTAATTGGACCCAAAAGTTAATGTGGTCGTCCGAGGTTCATTACCCACCTGTGGATACAATTTGACAGAGTTTGAGCCAGCCGTTTTCCCGTAAAGTTGTATTTTCGTAAGCATGTTTTAGTTTTAATGGAAAATTTGTATTTTGACCCCCAAAACTTTGGACCCTACTGATCTTCACAAATATGCATTTTTCACTATAGGAATGGGTAGGATTATAAGTGACAAATAGAATAAGGTTCACTATAAGCTTAGTTTGCAGTAAATCAGATCATTTTTGACGAAGTTATGAGCGAAAAACGATTTTGAGCTTTTCATGACCTTGACCTTTGATCCAAATGGACCCAAAAGTTAATGGGGTCGTCCAAGGTTCATTGTCCACCTGTGGATTAAATTTGATAGTGTTGGCTAAAGCCCTTTTGCCGTAAAGTTGCTAACAGACAGTCAAACAAACAGACAAACTAGCCCGAACCTCAGCCATAGGCTGAAGGTTATCTTGCCAAAAACAAAAATATTTATATCGTCAATGACGTCAGCAAAAGATTCTGTCGTCAAATTATAGCTATATCTGAAAAGCACTCTTCTTGGGCTTCAATTTGAGGTACTACTCGATATTGTTAGTCAAAGATTTAAAATGACCTTCATGATCGTCAACTTCGACCTTAGGCGCTAACCATGAAGGTCGAGGCCGATCGCCACCAAAAACTAATTAGCTGAGCGCCTATCGATATACTATATATCCACCAAGTTTGGAGATGATCTGATAAAAGTTACTCAAAAGTTAAGGGTTTCATTGATTTTGATGTTTGACCTTCTGGTGAACTTGACCTTCAACATTTTGTGTGTCAAAAGCTATTGCGCTCACGAGTATACATATCAAGTTTGAGAGCGATTGCACGAAAACTGTGATCTACAGAGCTAGTTTAAACTTGAAAATCAATTGTAACAAAAAATAAATGCACAAACAAACCGACGAAAAAACAGATCTTGCAAAATGCTCTGCGTTTGGCAAGATAACAAACCGGACGATTACAATATCCCGCTCCCTCCCTCCGGGGGGCAGGATAATAAAAATTTTTTAATGACATTATTTTTAATCTAATCGAAATGACTTATGTTGATAAAGATGGTTCTATCTTTGGTGTATCCCAAGAACTGGATATCGATTTATCAAATTATTACACAAAGGCACAGGCTGAACGACAAATATAGTATAGCAAAAAATATTAATATGAAAAATGCTTATAAATTAATAAATTATCCAAGCCTGACTGACGCAAATGACTTGGTGAGATTAAGTGATTTATCAGAATATATATCCTTAAATGAAACAGCTGTGTATTCCAAAGATACAGAAGTGTTGATTTTATCTCCAGGTCATACAGAATTCACAGTTCCAATTAAAATAAAATTTCATAAAGAAGGGCGTATCGTTTGTTTGAGAATAGAACAATGGGGATATGATAGGAATGATTTAGGGTATAATTGGTCATTTAAAATTAACCTCGAAGACCTGGAACAATTTAATCAGTCTCGTAAGGAAGAATATTATCCACTTGGTACCGAGAATGAGTTTTGTGGAAGCACGATTCACAAACAACAAATAAAAGAATTTAATAAGGGTAAAATCAATAATGGTTTTGCCATAATTTATAACATGAAATACAAAGAACAGGATTATATATAATAAGTGAGGAAATACAAAATGATTTAACTATGGGAAGATGGGGAGGTATTTCCTGTCATTATATTTATCTGTCATATATTTCTAATCCATAAATAACAGCAAGAAGGCTTCAAGAAAATTATCATTTCTGTGTCCAAGCATACCTTCAAGAAAAGGGTATTCGGTATTTTAATAAATATGTTCTGCAACATAAGAATGAGGTATTTTCAAAAAAGATTGGCTTTATACTGAAGTGAATAAACCAACAACTTTGGATTTAATTAAAATGTTAAATAATGAAAAAAAAATTAAGTTAAGAAAACGCAAGGCTCTTTTAGAAATGCAGAAGAAATTTTATTGGTTTCCTGTTGTAAAAAAAAATATTTTGGATACAGGAATAACAAGAAATCCTGATGAATATATGTATGATGTTCTTGGGGGTGAAAGTGATTCAACGATAGTAAGGGACAAGGAAGGAGTTGAAGAAACTGAGACAAAGGAGGAGAAGAGAGAGGAGGAGAAGAGAGAGGAGGAGAGGGAGAAGAGAGAGGAGGAGAGGGAGAAGAGAGAGAAGGAGAGGGAGAAGAGAGAGAAGGAGGAGAGGGAGAAGAGAGAGAAGAGAGAGAAGGAGGCAAAGGAGGAGAGGGAGAAAAGAGAGAAAGAGGCAAGGGAGAAGAGAGAGAAGAAGGCAAGGGAGAGGGAGGATATAATATATTGTAATATAATAGAATAAATGAATATAAAAATATGGAAACCAGTGAGATTAGAAAAAGATTGGGGGTATTACAGAAAATAAATAAATCTCAACACACCAAGGAGGAAAATAAAGAATTGACAAGTCTATTAGAAATATTTGTGTCAAGACTATTAACATCGTTTTCCTTGGTGTGATTGACTTTGATTAATGTTTTACATTTTTTTCTTAAATAAATGGAGGAGAGAGTGAAGACATTTCTGAGGATTCTTTATGTTTTAAAAATTAAGATTCACATGTGCATGCTGGAAACTAAAAAGGTTTTCGCACTCTGTAGGAATTTTTCTCATAAATAATTGAGTTATTGTCTAAAATGTAAAAAGAAAACCAAGAGTAAAAATATCTCGTATGTTAAAAGTAAAAATCATAGGGTTATACAAAAAGGTACATGTTCGGTGTGTGGCTCAAAAAAGAGTCAATTCCCAAAACACAAATGTGGGGGAGATATACAAAAGTTTTTTTTATCAGGAAGTAAATGTACAACTACTGGAATACCAGGGGAATTACATCTACCAGGGTATTCATTCTGTGGTCCAGTAACAAACTTGAATAAAAGATTAGATGAGGCTGACAATCCTAAACTGTGGAGCAAACCTCTCAATAGGGTTGAGGAAGTGTGCATGAAGCACGATATTGATTATGGAAATATCACAACATTGGAAGAAAAACATGAAACCGATAGAGAAATGTTGTATAATTTGTCTCTGATACAAAATCCAACCTTGAGAGAAAAAGTTGATAGGTTCATCATGAAGAAGATGATCAGTGCTAAATTGAAACTTGGGCTTGGAAATTCAAAAAACGTTTAGGCTCTAATGATGTCATTAAGATTGAAGAGCAATTAGCTGATGAATTACATAAACCAATTATCACAAAGTTTCATAGAAGGAAGGTTTATTCCAAGGAAGTTGATTATATCTGGTCCGCTGATTTGATTGAACTCAATAATGATAAGGGGTCCAAGTATGCTTTAACCGTTATTGATTTGAGGAGTCGATATGCGTGGGTTGTCCCTTTAAAAAACAAAACAGGTAATACTCTTATGTTTGCCTTTCAACATATATTTAATAAAAGCAAGAGAAAACCTAAAAAATTGTGGACTGATGAGGGTACAGAGTTCTACAACAAAACATTTATGAATTTTCTTTAGAATAACAACATTACATTATACAGCACCTTTAATAAAGGAAAAGCAGTTGTTATTTATTGAGCGTTTTATTTGCACTTTAAAAGAGAGACTATATATAAAAAAATTCACTCAATTCAGTTCTCAATGATGGTTGTCTCTAATTCAGGATATTGTAGATAAGTACAATGACACGATTCATACCTCAACTAAAACAAATCCATCAGAAACATTAACAAAATTAAAATATGAAAAAGAGATTAATGTCAGAGCCTAAGTTCAAAGTTGGTGATGTAGTAAGAATAGCAAAGTACCCGCCCATGGGCGGGTACAGTTATCTTTTGAATGGCGTTGGTCCCGTCTCGATCGGATGAAATTGAGAAATTGACGTTATCCGGTGACCTTGACCCCGTGACCTTTGACCTTGACCTTGACCTTGATCCCCTTATGTCCGTTCCCAAGGATCACATATGTCAAGTTTCATCTCATTCTATCCAACGGTTTGGCCGTCTATAAAGGACAAACAAACATGAAAAATTGACGTTTTAGTCAATTTATGACGTCATAACTCGAAAACCGGAAGTTGGAAGTGAATGTAGTCAATCAACTGTCATTTAATTTTGATTATCTGTCGAATGGCGTTGGTCCCGTCTCGATCGGATGAAAAATGAGAAATTGAAGTTACCCGGTGACCTTGACCCCTTGACCCCATGACCTTTGACCTTGAACTTGACCCCCCACCTCCCCATGTCCGTTCACATGTCCCAAGGATCACTCATGCCAAGTTTCATCTCATTCCATCCAACGGTTCGGCCACCTATAAAGGACGAACAAACAAACAAACACACATACATATTCTATTTTTTTAGTATAGTAGATATACAGGTGGAAATCTCATTTTGAAAAAGGTTTTGCTCGGCGATGGACAAATTAACTTTTTTAAATCATTCATGTAATAGATACAGTTCCTTGCACTTATAAGGTATATGATTTAAAGGGGGAAGAGATTTTGGGTTCATTTTATTCACAGGAATTGCAAAAGACAAAGATAAATTGGAAAAAATTTTTTTGACCCCACCCCTTTTTTAACTCCGCCCATTTTTGACTACGCCCACACAAGCCCCACCTACGCAAACCCCACCCACAAAAGCCACATCCACACAATCCCCCTACATACAAGCTCCACACACATAAACCCCACCCCACACAAGCTCCACCCACAAAAAACACATCCACACAATCCCATACACACAATCCCCATACACACAAGCTCCACACACATAAACCCCACTCCACAAAGCTCCACCCACACAAGCCCCACCGACACAAGCCCCACCCACGCAAACACTATCCACATCCATCATATTCACATAATGAGTGATTAGTTAATTAGTTCCCCACACACAACATGTTTATTCAATTCAACAAAATTTGCTCCACCCACACAAACCACATCCACACAAACCCCACCCACACAAGCTCCACCCACCCACACAAGCCCCACCCATCCACACAAGCTCCACCCACCCACACAAGCCCCACCCCCTGTGCACCGCCACCTTTGACCCACCACCCCTCTCATCCCACCCCCCACCCTTCCCCAAACACACATATACACACACATCCACAAACACACACACATATACACACACATGCACACACATACACATAAACACATACATACACACACACACATACACATACACACATACACACATACACATATATACACACAGAGGCAAAGCGATAATTCCTCACCTTGGACTCGACTCATTCAAGATCAGATGACGTGAGAGTAATTCTTTCCAGTCAACAATAATATCATTCAGTTCATTTTGAAATGAATAAATGTCTTCAAGGAAGTCATTCATTTTTATCCACTTGTCGTGTAATTCAGATAATTCATTTTCAGCATCAGTTATGAACGATGTTCTTATTGGGGACAACCTGTTCGAAAAAAAAACCCATAATTATTAGTCGTACAGTGATTTAATTAATAATCAATTGCTTCACCATCATTCAAAGAGGAAGCCAGACTTTACAATACACACACACAAACACACAAACTTACCAATATTGTGAAGGGTTATCTTCTTCGTCAGATGAAATATAGTTCATGTCTCAGTCATTTACCATTGAGTGAAGATGAGAAAAATGAAAAACCACTAAACAGAAAAGAAATGCCTTGCTTATAAACCATGTTGGAGGAGGTTAGTTGGATCTTTGCCTGGAGTTGCCTCATTGTTCTCTTTCCTGTTTTTCAACAGCTCAGTAATTCTGGAAATTTTTCCCAAGCTTCCTGTTTTCAGCTGCACCCAGACAGCTGACAGAATGTGTGTAATGTATTAATGTTTGCGTTTAATTTTAAAGAGCATTAAGAGAAGTTTATCATTTCATTTCTGCTCAACAAAGACATTTAAACCAAGAACTGAGTTCCAAAGTAATCTTTGTGAATATACTCGATGGTGATGAATGTAATAGGAAAATTAAGTTATTCCCCAAAGTAGAACATGGACAAATATTCACTAGTTTGCTCTTTGAGTGGAATGAAAATATGAAAGGTCTGAAGTGCTTTAATCAGTATCAATTTTACATTTGCTTGTATGGGAGAGGGAGGAAATGAGTCTCCTATTTTGGGCTTTTGGAGCTTGAGTCGGTCTCAATTTTACATTTGCTTGTATGGGAGAGGGAGGAAATCAGTCTCCTATTTTACATTTGCTTGTATGGGAGGGGGAGGAAATCAGTCTCCTATTTTAGGCATTTGGGCCTTGAGTCAGAAAGTTTTTCCCTTTCCCCCCATTCATTTGAATGGCTGCCTCAGAAGCCCCATTTATCCTATACTGACGTCCGGAATAATGGTGCCGTTTTGGATTCACTGTCATGTCTGTTTGTGTAATTGTCCACAGCAGTGGTTTGGGTAAGGCGGATGATTAATGGTCGTGTTCCACGAATGCCAGATTGGCTGCATTCTCAGCATAATGTCATGGAAATGTCACCATAGGTCAACAGCATTTTTCACTGATGTTATGGAGTTCGGGTGGTGTAGGGTCTACATTTAATCCACACAAAAACTTCACATTATTCTGATAAAAATCGTTCATTAAACTTCAGGGTTGGGTTCGTGGAGTGGCAGGTCGAATCCAACAGTGTAACATTTACTTCCTTCCATAAAGATTAGATATTTGGAAATGAATGACATCGTTCTTTTCTTCTTCTTGACTTGAGAGGTTGGTGCTACCTGTAGCTGTTGTTACAAGGATTTACAAGGAAGGATTTACAAGGAATTAAGGTGCAGGAGGAAGCCCTTCTGCCCATCATGCCTGCATCACACCAATACCAGATTTAGTCAATCTGTTGATACCCTGTCCCTTCGTGTGCAGCCTTTGGCTGCTACACTGGTACTCATTTTGCCAACCTCAGAAGGATGACAGGCTGAGTCAACCCCCTGTAGTGGGGCAACTTAGCATAACAATTGTGCATTTTGTGAGGAAAGCACCAAGTTTGGCACACTAGTAGCCTATCATATTATGAACAGATTTGGATATTGGGCCATCTCAAATTCAGCCGCTGATGGCTGTGGCAGCCATTTTCCACTGCCATCAAAAATTTTGAGATGGCCCAATATCCAAATGTGTTCATAATATGATAGGCTACTAGTGTGCCAAATTTGGTGCTTTCCTCACAAAATGCACAATTGTTATGCTATATTTAGCTAAGTTGCCCCACTACTGGTGTTAATTCAGCAGCCAACGGGGCTTGAACTCAGGACACTATGATTCCAAGCCACTACCCTGACCGCTAAGCCAACAAGAGGTTCGAAGTGTTGGTGCTACTTGTAGCTCTTGTTAGTCAAGGGTTGGTGCTATGTGCAGCTCTTGTTAATTAAGGGTTGGTGCTACCTGTAGCTCTTGTTAGTTAAAGGTTGGAGTTATCTGCAGGTCTTGTTGGTCAAGGGTTGGTGCTACCTCTAGCTCTTGTTCGTGAAAGGTTGATGCTATCTGTAGCTATTGTTAATTGAGTGTTGCTGCTACCTGTAGCATTTGTTAGTCAAGCGATGAAGCTATCTATATTTGTTGTTCATCAGAGGTTGGTGCTAGCTGTCGCCCTTATTAGTCTGTTTTCTCGCACCATTACTTCAGACCTTGTCCATCGGAAGAAAAAACACAAAATGCCTGACTCTGAGATTAGTTTGTGATTTTTATATTGTCAACAGAGTGCTATTCATTGAGAAGCTTTTGAAATAAAATGGGATAGACCTCTCAAAGTGAAGATGAACAGTGTGGTAGCAGTGAGGTTTTATGTTCGTAACAGGGGTAGTTAACCTTTTTGCAATCATTATACAAGGAAATTGAAGGAATTTAGACACAATAAGAGGCCATTTGGTCCACCATGACTGTACGTTATCAACAAAATGGAGTGATGTAGAATAAACGTGGCCCGGCAGGATTGCCTGGAAGTATGCACCTTCAATTTTGAGCTTTCTAATCTGGGTTTAACTCTCAACCCAGCATGCAGCACAAGGCAATAATGTATGTACCATCCATGGGAATGGTGATAAGCTGGAGAACCTGTCTGGTTGCATTCCTTGGTGGGCATTTAAGATTCCATGGTGTCTTTCATGAAGAGTAGATGAGTTATCACTGGTGAGAGTAGGTGACAAAATGACAATTTGGTGAATTGTATGGAATCTCATCCTGATCGAGCATGCACCTTGGCTCTGAAATTGGTGAATTGTATGGAATCTCATCCCGATAGAGCATGCATCTTGGCTCTGAATTTGGCGAATTGTACGGAATCTTATCCCGGTCGAACATGCACCTTGGCTCTGAATTTGGTGAATTGTATGGAATTTCATCCCGATCGAACCTGCACCTTGGCTCTGAATTTGGTGAATTGTACAGAATCTCATCCCGATAGAACATGCACCTTGGCTCTGAATTTGGAGAATTGTACAGAATCTTAACCCGATCGAACATGCACCTCGGCTCTGAATTTGGTGAATTGTATGGAATTCCATCCCGATCGAACATTCACCTTGGCTCTGAATTTGGCGAATTGTACAGAATTTTATCCCGATCGAGCATGCACCTTGGCTCTGAATTTGGCGAATTGTACGGAATGTCATCCTAATCAAGCATGCACCTTGGCTTTGAATTTGGTGAATTGTACGGAATATCATCATAAGTGAGCATGTACCTTGGCTCTGAATTTGGCGAATTGTACGGAATGTCATCGCAATCGATCATGCACTTTGGGTCTAAATTTGGCAAATTGTATGGAATCTCATCCTGATCGAGCTTGCACCTTGGCTCTGAAATTGGTGAATTGTATGGAATCTCATCCCGGTCGAACATGCACCTTGGCTCTGAATTTGGTGAATTGTATGGAATTTCATCCCGATCGAACATGCACCTTGGCTCTGAATTTGGTGAATTGTACGGAATCTCATCCCGATCAAGCATGCAGCTTGCCTCTGAATTTGGTGAATTGTACAGAATCTTATCCCGATCGAGCATGCACCTTGGCTCTAAATTTGATGAATTGTACAGAATCTTTATCCCGATCAAGCATGCAGCTTGGCTCTGAATTTGGTGAATTGTACAGAATCTTTATCCCGATCAAGCATGCAGCTTGGCTCTGAATTTGGTGAATTGTACAGAATCTTTATCCCGATCAAGCATGCACCTTGGCTCTGAATTTGGCGAATTGTGTGGAATCTCATCCCGATCGCGCACGTACCTCGCAGTAAAGGAATTGCTTCAGTCTGTCTGTCTGTCTGGCTGTTTCTCAATCAAAACTTGAAAATCATTCTAAATAGGAAAGTTATTGTTATTAGGGACATCATGAGGAACAAAAACAACAGCCATGAATAAGTCATTGAATATGTTCAATTAGTTGGTGTAAAAGATGGTACGTCTACGGTGGTAAACTATTGATTCAATGGAATGCTTTTTTTCTACAGCCTTTAAAATCTTTATTTCATTTCAATTGACTTATACATTTAAACACTGCACAACACAAATCGCCTTGTTTGCACTTCCAAAAACGTTTTGAGGTTCACTTGAGCGAAATTTTTTGCCGTCATGACCAATCAAACTTGTCGTGCGCTCCAAGGGTGGAGTAACAGTGAGATTCAGATGAACATGGCAGCGCAGAGCAATCCAACAGCAAAGCTAACCTCTTCCAAAATATCAATTTGTTGAGTGCATCTTTTTCTCAAAGATAGTTCCAAATTCATCAGTTTCTCCTAGAAGAGTTGGCTGAAGGCTCAGTTCTGTAATATTCTGTTTGACCCATTGGCTTTGTATGGTCGCCATTGTGTGTGGTATTCAAGGTTCAGGGACAACGCTAAAATATATCATGCTCGGAAACACAAAGCAGGAGTTGAAAAGACCCAGGCAATGACCTTTTTCTCAAAACTGTGTGGAGTAACGTGTTCTATGAATTCTCCAGTTGCTCTTTGACATCGACAAGCAATTTTGATGAGATGAGATGGCCAACCTTCCAGTTCTGGGTTTGCAGCAACGGCAGGTTCTCTCGGGTCTCTGCCGACTTTCTCAAAGTTAAGTTTCCGGTCGTTATCTGTCCCGTTTCAACTGTTTATTTTCTCACCAACATGTTACTGTGTGTTCCTAGCCGGTTTTGTTTCAAAATTCGTGCTATTTTGTGAGTTTTCGTCGACCTTGTCTTACCGGGTTCCTTGAGGCCTACCCATCCTTCCCCTCTCGGTGTAAAATGGCTTTTATTTGTATTCTCTCCCTATTACCTTCAATTTCCAATTTCCCTACTTTCTCAATGCCGCCATCCCTCCCAACTTAACATTCAGTTTCTTATCTTAAATTCAAAAGAACCCCCCCCCCCCAAAAAACTACCTTTCTCCCTGCATACCCACAAGTCACAATCCTTCTTCTTCCTCTTCTTCTTCTTCTTCCTCTTGCTGGCACACCATCTTTATTCTACTTGAGCTGACCCACTCTCGCCATTACCTTCACGATTTCTTCCCACAACCTTCCATTCTCGAATCTTACCTAATCTTCAAAAATCCATCAAAAATAATAATTTTCCTTGTATCTTTTCTATCTCTACACCTCCTGCAACCACGTGTCTCTCTCCCCTCTTCCGAGTGAATTTCATCGATCCATCAGCTTCACTCTGCATATACCGTTCCAAATTCACCATACACCTCCATGATTTTACTTCAACCTTCCCTTTTCCGAATGTAACGCAATCATTATTTAAAATAAATAAATAAATAAATTCCCTTTTGACTATACACCTCCCTTAGCCACGTGCTTTCCCCGAAACTATGCGATCTGTTTCCACCCCATGCGTTTACCGATCCAAATTCACCATTCACCTCACGGTTTTTTTCTACAACCTCTCCATGACCTAATCTGAGGAAAACTCCCTCAAAAATAATAATAATAATAATAATAATAATAATAATAATAATAATAATATCAATAAAAACGATCTCTTATAATGCTTCAGCTTCCTCTTTCACATGTGTGGTTCTCATAACTATCGTAATTCACTCCTCTTTTTCTACTTCAACAGACTGCTCTCAATTCGACCTTTCCCCCCATACCTTGTCTAAAAAAAATCCAACTGTTACAGCGTTTCTTCTCTCCATTCTCTTAATTCGCCTTTATTGCATCCATCAAGAAACGTGTTTAATCGCATCTCTCACCTAGAAATTAAAAAAAAACCACAGTTTGCTATGAGTGTTCGCTTTCCATCAACCATTCTTTTTTCCAACTTCAGTGCCAACTCACCCCTCTCACCCCTCACTCTCAAATCAACCATCACACTCTTCTCCCTCCAAGCTTCCCTCTCACCTTTCTCAAAAACTCATCCCTCACATTTCTGCCTCAACCCTGCCCACTCACCATTCTCCCACCATTCACCCCCCTCACTCACCCTTCTCAAAGTTGCCCCCCTCACATCCACAAAGCTACCTCCTTCCCCTGCCCTCTCACCTCCATCTTATCACTCCACCTCTTCAAATGCTCAACTTCCTCTTGCCTCCTCTCTTGCCCCCCCTCTCCCCCAGCACCACAGAGCCTTTTCCCCTGCTCATCCAGCCTCCTCCCCTAGCTATTCTACAATCCCCAGTACTCTTTCAACAACTCTCCTTACCTCCCCCCTCCTCCCTTGTCCTTCCCTCCAACTCCCCTCCCATCCCCTGCACCCAAAGCATCCTATCCTCTCTCTCTTCATTAACAGTGTGGACCTCAAATATCTGGGGCCTTCGCTCAAACCTTACAGATCTTTCCAAACAGGTTGCCACTGACAAACTGGACATCTGCCGAACAAAAACTTTCCTCCCGAAATACGTCTCTGACTCCCAAGTACCTCTCCCTGGTTACTCCCTCGTCCAGTATGACAGACCTGAGCCTCGTCTTGGAGGAGGTGATCCTCTCTTCATCAAAGACTGTGTTCCTCACTCTCCATCCACTGCCCTCACACCTCACACCCCCACACTGGCTTCCCCTCCACTCCCACCTCATGTTTGTATGTGTACTGAACCGTCCATCGAACAGTGATGACTCCATCTACACCTCACGATCCGAAAATATGGACCATCTTCTATCTTCTCATCCAAACTCTCTCTCTTCCGCATATGTTGTGACTTCAATTGTCATCATGCCAGTTGACGAGGTGTGGGTACCTCTCTCACCTGTCATGGCACCTCAGCAAAAGCTTTCTGCAAATCATTGGGACTGACTCAATTGGTCAACTTCCCGACCCGGATCTCAACCAATGGTACTCCATCTCTTCTGGATCTGATTTTGACAAATTTCCCTGAAAATATCTGCTGTTCTTCCCCTGCTCCAATCGGTTCTTCTGACCATGTCCTTGTCGAAGTGGACATCTCTCTGGCTATTATCAGAGAACCACCTCAGTACTGTCAAGTTTGGCATTTCACTCAAGCTGACTGGGCTCCCTGGTCTCCCATCACTAATTTCTCCAACATCAACTCATCCTGGGAATTCTTTCAAAGAAACTTGCTCTCCCTCATGCACAGATTTATCCCCTCTCATCTTCAGTTGTCCTACCCTTCGTCCCGCCTTTGGTTCACTGAAGCTTGTGGCGAGGCAGTTGTTCTGAAACAACTTGCCTTTGCCTCATGGATAGCAAACCCAACTGAGGGTAATCTCAGTTCCTTCCATAAAGCTTGAAACAAGTGTGTATCTACCCTCGGGAGAGCCAGAAAACAACATCTTTCTCATCTCAAGTGTGAACTCTCAAACTTCTCCACCTCCTCAAAATCCTGGTGGTATCTCGTCAAGTCTGTTTCTGGTGTATGTTCCCCCTCCATCCCCTCCCTTACCTCAAATGGCCGCATTGCTGATACCATACGTGAAAAGGCTGAATGCCTAAACTCGATGTTTGCATCTAAATATTGTGTCCGAAACCCATCGCTTTCTGCACCCACCTTACCCAGTCGCACCCAACTGTCCCTGGACTCTGTGTCCTTTTCTCCTGACAAGGTGGAGAGCTTGCTGTCAAACCTCGACTCGGTTTCTGCAACCGGTCCAGACGGCATCAGCCCACATGTCCTAAAAACCTGCTCTTCTGCTCTTGCTCACCCTCTCTCTGTTCTATTCACCCTCTCATTTGCTCAAGGCCATCTGCCATCTGCTTGGAAATCAGGAAACATTACTGCCCTGCACAAAAAAATGTGCAAAAACAGATCCCTGCAACTACAGACCAATCAGCCTTCTCCCAATCATCAGCAAGGTTATGGAATTCATCATCGCTTCAATCATTAAATCCTTCCTCTTCTCCAATGGTTTGATTTCCAATCATCAATTTGGTTTCAGACCACATCACTCTACCCTGGATATGCTGTTTCTGCTCTCCCAACAATAGATGGAGGTCTTCAATGCCAGACAGGAAATCCGAGCCGTATCCCTGGACATATCACGTGCTTTTGACACAGTCTGGCACCCTGCCCTGCTCACCAAACTCTCTTCCCATGGTATCCAAGGCCATCTCCACTCATGGCTCGCAGACTTCCTCTCCTGTCGCAGTCAACGTGTGGCCCTAAATGGAGTTCTCTCATCCCCTCTTCCTGTCCAGGCTGGAGTTTCTCAAGGCAGCGTTCTGGCCCTGTTCTTTTTCTGGTTTTCATCAATGATCTCTCCGACTTTCTGGAAAATCCTCTTTATATCTTTGCTGATGACTCCACCCTCTGCCGCACCACCTGTTACCCCTCAGACCGGCAAGCAGCAGCTTCTTCATTCAATGCAGATCAGGATAAAATCACAAACTGGTCCAACACGTGGAACATGTCTTTCAATCTGGACAAATGTCACACTCTCACTTTGTCTCTCCGAAAGTACCGTTTGGAAACCTTCTCAACAATCTTCTGGAAGAAGTCCTTTCTTTCAAGCTTCTGGGTCTCACTATCTGCCATGATCTTTCCTGGGAAAGCCACATTTCTAATCGGGCCTCCAAAGCCAGTCGCCAACTGGGAATCCTCCATCATGCAAAGTCCTTCCTCGGCCCACCTGAGCTCCTGACCACATACAAAGCTTTCGTCCACTGCCAGATGGAGAACTGCTCTCCCCTCTGGGCTGGTGCTCCTGCCTCCCATCTTTCTCGGCTTCACGCTGTGGAAACCAAGGCATTTTTGATCATTGGCATCTCCCGCAATGAGGCTGAGTCTTTGGGCCTCTCACTCTCTCACCAGGCAGGTCGGTGGTCTTTCTGTCTTCCACCATCTCCTCTCTGGTCTCGCCCCCCCCCCGTACACTGTCTGCGATTTGTCTGCACCATATTTCCTCAGGGTGCTCAAGGTCTGTCAACAACCCCCTTCTGGTGAAACTACCAAAATCAAGAATCACTGCTCACCTTCACGCTTTCATTCCTCTTTATTCCCGCCTTTGGAATAACCCCCCTCACTGTTCAATTCCATTCTTCCCTCCAGGTCTTCAAAACAGGTCTCCACCCCAAACCCAGCTCCTTCAAATTCCCTGCTTTCCTTCTTGAAAATCCCTGTAATATCCATCTTGTACTTCCTGTGTTCCCTGCCCCATCCCTCTCTCTTCCACAGATCTAATGTCTCTATTCCCCACTGTTTTGTCCTTCCCACTCCCTCCCCTCTTGTCTCATGCCCCCCTCGCTGTGCATTGTGTGTTAGCTCTCATCCTAGCCTCGACAAGGTATACAAAAAAGAAAACGTCACTTCCCTTTTGAAAGTATGGTAATGTACTCTTTGATGCATTATCCAGCTTGCAAAGCATCAGGTAGACAGTTTGTCATTGGACGATATTCCAGCAAAAACCCTAACCAGAATACCGTACACAGCTCGATAGAGATTCTATTTCCATTTATGTGAGAAATCCTGAAGCCTACACACACACACACACACACACACACACACACACACACACACACACACACACACACACACACACACACACACACACACACACACACACACACACACACACACACACACACACACACACACACACACACACACACACACACACACACACACACACACACACACTTCAGTACACCAAATATTCATTTCTAGAAAGATGAAAGGTATGTCATATCAATCATATGCTCTCCGCTCTCATAACAATATATCGATGCTACCCCGGATCAAGCGGATTTTACGCAGTGCGATCGGTTGGATTAAATGAGGATAAAGTAGCACAAGTGGTAGAAAGAAACATAATATGATGGCTTAGCCATGCCACACAGATGACAGACTTTAAATATTCATGTGTGTGACCAAGAATGGCTTGCAAAGGGAAACAAGGCAGTGTGTGCTGCTGTTTGGCGCATGGTGTCAAATTGCTTACCGATGCATCACAGACAATGTGAGTGGCTCGTTCCTGTGCGCGGCATTAGTTATGGGCTATAGCTGTACATACTAGATCTGAAAATGCAGACAGCGTGAGAGAGGAAGGGGAAAGCCAGGTTCGCATTCAGACGACTGTTAGTGGAGAGGATAGGTGGACATTTTCGGTATAACCAAGAATTGAGGGGGAATGATGGATATCCACACATGCACAGTGACTTCAAGTGGTACCTTGTACCGACGTACCAGTCGAGGAGTAACTCTGGCTCGGGCACTGTTGTCGGTGAGAGGGAGGAAACCCGTGCCTCCGCAATAGGAATGCTTCTTTCCTTTGACTTCACTGAATAATCATTTGTTCCTCGAAGAGTGGACACTATCTTCCGCACATTTTTATATTTTCCTTTCCTCGCTCGCTCCACTTGCTCCACTCTATTACCTCCACCGAAGGTGGAATGAGATTATGTTTTCACCTTTCTCTGTCTGTTTGTTTGTCTGTCTGTTTGTCTGTCTGCGTGCAGGATATCTCAAAAAGTTGTGGACGGATCCGGATTAAATTTGGTTGGCAGGTTGGGGCGTGACGAGGACGAACTGATTAGATTTTGGTGAAGATCTGGATCCAGATCCGACTACTAGAATTTTTAAAGTGATTCTTTACCATTGAGAGAAAGGGTCAAAATCAATATGTGGCAAAATATTTCAAACAGTTGTGGACGGGTTATGACGAAACTTGTTGGACAGGTTGGGTGTGTGACAAGGATGAACTGATTCGATTGTGCTGAAGATCTGGATCCGGTTCCAGCTGCTATAATTTTAAAGTGATTCTTCACCATTGAGAGATTGTGCCAAAAACAACATATAGCACGATATCTCAAAAAGTTGTGCACGGATTCGGACAAAACTTGGTGGACACTTTGGCTGTGCGACAAGGAATAATTGATTAGATTTTTGGTGAAGATTTGAATCCGGATCCGGATCCGAGAATTTTTAAAGTGATTCTTCACCATTGATTGATGGGGCTAAAGCAATATATAGCATGATATCTAAAAAAGTTATGGACGGATTCGGACGATATTCATTTCGAGAAATTTCTGGAAATTTCTTGGTGGAGGAGTTGGTTAGGTGATAAGAACAAGTCAGTTAAATTTTGGCTCATGTCCGAATCCAGATCCGGCTGATGATTGTGATACAAAACGTAACCTGTTCAGCCTGGTGGAGGTGTGCGCTCTTCCGAGTGCCAATTCTAATTTCTTACTGCTGGCGCTTTTACATGCAACATCTTTGCCAGTATTGAGGCCGAGCTGTATTTTTTTTTCACAAAGCTAATGTCGTGTCTGTGGTTCGAATCGTAAAATACAGTGTAATTTTCTTACTGGCTTCTATGGGGGAGGAGAGAGGGGGAGGGAGGGGGCTTAGTGCCATAAGACACTGACATGTTACATAAATATCAGGAAAGTAATTCTGGTGAAAACAGATTTTTCCCACCAGCCTGACCTCTACAGAATTGTATATATCAAGTGTGTAACAGTATCTGTGTATGCACAATAATAATAATAATACAGCACAATATATTGTGATCCTTATATTGCACAATTTACTTCCCTCTACTGTGATACATTATGACAGATCAATGCCTTTCCATTTTCACGTTTAACACGTTCAGCACAGGATGAGTGTACACAAGAGAAAACGCACATCTTACAATAATGCTTTCACGTCGTGCCTCACGAGACACTAAGAAGCTGGTTAGGAAAATATTTTTCATTCAAGTTTACTTTGAGATGCAGTTAGTAAGACTTGACATGTAGGAAGAGTACAAAGTGAAGAATGGCTGATGAAATGTGATGTTTTGTTAGTTCAGCAGGAATACCTTTCTTGATACCCTGTGGTTCTTCTGCCATGTTAGGGCGACTGCGTTTGGTTGGACCGGTGCCTGGGTCATGAGTTTGACGTACCAATCGGAGCCTCTGTAAAGCTTTCTGACTCGGGGCAGGTGCAAGTTATCGACGATGAGGGTGAAGTAAGCATTACATGATAGAGTTATGAAACATTATGAAATCAAAGCATGTTATGAAACTTACTCCATCAAGACAAAAGTTAAAACCTTGAAGTGAGGTAAACATGATTCAGCTTACTACACCTTTTACCACAGTGAGCCTGACGCATGACAAAGTGTATCCTCTACTCTGACAGGATACTGAAGAGGTCACACACACACACACAGTTTATTGCTGACATCAAAAATTGGCCTTTTTTCACTGATATTGTCAGGAATTAAGCTGCCCTGATTAGCTTGAGTATACCAACCCATTTCTGGACCCTAGATTTCCTATAACCTTTAGCCAAGCAGTGTGTGCCTTTAAGATGTATGATCTACATAGGTTTATCATGCAAACCTGGCGTGACGTTAGATCAAAGTCACTTCACAAAGTCACAGCGGTACAAGGTGCACACCTGAACACTGAAAATGCATTTTCTCTTCCATCCATAACACACTATCCAGGAGCACTGGATCTCTCCACAGAACATCTCAGGAGTGAAACCTATGCATCCAACATCAGTGAATGGAGTGGAGGACATGATCCGTTTAGGAGACCTTCATGAGGCTGGGATCTTGAGGAACTTGCTCATCCGATATCGACAGCAACTCATCTATGTACGTATGTGGATTTGTGGCAGGTGACATAAACATATTTAATTACAGGAGCATCTCACGGTAACCAGATGAAAGCGCAATTGAATGCCTGACATGTGGAAAGCGGCAATGACACCATCTTCTGTAAATGAGAAGGAGGTTAAAGGAGAGAGAGAGAGAGAGAGAGAGAGAGAGAGAGAGAGAGAGAGAGAGAGAGAGAGAGAGAGAGAGAGAGAGAGAGAGAGAGAAAGAGAGAGAGAGAGAGAGATAGAGAGAGAGATATAGAGAGAGAGATATAGAGAGAGAGAGAGATATAGAGAGAGAGATATAGAGAGAGAGAGAGAGATATATATTGAAAAAAATGTTTTCGATGTTTCATTGTGCTCTAAATATTTGCTATTAACGTGACTACAGAGCACTTTTATTTGTCATGGAATGATCTAATATCGGTGCTTCGTGCAGGTTGCTCAGCACATAGGGGTGCATTTAACAAAGTTAAATCTAACAGATAACTCCGTGCACCAGCAGGTTGCTAAGCAACCACGAACGCCGATTGACATGGCCAATCCTGGCAGGGTTACACTACTTTGCGTGATACCTTACCTGTGGACCGCCAATTCAATCCGGGTCTCGTGCCCTCAGTGCACACCCAGATTACTGCTGAGCGACACAGCGAGTGTGCGCTGGCTAACAAGAGCAAATTCGTTGGGGCAGGACTTCATGGATAAACTAACGTGCAGACAATGCTGAACTAGTGGGGGAAAAGACAAAACGGTCTGGGTACATTCATACCATAAGGAATTCATTTATATGGGCGTGGAAAGGAATTAAATGTGTAGGAATGACAATACAAGGTTTTATTCAGTAAAATGTACAGCAGTGAAAGCAAGGAATCATGGGATGTGGCAAAAGAAATGCAATTATGTACAAAAAGAGGACACAGGGTAGAGCTAAACTGATATAAAGAACTTACACATTCTTATCTTATGCAAACATTATATGGACCACCAGACTCTCACTTTAGGAAATTAGAGAGCAGGATAGAGGAAAGGCAGTTGAGGAGTTTCATCCTCATCAATACCTGGCCCGGCCAACGGACCTGCACTTTCCAGTTGATTAGGAGGGGGGAGGAAGGAAGAAAAATGGGGGTGTTTTTGGTACGCGAGTGGGAGGTGCAAATGGTGTGCAAATGTGATGCAGAAGAGGAGTGAAGGAGTGCATGTCTGCAATTGCTCTTTTAATGATTTGTGTCAGCAGAAGATGAGACAGTAAATGGGAGAGACAGACTTGTAAGATGATAGCTTAACGTGGCGTGTGAGAGAATCTGTAACTGTTAATGGTATTGAGTATTGGCTGCGGAACGCAGCGGAAGCCGAGCAGCATGACCCAGCGATGACCCGGCGATGACCCTGCAACTCCTCGGCAAGGATTCGGTAACTGCTTGCTTGTCTTGGTCTCGGTGACTCACGCTGCTCTCTCAGCTCGGTCAGTGTCACTCTCACTTGGTGACTGGCACTGTCAGCTTGGGCTTGGTGAGTGGCGTTCGGCTCAGGCTTGTTGAGTGAGTCAGATCTGTTCTTGGCTCTCTGCCACTATATTTACAGAGCCCAGGTGAAAGACGAGCCGAAGATCAGATCAAAAGGCTCTGTAGGCATTTCCGAGCATCCTCGTTGGCATGCAGATGCCACCCTGAGAAGCAGCCCTGCCCTGCCAGATTCCGAGGCCGAAAATGGCTTCATTTGCTCCTGACCTCATCACCCAACAGAGCTTTGAGGTTTATATGGGACGCGAGTTTCTGGAAGTGCTCTTCGGCCACGAATGTGCGCTGGACTCAATTTGAGCATTGTTATTCAGCAGAGTGCCAGGGCATTTTTGCGTTTTGGGTTACATGCCAATGTATTCTGTCTTGCAATGTCTTCCATTCCCCGGCATCCAAAAGGACTGTGATGAGCGTCCAGGGAACTAACTGTGGTTGTCGTGGTTGTAGTGAGGTGGGGGAAGTGCTTTGGTGTTCATAGTAAGGACGTTAAAGCATTGGGAGTTGTTGAAGTGGTTGTTGCAAGGAAGCTGAAGCCTTTGTGGTGAATGTTGCGAGGATGTTGAGCGTAGGTTACTGTGGGGATTTTTAGGAGGCGTTGTGGTACTTATGGTGAGGGTTGTAGCATCGTGATGAGCATGGTGAGGGTTTGAGGTGAGGAGTCCATTGGAGAATGGCGCACAGTTTGAATGGGGAAATGGCCCATGTTTGCCGATGAGGCTGCTGCAGTATACGCAGGCCCATTGCTGCGGGGGGGGGGGGGGTATTTGGGTGCAATGCCCCCCATGGCGTATCTGGTGCCCCCCCCCCCACTTGTACGCCACCCATTTATGCCCTGTTGCACCCTGTGAACAACTTGGTGTTTAAGGATGAGCGCCCACTGTGAACTTGCTGTTTAAGAGTTCACCTGTGTGAACTAAAACCCTTATTCCAGATGTTCAACGTGGTGAATAATAAAGCCTTCTTGGATAAACTGTTCTTTAATAATATCCTTCTTTGAATAACAGTCAAGAGATAAGTGTGCGCTTCCCAGCGCATCTCCAAATGCAATTGGCAAGACAATACAGTCCAAGACCACAAGATAAAAGATAATAACGCAAGCACCAACGCCGGCAGCCAAGACCTCGTGTCGAATGTCGATGTTGTGGGTGGTAATATATATCGTGGATCATTTAGTTTTAAGGAATAGCCAATCAGCGTATTCGATATGGAGACCCTATTGAGCAGGTTACCTGATTGGTTGTAAGTTAGGTATAAATGTAATATAGTCATAATATGATAATATGATTAAGGAAAAGACATAAATTTACATTATTAAAGATGAAGTGCACGTGCACCACGTGACCTTCACAACCCGTCAACCCTCCATCTTACAAAAGTAATTTTATTATAAAAATTAAAAATATGTGTGTTTGCAATCGTGCTTACATTTGAAATTATGCAGATAAAACCTGTTTTTGATGCATTGATCATTTAATAAATAAAACCGTCAAATGTCGCGAGTCGCGAGATTAGTGATGCGAGTCGCGAGGGACGAATCACAGAGCACGAGCTAGCAGCAGGAGAAAATGACGTGGATGATGGATATACGAAAATGGCTCGGAAAAGGAAAAAATGCAAGCGACGAAAATGAAGAAGATGATGAAAGACATGTTGTGGGAGGAGTTGGAGGAGGAGGAGGAAAAGACGATCATGTCGATGAAATACCGACAGAAGCTGGCCAACCTGGCCAAGTCAGCAACGTTAGCCCTGGAGCCCCAGCGCAGGCGGCCGAGTTTCCATGCTTGGCGGCGGCCTCGGGGTCGGGTGTGACCGTCAAGCCGCTTCCCGATAATCTTGGAAGTGAGAGACTGAATCGAGTTGTTCTACAGCGGTACCCTGGCCATCTGTTGCAGAACAAGAGTCGCTCGTTTGTGTCCTCGTGGTACCAGACTAATGAATGGCTGGAATACAGTGTGCAGACAGATGCAGCATTCTGCTATCCATGTAGGAAGTTTAACACTGCACGTGGCCCAGTGGACTCTACTTTCACAGTGCGAGGCTACCGGAATTTGAAACGTGCCGTTGAGAAAGGCAGGGGGTTTCACAAACACGCAACTTCAAAGGAACATTTAACTTGTGTTTTGAGGTGGAAGGAGAATGAGAGGCGCATCGATTGTGGTAAGGAGATTTCCACACTCCTCAATGCTGACCAGCTAAATAGAAACCGGTACTATGTGTCTGCTCTTATAGATGTTGTGGGATTTCTCGCCGAAAATCAGATACCTTTTCGAGGGAGCCTTGATAATTTTGAAGATATGTCAGACGGGCACAGTGGGCTCTTCCTCTCGCTTTTAAACTACACACACAAAAAAGACACCGAGCTAGCCGAAATAATAAAGCATATCCCATGAAACGCAAGCTATACTAGTCCGGAAGTCCGGAAATGCAGAATGAACTGATCTGCACATTGAGTAATGTTGTGACGGATGCCATCGTGGAAGAAGTCGGCACATCGTGGTTTACCATCAAGTTGGATGGGACGAGGGACCCCACTGAATGCGAGAACATATCAATCATCATTCGCTTTGTATCGGCATCAAATGAAGCAACAGAGCGTCTACTCACAATAGCTACAGCTGACGCTGGAGATGCAAAAACATTGACAGACCTAATAATTGCAGAGCTGATAAAAACAGGACTTGACACATGAAAAATATTAAGTCAGGTGTATGACGGGGCTTCGGTAATGGCTGGGAAGCACGGTGGGGTGCAAAAGTTGTTGCAAGAGATATTGGAAAGAGAAATCCCCTATGTGCACTGCTTAAATCACCAACTCCATCTGGTAGTTATCCACGCACTGGCAGCAGAGAAAGCTGTCACTGATTTCCTCGAGGTTTGTTGTTGCCTGTACAAATTCTTCAGAAAGCCCACTGTTGCTGCACAGTATAAAGGTGAGCGGTTAAAACGACTTCTTGATCAAAGGTGGACGGGACATTTAGCCACCGTGTCTGTGATCAGGATCTTTTAAGGATATCACATCCTTACTGTCGGAGATTGATGCAGAGCGCGCCTACGGTGAAGAGATGAGGATGGAGGCCATTGTGCTTTTGCGGGAAGTCTCTGGGCCTGCCTTCATGTTCATTGCTATCTTTGTACAAAAACTGCTGATGTTGTTAGATGGCCCTAACAGACTCTTGCAGGCAGAGGACATGGACTTGCTAACGGGGTTGAAACTGGTGGCGAGTGCTTCAGAGTGTGTGAAGAAACTCCGCTCTGAGGATGAGTTCACTGATCTGTGGAACAAGGCCAACGATGCTCGCACTTCTACACCTGCACCACCAAAACGGAGACGCACAATGCATAAGAACTTGGAACAGTTTGTAGTTTTGGAGACTACAGGACAAAACAACGACAATGACAAGACGGAACTGCAGAGGGTTTTTTTTACAGCGCAATTGACACTGTGCTTGGCGAGATCGCTCAGCGCTTCAGTGAGCGCAACACACAATTCGCCCGTTCACTCGCTGCCTTGAATCCTGAAAATGGCACGTTTTTGGATCCCCACTTGCTCCAGCACATAATGACATTAACAAAGTCAACCATCAGTGAAACAGAGTGTGTGGTTGCAAAGCAGTTTATTCGCTCACAGACAGAAAAGCAGCCAAACGAGAGATGGACAACACAAAAACTCCTCTCAACATACCACAAAACGCTGGAAGCCATGCCAAGTGTAGTGACTGCTATGAGACTTGGACTAACATTTGGTGCGTCCACTGCCATGTGTGAAAACTCATTCTCAACATTGAGGAATGTCTTCACTGACCATCGACGGTCCATGCGCCATGCACGCAAGGCACAACTGGTACAGCTGGCCTTCGAGAGAGACCTCACACGTAAATGCCTGAATGAATGGAAGGAGAAGGTCCTCAGAAGATTCCACACCAAGACACGTCGCCTGCAGCTCTTCTGACAGTGAGTACAGCGGTATAAAAACTATACGAGGAGTTCAGATTGTGTGTGTGACTGCTGGTGATGCGTGTGTGGTTGTGGTTAAAGTGTGGTTGTGGTCAGCACCCGCCGTGGTCAGCTGCTTTGTACTTCTGATGTTTAAGTTAAATGTTGTGTTTGGTGCTTTCCATATCCCATATCTCGTGCTTTGTGCATAAACTTACCTCTGTGTAATTGACTCCTTTAAATGCGGACCTTATGGTATCTTCAGGCTGGTCGTATTTGCTGTTGATAGTTTAACGTGATGATCGCAGGTCATAGCCTACTGTATCTTATTTCAAAGTGCACTGATTCTGGTGCCAACCTCCCCCGTTTAGTCATTGTATCTCTGGTATATTAATTTTCTTGTTCCAATTCTTGACAACACCTTGTATAAGTTCACCTGAATTGGTGCCAATTGTCTAATCATTGAATATCTGCATTGTGAATGTGCCAGTTTGTTGCGGCTCTCCTGCATTCGAATAATTTTAGGCCAAAAACATCGGAACATATTAAATCTAGCTGAGATCAATTTGGTTAGTATGCGACGGCAACCTCAGTATAGATGTGTCAATGCTGCATGAATACAATAGTATCACGGGTTATCAAAAATATTAAATATAATAATTGTGCCCCCCCATCCAGTTCATATGCCCCCCTAAATACTGAGCCCTGGCTGGGTATATGTTCCTGGGTATACGGGCCTGGGTATACGTTCCTGTCTGGTCTGGCATGCATGCATGCTTGAAGAGGTAACATGTTGAAGGTAAAGTAAAATAGGTGAAATAAATATCAAAGGGGATTGATGACCTAACTAATAGCCCTATGCAGTGCATCTTGTCCCATATAACCACTAGACATAATGGAAGGGATAACTAAACAAATACTAATGAAATAACTGTCTCAGGACTGCTGTGTGTTGGGTGCCATTGCCTTGGGGGGAGTGCCGGCTTCGCAGAGCCGCAACAATATAAAGACTTCATTTTTTCAGTAAGATACCGTACATGTCTAATATCATAATAATCAAAGCCTGGATGATGATAATAATATATTTGAAGTTGCCTTTGAAGAATGGAGAATGCATTGTGCATCATTGTTCCACATAAGATGTACATTACTGATGTATCTTTATTTCTTTGCTTTTGTTTCTGACTGTTCTGAACTTGTGTCTCCGCTCACTGTCCTTTCTCTTTCCACCACTCCAAGACAAACTGCGGTGGCAGGGTGAGTTTCTTCACAGGCTTTTTCACAAGACCTATATCAACCTATACCTGACCCTCCCCACTGTTAAATGTTCCTCTACTATCTTGCTACATTGCTGACTCAATTCTGCATGATGTCATCATCCTTTCTTTACATTTTCTTTCCCACCCCACATCCTCATTGGTCAGGATGGCCACACACCTGTAAAATAGAAAACTGTGTTAAGGGGGTTTCCACATCCTGTACAAGTATGAAAAAAATTGTTTGGAAATAATTGAAGAAGTTCTACATAATACAAGTTTTGATATTTCCATTTTATTTCTCGGCCTATTTCTCTCATCTGGACTATGATCTGGCTAACGTGGTTTCAGTGCAAATCGACCTGAAACTGCCACAGAAATAGTGAGATAAATGTCGGGTTTGTGGTCTCCCTAGTGTATGTGTTCCCGTTTTGCGCATGTCATGTGTCTCGTGTGCACAATCCTTGTTATGAAGGTTTAGTTTTGTCATGAAATAGAGCAAGATTGGGACAAGATACAATCCCAAGTATTATATATCATTTCTCATATATCACATATCACATATATATCACAAATATATATATATATATATATATATATATATATATATATATATATATATATATATATATATATCACAAATATATATATATATATATATATATATATATATATATATATATATATATATATATATATATATATATATATATATATATATATATATATATATATATATATATATATATATATATATATATATATATATATATATATATATCACATATGTGTTGGGCTTGGGATCCTAGGATCCTGAGTTCAAATACCACTTGGCTGTTGAATTAATACCAGATGGGGTTGACTCTGCCTGTCATCTTTCTGAGGTCAGCAAAAATGAGTGCCAGCTTGCTGATTTTCTGTGTCGGAGTAGCGACCCATCCAGGATTGTGTCCAATAGCCAAGGAGACTGCTTAAGCAGCACCAACGCTCTGCACAGAGTATGGTCCCAATGGATGGATGGATATATATATATATATATATATATATATATATATATATATATATATATATGTTTATATGTTTAATTTTTAGACCATTCCATCCAAGAGATGGAACTATTCCATAAAATTTCCCCTCTGGTGGACTGGTCTATAAAACTGAGAATTTATTTATCTTTTTGGTGTTGGCTGAAGTACAATTCTATCCAGATGTTGGAGGCTGTAGCCCTGCGAAGCTCATACCTTATAGGTGGAGCCCATGCAACTGTTTAGCCAGAAGAGCTTTAAAAAAAAAAAAAAAAAAAAAAAAAAAATATATATATATATATATATATATATATATATATATATATATATATATATATATATATATATATATATATATATATATATATATATATATATATATATATATACACCCATATAACGTGAAACCCCGACATTTGCGGATTTGACATCCGCAGATCCCACATATTCACGGTTCATAAAATTTGACGTGCTTCTACATTTGCAGCCCTGTGCTTTGTGCATTTGCGTTTTTTGCGGGCACAAAAACCATCTCCCATCAGCTGCACAGATAACACATTTCTAAAAACATCTTCCACCAGCCACGCATACGTCATCTCTCAACAGCCAAGTGCATAAAACAGTTCCAAAACCATCTCGTACCAACTGTGCATAAAGCACCTCCATGTGCACATAAACTATCCTCCACTACCACCCCCCACAAGCAATGGCCACACTCCCCATCCGTCCTCCATCTATCCACAACCCCTGCATGGCTATTTATGTGCAGCATTCCTGGGTCTCATTCTTTCTTCTCGTCCTGCTGCCTTGACCTTCTAACCCTAACCATCACCTGCATCCTATTCGGTGCACGACTCTTCAGCACCCTCAGAGGAATTAACTTGATTCTATATCATCATCATCATCATCATCATCATCATCCTTGGTGTTATAATCATTTGTAATGAAGCTGTAACCATATGCTCTGTGTCAAAGTTCTAAAGTCCTCTGTGAATGACCAAAATAATGTTTAAATTGACTGCATTCAGAATTGACTACTTAACAAATTATGATCCCCCAAGGATTTTCAAATAGAGCCGAGACTGGCAATTGCTCGAATTCAGGAAAGCAAAAGGTGGGAAGATGCTTCTTATAATTCAAGGGTTTTATCATAAATGTATGTGGTGATAAGGATGGTCAAGACACGATAAATTATAATCCATAGAACAGATCTGGCAGTTCACAAGCACAGATAGGGATGAAAGAGGAGAAAATACGAGCACTTACAAAATAAATAATCCTGATAATGGTGCTGACAATACCAGATTTTAACCACAAAGTGGAATAGAACAGGCGAGGACGTGTGTGGGCACGAGCTGGTCTTGGCTGCAGGATGATGATGGTTGCATAGGTTGGCATGGCACTGGATGAAATGAGGCTCGGGGTGGGAGAGGGGAAGAGAGGATGGTGCGATGGTTGGGAGATGCCATCCACATGTCTCGATCGGTCCTTCTGGAATGAGTGATAAAGCATAGAGAGCTGAGATGTCTTCTTTACTGAAGGTGCAACTGTCACCTGCTGCACCCATGTCCCAACACAGCTTTTACCACCTCCAAGACCGCCTTCATGTACTTCATGTCCCTCTCAATGAGCGGTGCCATCTCTGAGGCCATCCTGTCCTGTTGGGTGGCCCCTCATACACGTTTTGCCCCCTCCAGGGCTCTGCAGCTGACTTCATCATCCTGGCCTACCTCTGGCCAAATGGCCCGTAATGATGTCCATTTCATTTCAAGCGCTGCTCTGGTGCCTTTTGCCCACAAGTCCTCCACCTGACTGTCTGAACAGAAAGTTTTACAAAATACAACCTTGACCTCGTCTGCTCTATTGTTTTCCATGACTGCCCCCGTAAGTGCACATATTACACACGACTTACCCCTGACCGATCCCGAATACAGCAGTAAATCTCCCCTACTTGATCACATGGTCAATAGTAAAGTCTTAACGCATTCTATATATGTATACCCCCTTCCGTGTAACAATATAATATACATATATCCTTGGAAATTTCCCACAATACCATCAATCAGAGAGCTGTGGTCTGGATGTTCTGGATATTGAACCTTGACCCATGACTGTGAGGCTTTTATGCTGGAGGGATTTGAGAGTGTGATCTTGCTCTACTTTTCCCAACAGAGGCATGTTGCCCCATACTATGTTGATCTCCTACTGTCCAGTTCAAAATTAGGAATGACTTAGATATTCAAACTACTTATTCTGTCAAGGGTAATTTTATAATTACTGTATAGTCATCTCATCCATTGGGTTCATCGTTTGCTTTGCTAGAAACTGAAATGGAAAGATTAAAACTATAATAGGTTATGATAGATCAAATATGTCATACGTGTATCACATTGAGAGCAGTAATGATATGAACGATGTGGTAATTATGAAATTCACAACAGAGAAAAATATATACAAAACAAATCATTCGCATCATGCCGTAGCCCCTTCCTCACTCGATTGTGACAGATCTCCACTCCAAAGACTGATTGATCTGACTAGGTGAGCTGAGCATTCTAATCAAGTGAATGTAAACTCAAACAAATATACCGCACTATCCCGGATTTTGCTCAGAGAAAGAGGCTCTGTATGCCCAGTTAAATCAGTACATTTGTGCAGTGGAAGTAGGCCAATAGCTGTTTGTGCATTCATACAAGCCACCTTTATTGGACTGACATTTCTATAAAGTGACCCTTGTGAATGTTACTTATCCGTATGCATTCCAGACATACACTGGCTCGATCCTAGTGGCTGTGAACCCATACCAACTACTGCCCATATACACAGCGGAGGATATCCGACGTTACATTAACAAGAAGATTGGAGAGGTTCCTCCGCACATCTTCGCGATCGCGGACAACTGCTACGGCAACATGCGCAGGCACAACCATGACCAGTGCTGCATCATCAGGCAAGAGGCAGGGCCAGGAAAAGATGCAAAATTATGGGGAAGGGTTAACGGTGGGAAGAAAGGATCAAGGTGAATGGAATGAGCTGGTGGTGGTTGAAAACAGCAACTCATGTTTTTTCAAGGGGAGATGGTCTCCAAGATCATGTTTGTCTGCAAATCGGGCTGAGTGCCAGACTGTGTTAAAATACATATTCAAATCTGGGATTGACATTTGAGTAAATAACTCGCAATGCTGGGGGCTCTCAAGTCAAATCCCAGAAACTGCTGATGGACAAATAGATTTCTGGTGATTGTCGAATATAGTTAATTATTGGTACTTGTTTTTTTTTTTGTTTTTGTGATGTGAGCTAGTGGAGAGTCGGGGGCAGGTAAAACTGAGAGCACCAAGCTGATCCTCCAATTCCTGGCATCCATCAGTGGCCAACATTCCTGGATTGAACAGCAAGTGTTGGAGGCAAACCCCATTCTCGAAGGTAAACCATGCTTTCCCCTGCCTTTTGGAACAGACATCCAACTTTTTGCATTTTCAGGCATTTCATCTCTCAACCAAATTTATAAGAAAATGTAAAGAAATGAACACCGTGACGACCAATTTCTTCCCGTCATACCCCATCAGCATTCGGAAATGCCAAGACCATTCGCAACGATAACTCGAGTCGTTTCGGCAAATACATCGACATCCACTTCAACAGGCGTGGTGTGATCGAAGGTTCCCGTATCGAACAGTATCTTTTGGAGAAATCTCGCGTCTGCCATCAGGTGTGCAACTAACCCTGGTAAAATTGCTTTTATATACCATGTTTAATTTAGAAACTTGTTGACACTTTGTAAGTTAACTTTTATTTTACAAAACTCTTTAGTTCACCCATTTTGGATCTTATTGGATTTCTGTAGAACAAGCTCTTGTGCTGTCAGGTTTTTGATAATGCAGGAAAAAGGATATGGTAAGATGTTGTGGATGAAGGATATTCGATATATATATATATATATATTTTTTAAATGGAAGCAAATATTTCAAAAAATAAAATAAATTGATGCAAATGTCTTATCGGTTTGGACAAAATGCTCTTTTGACGGGGGGGGGGGGGGGGGGAGGTCAAGGGACCCAATGGTCCTTGTTTCTGTAAGTGTTTCCTCCTCATTCCTTTAAGTACTAATACGTAACAACATGGCTGTCAGGCCCCAGATGAGAGGAATTATCATATCTTCTACTGCTTGTTGCGTGGAATGAGTGATCTGGAGAAACATCAGTTAGGCCTTGTTCGGGCCGAGGACTACATCTACCTCACAATGGTGGGTTTTGTTATTCCAATGAACTGCTATTCATGTAAATGCATCTCCGGCTTGGAGCAAATGCTGTATCTATGTTCGAGTTTTGCGAATAAAACAATTCGAAACTTATCCAAGGTAAATGTGACCGCATGATAATGGGAATTACGCCACTCCAAATATTCCAGATTTTGGAGTCTGGTGATGTCATCAGGGTATAATCATTATCAGAAAATGGTCCTCATGCCCCATGAATGCAATGGATAGGTTTGATCGCACAACTACCTCATTGTGATCGAGCCAAAGAGATGCTTTACTCAGTTGCACGATCCGCATGCTGTTCAGGGTGGCTGCACAATGTGTGAAGGCCGAGACGATGCACGTGAGTTCGTGGGAATCCGCTCGGCCATGCGTGTGCTTATGTTCACTGAAAAGGAAAGCCTCGAGGTGCTAAAGCTTCTTGCTGCCATTCTTCACATGGGAAACCTACTCTTTGAGGGTAATTCTTTGTCCTTTGCAATTCTGGTTGTTTTTTTTTTTTTTTTTCAAGGCTTTAGGTGTATTTATAACCGTGTAACTGCCTCTCTTCAATATCTCTCTTTTCCTTCTTCCTGGCAGCTCGGACCTACGACAACCTGGACTCATGTGAGGTTCAAGACTCCGTGCACCTCAAGATGGCTGCCCAACTGCTCGAGGTCAGGCTGCTGATCATGATCAAACACTTAATACCAAACGAATCATCAGATTTTTTCATCACCAGACTTGAATTTCTCGAACCATTTTAACTTCTGATAATAACGGTGGATTTATTTACATGTGGTGTCTGGCAGGGGGTGGCGGCTAAAGTAAGAAAAGGAAGAGAAGGAAGAATGACAGGGCAGAGACAAAGGAAGGCAGGAGTTGTAAAGCAGGGAAATCAGGTTGGGAGGAAATAGGTATCAACGGTTAGTGACAGGGGCGTCGAGAGGGGAGGTCAGGAGGGGTCGCTGCCTTGGGGCCCAGGGTCCATTGAGTTGAGGGGCCCGAGCTTCTCCCGTAACTGTAATTTTTAATACATGTGTAAAAGAGAAATGGTGGGCTGGGGGCCATGGGCTTGTTTTCCTCGGGGTCCGTGTTGGCTCTCGATGCTCCTGGTCGGAAGTGTTGCATGTATGGGGGAGGAAGGAGTGTCAAAATTCCACCAAATTTGTGAATGTAATAAATAAATGTCACTTTATGATTGTCATCACCACAATTATATTCACGATCATCTTCAATGCGATTTATCACAATTAGCACGTTTATTAATCTTGTGAAAATGACTTAAATGGTCATCAAAGTCACATTTGTGACATACATACAAATTTCCCTTTGATTTTGAGAATTTTCACATTGATCTTGCAAATCAGTTTACTTCAGTGAGGTTGCAGTGGTAGTTTTAAGTCCCGAAGGGACACTGTTGTTTCTGCATAATGGTGAATACATGAAGTGACTCATGGATGATGTGCTCTCCATGATATAGATTTAGAAACCTGCGTGCCTTGAGGCCTGTACAGAACATGTGCACTGTTATCACCTTCCTTTGTCCCTACCCATATGTGGCCAGGTGGATGTGTCTGACCTGCGGAACTGTCTTAGCAGTCGGACGTTGATCGCTCGAGGTGAAACAGTAACCACACCACTGAACCGCGAGCAGGCCTTGGATGTCCGTGACGCTTTTGTGAAGGTGTTACTACAAAGCCTTATCTCTTGATTTTCCTCCCAATCATACCTTCTTCTGCTGCTACATATTTTTCCTCACCCTCTCCCCACTTTACTTGTTTTTCTCTGAATTATTGACCTTTATGAATTTGTTTCCATGCTATAATATTTCTGCTTTCTCTTGCATTGACTATCTCCACATTGAGAGATGCAATCTGTGACTTCCCATTTTCAGGGTATCTATGGTCGGATGTTTGTGTGGATCGTAGAGAAGATCAATGCTGCCATCTACCGCCCTTTGCCCAATGACCCAAAGTTTGTCCGTCGCTCCATTGGTCTTCTGGACATCTTTGGCTTTGAGAATTTCCAAGTCAACAGGTGCGTTTACTTCTGGTTTTCTTTGCTTTTCATTCACAATCCTGTAACTTACCACTTGTCTATCTCTGCATTGCGACAGAGATATTACCTGGATTTTTATGACTCTGTAACCGAAGGCTGGAGGCATGTTTTCGGGTAGTCCATCTAGCTGTCCATCCGGTATTGCTTTGTTGTTTACCACGATAACTTGTGAACACCAAAAGGGATTTCAACCAAACGTGGTGCACTTATGGACTGCAATGCGTAGATAAACTCATTATATTTTGGGAACTGATTATGTCGTTTCTTCTGCCTTCTTTAACCCTCCCCCTATCCCGTCCCAAAACCTGATCCTCCTCCAAAAAATTCAAGTTTCCCTCCTGAGTGTTTCCTTCTGCATCCATCTTGGCCACGACATGCATCCTCTCCTCCCTCCCACCCCTCCCCCTATTCCTCCCCACACCCATTCTTTGTCCGAGTCTGCCTCTATCTTGGCTTTTACTCTGCCGTTGATGTCTTCCCCACCCTCTCAACTGTTCCTTTTGTCCTGTTATGTCCTGATTCATTCAATGTAATAGGACGAGCTCTTCCACGAGCCTCGACTATTGCATAAAAAAAGATCAATGGTCTAAGCTCATGTGCCCTTTATATGAAAATCATTGTTACCATGATAACTAGTGAACCACTGAAGAGATTTCAACCATACTTGGCACAATTATGGACTGTAATACAAAGAAAAAATGATTTTTGGGGTTAAAGAGGTCAAAGGTCATGTGCCCTTTGAAGATCATTTTACCGATCATAACTTGAGTTTGAAGCATCTTATGTTGTCTCTTCTCTTTTCATTCTCACGTCCTCTCTCTATCTCCCCCTCTCGAAATGTAACCTGTAATTTTTCATGTGACCTTTAATTGATGTAACCTGGGTGGAGGCATATCCTTCGATGCATCTCTGTTGAATTATATTTTGTAGATTTTTTAGCCCTCGTTGGACTTAGTCTGAAACGGGGGCTTATGGATTTGGTTTTCGTGTCCGTGCGTGCGCGCATGCGTTCGTCCACAACCATATCTCGGACATGTATGGGCCGATTTTATTCGTACTTGGCACAAAGACAACACATGATGGTACACATATGCGCATCATTTATTTTCGACATCAGATCCAATATGGCCGACTGGCGACCATTTTAGTTGTAAAAAAGAAACCGCGGTGTTGAACACGCCCTCAACCATTTCTCGGACATGCATTTAGCGATCTTGTTCAAACTTAGTACACAGATAATGAATGATGGCTTACATATACACGTCATTTTTTTTTTTTTAGATCACATCCAAGATGGCCTACTGGTGGCCATTTTGTTGCTTAAATGTGTCCCCAACCGTTTCTCAGACATGCATTGTCCGATTTTGTTCAAACTTGGCACAATCACAACAAATGATGGCATACATGTGCATCTCACTTTATTTTGAGGTTTGATCAAAAATGGCTGACTGGTGGCCATTTTAGTTATACATAAATATGGGCTAGCCCTCTAACTCCATACAGTGGAATTACTAAAACAATGGGGGGTATGACAATGTCTTTTTGTTTTTTCTGTATCCTTCTTTAATCGCTTCTTCATTTCCAGCAATAATTGCCTCCTTCCTTGTTCTGACTTTTCGTCCTTTCAACTCATTGCCCTCAGCTTTGAGCAACTGTGCATCAACTTTGCCAACGAGAACTTGCAACAGTTTTTCGTGCGACATGTATTCAAGCTTGAACAAGAGGAGTACAATCTGGAGAACATCAGTTGGAGGCATATTGAGTTTACTGACAACCAGGATGCCCTGGACATGATTGCTCTCAAGCCTATGAACATTATCTCACTGATCGACGAGGAAAGCAAGTTTCCAAAGGCAAGTGAAGGATTTTTTTTTTTTAATTTTTTTTTTTTTAAATTCTTAATTTCGTATACACGGAGGAAGAACATTCAATGATTCACTGAAGCATTCAAATGAACTTCACTAAATAGTTGCCGAAAGCAATCCCTCTTTTCTCGTTTGATATCCAAAAAAATGGGACGGTGAGACATTTGGCAATTCAACTACGGGATGAGCTGATAAGCACAAGGCGAAAGTTTGCAGTGTCATCAACTAGGTCAGCCTGTTTCTATGCAGCGAGCAAGACCTTTTTCATAGTAAGATATTCATTTATCCTATGGAGGTCAAAAGACTGTCGGGGGAAAGGGAAACTTTACTGACAGCCAATTCGACTCCAGTACAAAAATTAAATTTATAAAGCACCAGCAAGAAGTGAATATAATTGAGAATACATGAATATAATTATTTTTCTTCCATGCTTCCTTGTATGATTTCAAATATGTCGCATGATCATTTTTTTTTTATTGTGGCAGTGTTTTTCTCCTTGCTTTATCAGTAGGATTCAAATAATGGGTCTTGTCAAATTATTTTTGTTTTTCTTTCTGTTCTTAGCAATACACTTAAACTTTGAATATTTAATGCCAGGCCATGCAATAGCAGACGATCACCATGCCATTCAGGTAATCAGATACTCTTGAAGTCACCCTCCCCAATTATACGTAACATCTGGTTTTCCGAATTGTTTTGCAGGGCACAGATTCAACGATGTTGCACAAACTCAACTCTCAGCACAAACTGAATACCAATTACATTCCACCTCGGAATACCCATGACACACAGTTTGGAATCAACCACTTTGCCGGAGTCGTTTACTATGAATCAACAGGTTTGGAAGGAATTGGAGACATTCGATTTGGGAAGGGGAGACAAGGATGGTAAAGAAAATCTCTCAAAATAGATATCAACAACCACCATAAATGAGCAGTGAGAAAGCCAGCAATTTAAACGTTTAGTCTAAGATTTTGCTTTAATGACTTCATTGGAAAGACAAACATTAAATTTAAAATTGAATGTTTTTGGCTGTGTTTGTATACTGTTTCACTCCACATTGCATGAAGGGTGCTTTTTGATAAATGAAGAACGAGTCTTGCTCGTGAAGGCTCATGTCGATCTGCATTGGTGGACAGGTAAAGCAATGGATGAAATCAATAGGACGTCGATTGGGGTATGCAAACTGCCATGGGAAGCAAAGAGAAGCTGACGTTTCAGGCATTAACCCTTCGTCAAAGCAAAAGAGGACTTTTAATCTAAGAGGGCTTGCAATCCTCAAAAACAAGATGTCAGACAAGCTGCGAAGCTTTATAACTGATTATAATCTCTCATGTTATGTTTTTAAAATGTAAACATTTCAGGAAACTTGGTTTTCCCAAAGTCTGAAAGAAATATAAATGAATAGTCCCAAGTGGGACAGACACTCGTCCACCAGTAGAGGGAGAACACGCCCTCAACCATTTGGGGTGCTTTGGGTGATAATGTTGATTTTCAGTTTGATTTGATGGAAAATTATAGGCCATAGGGGCTGAAATGCCTGTTTCGATGATTGTATTCAAGCAGTGAAAACTATGTAGGATGAGCGGGTCCAGAATTGATGAAAAACGTTCTATTCGTTTTTGTCCAGTGAAAGACCATAAAGAAGTGTAAAGTGGTCTAAAGGGTGTAAGGGTCCAAAGGAGTCTAAAGTGTTGAAAGGGTCTTACAAGGACTAAAAAGTTCTAAAGGGGTCGAAAGGGTGAAAAAGGGTTTAAAGGGTCTATAGCGGTTTGAAGTGATTTAAAGGCCAAAAGGGGACATTACAATAGTAATTGGTGTCTAAGGGGTCCAAAAGATCTTAACGGTCTGAAAGGTGTAATGGTCTCAGGGAGTCTAAAGTGTTGAAAGGGTTTTAAAGATCTAAATAGTCTTAACAATCAAAAGGGTCTCCAGGTGTAAGGAGTCTGTAGGGTCTACAGGGGTTTTTAAAGGGTCATGTGGGGTCTAATGGTCTGTGTGGTCTAAGGAGTCCTTAAGGTCTAAAGAATACATTCCAAAAGTAGTTGGGATCTACAGATCTTAAGGGTCTTTGGTGACGAGCAGTGTCAGCAGTATGAAGTGTTGAAGGGATTTTTTTTGTATACCTTGTCGAGGCTCGTATGAGAGCTAACACACAACGCACAGCGAGGGGGGCATGAGACGAGGGGCGGGAGTGGGAAGGACTGAACAGTGGGGAACAGAGACATTAGGAGATCCATGGAAGGGAGAGGAAGAGAGGATATAAAGTGTCTTCTTCTTCTCCTTCTCCTCCTCCTTCTTCTTCTCCTCCTCCTCCTCCTCCTCCTCCTCCTCTGCTTGGCTGCCAGGTAGCTATCATTTTGTCAGGGCACAACTATGCCGCTGATGCTGTGCCCAATACCAATAGATTGGTACTCATTTCACTGACCCACCTGGTGTTCATTCAGTGGCCAACAGGACTCAAACGCAGGACCCTAAGATCCCAAGCCAGCCACCCCAACCATTAAGCCAACGCCAGGCTTATCAAAAGGGGTCTTGATGATCTTAAGGGATCTATTAATTTAATGGGTCTAATTATGTCTGAAGGTCAAAATTTTACATTCCAATGGTAGTCTTAAGGGATCTAAAAGGTGTAAAGTGTTGAAAGGGTCTTACAAGGACGAAAAGGGACGACAAAAGGACTGAAAGGACTTTTTTTGTATAAAATGTCGACACTCGTATGAGAGCTAACACACAGAACGTACAAGAGTGGCGGCAGAGGGAAGCACAAAACAGTGGGAAACAGAGACATGAGGAGATCTGTGGAAGAGAGAGAGGGATGGGGGGGGGTACACAGGGTAAACAAGATGGATGCAACAGGAACTTTCAGGTCCTTACACGACAGGGACTTTCAGGATGGAAAGCAGGGAATTGGAAGGAGGTGGGTATGGGTAGATTAACGGGGGTAGAAAAGATCATGGTTTTGGATGGGGAACGATAAGAGATGGTGGTGATCAGCTGTTTCAGAGACCTGGAGGGAAGAGTGGGATTGAAGAGAGTGTGGGAGTTTGTTCAGAAGGTAAGGAAAAAGAGGAATGAAAGAGTGAAGGTGAGCAGTGATTCTTGATTTTGGTAGTTTTACCAGGAAGGGGTTGCTGGTGGACCTTGAGCACCCTGCGGAAATATGGGGGGGGGCGAGAACGGAGAGGAGATGGTAGAAGACAGAAAGACCATTGACCTGCCTCCGGTGAGCGAGTGGGAGACCAAAAGATCAGCCTCATCACGGGAGATACCAATGATCCTAAATGCCTTGGTTTCCACAGCGTGAAGCAGAGAAAGATGAGAGGCTGGAGCACTAGCCCTGAGGGGATAACAGTACTCCATCAGGCTGCAGAAGAAAGCTTTGTTTGTGGTCAGGAGCTCAGGAATGTCATGGAAGGACTTTGCACGATAGAGGATGCCCAGTCGGCGACTGGCTTTGGAGGCCAGCTTGGAAATGTTGCTTTCCCAGGAAAGGTCATGGCAGATAGTGAGACCCAGAAGCTTGAAAGAAAGGACTTCTTGAAGAGGATTGTTGAGAAAGTAGATGTGGGAGGGGGGGGGTGGAGGGGTGGGGAGAGGTTTCAACACAGCCCTTTCTGAGAGACATCTTGAGTGTGAGATTTGTCAGGATTAAGAGACATGTTCCATGTGTTGGACCAGTTTGTGATTTTATCCAGATCTGCAGAGTGCTGCTTACTGATCTGAGGGATGACAGATGGTATGGCAGAGGGTGGAGTCATCAGCAAAGAGATGAAGAAGATTTTCCAGAGAGTCGGAGAGATCATTTATGAAAACCAGAAAAAGAACAGGGCCCAGAACGCTACTTTGAGGAACTCCAGCCCGGACAGGAAGATGGGATGAAAGAACTCCATTTAGGGTCACACGTGACTGTGACAGGAGAGGAAGTCTGCGAGCCATGAGTGGAGATGGCCTTGGATACCATAGGAAGAGAGTTTGTTGAGCAGGGCAGAGTGCCAGACCATATCGAAAGCACGCGATATGTCATCGGAGATGGCTCTGATTTCATGTCCGGCATTGAGGACCTCCATCCATTGTTGGGAGAGCAGAAGCAGCATATCCAGGGTAGAGTGACCTGGTCTGAATCCAAATTGATAATCGGAAATCAAGCCATTGGAGAAGAGGAAGGATTTAATGTCTGAAGCGATGATTGATTCCTTAACCTTGCTGATGATTGGGAGAATGCTGATTGGTCTGTATTTGCATCGTTTCTATGCAGAGCGGTGATGTTTAGTAATGACTGCCCCCTCTCTGCCTGTGCAGGCTGTGTGGAAGGAAGGATGGGCTAACTGAAGGACATCCTAATGACTTTGGCGTAGACAAGCTAAAAACATTACCTCGAGTTGTCAACCTAATGTTTGCCATCAACATTAATCAACGTTTTTCATTGCACTGGATCTTCAAAATTGGACATTTACAAATCTCTAACCAACACTCATTACCTCCATCAAGTAATGTGAGATTATAACGTCTATTTCGATGTATGTGACTGATTGTGGCAGGTTTCTTGGAGAAGAACCGAGATACATTGCATGGAGACATCATCCAGCTCGTTCATTCATCCCGGAACAAGTTTATGAAGCAAATCTTTCAGGCTGATGTTGCCATGGTGTGTTTGATCATTCCCTAAATCTACTCTTTCCATTCATTCATTTATTTTGTTAACATCCACCCTTCTTTTTCTTGACTCCATCCTTAAGCTCTCATCACCAATTGTCCATGTTTAAAGTATCTGAGATTATCTTCTTCCCAATATGAATCCTTCCAGTGTGTTAACTTTACTTTGGTGGCAGCACATCTGGTCCTCCACATCTGGGAGAATGGATGACGGAAAAAGCAAATAATCAACCAAACATACTTGTCAACCTCATATTCGTTGTCAAATTTTTCATTCATCTCTCCTCATCCATTTTGTGTTCGTTATGTGGATGCAGTTTCTTTGTGGTTACACCGCCACCATCTCTGGTCCACACCACATTACCAGGACCCATAAGGTGAAAGAATATTTCATATGCTTTGCAATATCATGTACTTTTGCAGCAATGATTATGCAATGGCTCTCTCAATGATTTAAGCTCTTTATTCTTCATTTGTGTTTGATGAATTTTATAAGCCAAAAAATGATGGAATTGTTGATGTTTTCTGCACGTAGTCGTCTCTTGTTTCTGCACGCATTCCCTACCCATGATGGGAGGTTTCTAAATTGAGAAAATAAATATTGAGAAAAGAAAGGGAAAGAGAAAGGAATGTAGAGTAGTATGTGAGGAATTGGGTGCCAGGGTTTTGAAGGGGCGGGAAGGGCAGAAGAATTTCCTATCTTTCCGCCCTTCCCTTCCTTTTTCTCAACTTTAGCTCACCAGGAACGTAATTCTGGGAGCTTATGGGATGGCGCGTCGTCCGTCAGTCCGACCGTCCGTCCGTCCACAAATACTTGCAACTTCTTCTCTGAAACTACACATACGATTTTGTTGAAACTTTACCACAACGTTCACTTCTGTGTTTTTATCAAAGTGTTTTTATGGCATAAAAAAAAATCAGGTTCTAAGGGGGTTTATGGAGTGGGGTGGGGGGGTGGTTGCCCTCCAAAATATGTATTTGCTTTCTTCTCCAAAACTACCCACACAATTTCAATGAAACTTGACCACAACCTTCATCACCTATGATGTACCAAAGATTGTTCACAACATTAAAAAAATTGAGGTCTGAAGGGGTGTACGGGGGGCCGGGTGTACGGGGGGCAGGGTGCCCCCCCCAACATATGTATTTTCTCTCTTCTCTGAAACTACACACACAATTTCAATGAAACTTGACCGCAACCTTCATCACCCATGACGAACCAAAAATTGTTCACAACATTAAGAAAATCGGGGTTGAAGGGGATTTCCGGGGGGTGGGGGAGGGGTAAGGTTGCCTCCCAAAATACGTATTTGCTATAACATTGGTTCTTTGGTACATTTTGCTGATTCTGTCCCACGTTGATTTGCAACTTAATATCATTATTCTACTAAGTGAGTGCTCGGTGGTATTGCCACTATTTTCATTTACTCAATGAAGCAATCGCCCCCAACACTGACATGTCGGTAAAAAAATACATTTCCCTGAAAGCTCAGATTTTAAAAATAAATAAATGGTACTCATTGGTGCAGAAAATATCAACGACACCATTCCACAAACAAAGTCCATGAAAATGAAAACACCTGTCATGGTAGGACAGGAGTACCTAATATGTAGGCAGTGCCAAAGTACATGTTTAACTCCTTCAATTTGATGCAGCATGGTGGTGTGTGGTACAGGGGGCAGAGACTCGGAAACGCTCTCCGACCCTCAGCACCCAATTCAAGCGCTCTTTGGAGCAACTTATGAAGACCCTTGGTGCATGCCAGCCCTTCTTTGTGCGTTGTATCAAGCCAAACGAGCTCAAGAAGCCCATGGTGAGGAATGGTGACTTTCATGTTGGCAAAAGGGGTGGAGCAATTGTAAGTGTTAGTGTTGAGGATGTAAACCAATTAATAGAACACCATCATGATCTTCTTCCATCTCTGAACTCATTCATAGCTCTTTGATCGAGAGCTCTGTGTGAGGCAGTTGAGGTATTCTGGGATGATGGAGACTATCCGTATCCGCCGTGCCGGATACCCAATTCGGCACTCTTTCGTGGAGTTTGTTGACCGCTACCGCGTTCTCCTTCCAGGTATCAAGCCTGCTTACAAACAGGTATTTTATACCTTCGTATTGTAAAACTTCGCATACTGTGTCCCCTATTTCATTACAAATTTTATGTTCATTGTTGTTGATGCTGTAATTGGAGTACAAACACATCGACCACAGAGTGGGATCCATTTTGACAATACCTTCCTTGACTTGTTGCTGCACAAAGTGTTTCCAATTTCTAAAGTCCCAGGATTGTTGTTGATTGCATTGCTCATTCTTTTACGACACTGATGAAACACTTGCATGCATACGCTCTTCCATAGTATTCCATGGAAGGCAATTTTGAAGTGGATCCTAGAGTGAAATATTCCTGATGGAGGCATCCACTCTCTGATATTGGGTTATCATTGCTCAATGAAATTTGAACACAAAACATTCCTTCCTCTGGAACACAAAAAATGATCTCAAACTGATCAATGAGTGTTCTCTGAAAAGTCAGTTGATGACATCCATGGTTAATCAAACCAGACACGTGTGGGCAATTCTAATGACTGGAAAGAGTGTGTCTCTTGACTTCTGGCAGGATAATGCATGTGCACAAAGCATCTGAAGATTCTAATAATCATTATAAGATGGTAAACAACTGCTGAAAAAAGTAGTTGGTTTTTTTGCCCCACTCAGTTCTGCTCGAACAGGCCCACGGCACGGATATAGTCGATCCATCTCCCAGGAGAGACCCAGAGATCCCTCACATCTTTGATGTTGTGCTCTTGTCTAAGATGAGCCAGGACCGCAGAGTCTTTCTGAATGCATTTTGTTGTGTGAGAGGTGGCCTGGCAGAGGTTGCAGGTGTCGTTAGTGGTGCTGTCCTGTCGAGTCTGTGTTTGGAGTTTAAGAGCTGTGGGTGGTGTCCGCATCATCGGCATCCAAGGTGAACACGGTCAGACCTGGACAGTAGTTGGTCTGTGTCACGGATGGGTGGGGGTTTACTGCCTAGGATACTGTTTGGGCCTCGTTTGTTGATTGCGTTTATGGTGATGTGGGTGTGAATGCGTTTTTTGTAGTTTTTGTTGTTCATTGGTCAAATGCAGTGGATGTTTCCTCAAAGGTACTCTGATAACATGTTACATTTTCACCAAATGAATAACTTAGCACTGACTTGTGAGGTTCCAGGCAATGTGCACTCCTCTAACTAGTCAATAGTAAAGAAAAAACAATGCAGTACATCGAGGCTAGAACAGAATGGAATGGAACAAGAAGGAAAGAGGGGGGGCGGGGACACCAACAGTAGAGTAGAAGTAAGAGTGAGATCAAGTGGAGGATGATAAGGACACATGGGGGTGAACAAGCTACACATAATCTGAAACACAGCATAAAGAGGAAGGGGAATGCTGGGATGAAACAGGAAAGGACCAAACCAACCAACAAGTAACAAATTAAAAGAGGTGGGGGAGAGTGTTGAAAAATCACAATAACCTGGAAAAGGGGAGCTCTAAGGAATGGGGCCATTTTAGGTAGAAGAGATCAGGAGTAATCTTCTTTCAATGTGGATTAAATAAATAAATTAAGTGTTATGTGGATGCCATTGTTAGTTTTTGAGTGCTCTGTAAACATCACATCTGCAGGAGGACCTCCGAGGAGCTTGCCTCCGCATTGTGCAGTCTGTGCTGGCACAGGAGAACTACTGGCAAATTGGGAGCACTAAGGTCTTCCTCAAGGTATTTCAATGATCCAAATACCTTCACCATCCGATACCAAATTACATAACATCATCACACAATGCCTTGTTACTCCAAGCACTGTGATATACCATTTACAGTACATTGAAGATGATACTAACATAATATATTGTTCTCCCTTCATTACATATTGTGATGCCATGTTTGTAGGACCACCATGACATTCTCCTGGAGGTTGAGAGGGACAAAGCCATCACAGACAGGGTTATCCTAATCCAGAAGATTGTGCGTGGATTCAGAGCGAGGTTTGTTTCATGGTGACAAAATATTCTATTAATATTGGTTAATTCATAAATTAATGATTGGTAAGATCACCAAAAATATTTGCATAATTGTCATCTGTCATCAGTTGAAGTACAGTTATGACCCTCTGTCTCACATCCAGGTCCGACTACCTGAATCTACGAAATGCCTGTCTGGTGGTCCAGACGTGCTGGCGTGGATACCATTGTCGGAAGGCCTATGCTTCGGTACATTATTGCACTTCCATCATAGTTTTGCTTTTTCCCAAAGATTGTTCTTTAAAAACTTTTCAGTTTTTTTGCCTCTTGTTTTCTTTTCATGCATCGAACTTGCACCTCCTTTCCAGTTCGCGTTGCATATCCTCTGTGTCTTTTGCCTCCTTCCTTTCCCTCCTTTTGGTTGTCCTATCCAACAATCTTAAATTCCTGTTTTATTACCCTCTTCCTCAAAAGCTCCGTCAAGGCTTTGGACGTCTGCAGGCTTTGTACCGCACACGCCGCCTCTCTCATGACTTCTACTTGGTGTGCACACGTCTCGCCTCTTTCCAAGCCCGCTGTCGTGGATACCTGATTCGGCGAGCCTTCCGCCACCGCCTTTGGGCGACGCTCACCATACAGGCATACGTACGAGGAATGCTGGCACGTCGCCTGTACCGGCGACTCAGGACTGAGGTTCGTGCCTGCACCTTGTATAAAACAAAGAAGTATTTGGAATTACCATTAAATCGTTTGCAACTACTGTGTTTACATCATTAATAGAGCTCCAAAACGAATAACTTTATCACGGATTCTTCAGTACAAGCTGCGTCTTGAAGCAGAGAAACTGCGTCTTGTAGAGGAAGAGCGATTACGCAGGATCATGAGTGTAAAGAAGGCCAAGAAAGAGGCAGAGCGTCGACACCAGGTAGGGGGTCTTGCCATCCACCACAAGCATTGGCATCTGTTATCTGTATCATCATACTACTTACTCATCCTCAGCAAATATATACATGTGTGCACATGCATACACATACCCCCCCCCCCCCCCACACACACACACACACATGCTCAACATGTAATCTCTGCCTTTGTTTGCTTTGCATAGAAAAACTAACAAACAATGTCCATAGTTGGTATTCAAAATACAAAATTAATATTGTTTTCTTGTCTTGCAATACACAGCAAATCCCCCAAAAATGTGAAAAAAAATATTACTAAAGTTACCCAAACACAGCTGGTTTGTTTTGTGTTCCTGTCTGAGCCCATTGCTTATGATGATGGGATCCCATTGGTCGAGTCCTATACACTGTGTTGATTTGTCCATTGTATACTGATGTTATTGTAAACTAGAAGGGCACTCGAAAGAGCACATACCTCCACCACGTAATGCCTGATGCACGAGAACATATCGGGCCCAATACATTTTTGAAATATCATGCTATACAGTACTATATCGTTTTTGGCCTCATCTCTCAATGGTGAAGAATCACTTTAAAAATTAAATAATTCGTGTATTCAGATCCGGATTCAGATCTTCACCAAAATTGAATCAATTCGTCCTTGCCACACACCCAACCTGTCCACCAGGTTTCATCCAAATCCGTCCGCAACTTTTTTGAGATATCGTGCTATATATTAGTTTAGCCCAACCTCTCAATGATGAAGAATCATGTAAAAAAAAATTATCTCAGAATATACAAGCTCCTCCTTATAAGCATGACACTCAATATTGAAAAAGGATAGAGCATGGGCAAACAACCATATGTTGACAACCATAGTGCAAGCTTTGATGGGATGTATATTGTTACCACAACGGGTACCGAGTGTATTATGAGGGGTTAATCCTAATTTCTCCTTGAAAGAACCGGACCTGGGGCCACCGCTCACAATTAACTTTGTGGTGCAGTGGGTTGCTTAACAACCGCAAACGCCAATCAGTTAACCACGAGTTCCAGTGTCCACCGTCTAATTTTCCGTTTAATTTGAGGTCACGTGGCCTCCTGACTGGGGAATGCGCCCCCGGCGATGCACCAATCTTATTTCTATTTTATTATAATGCGGCCGAGCGTTTACCACTAGTGCACGCCGACTATGACAGGTTAATTAGTTTGGGAATTATCTCCCAGTCTGTCGAGGTTCGAACAATGCTGGATCAAAGGAAGGAAATTACAATCACGAACAGGTTGAAACGTCAACAAGGAATTTATTGTTATGAAAAATAAATAAACTGAAGGACTTTTTATTTCCTTGTCAATTAAATGGCTGAATTCAAATCAAATGTTCAATCAACAAAATAATCTCAAACAAATAATGAATTCAACAAGCATTTGTAGAAAAATGGATAAAGAGCAGATGCTTATCACAATGCCTTACTTAACAATTAAACATGAGACATGGGTACCCATCAGATTATTCAGGGGGAAAAAGAAATCCAGTCTCGGCGTACCAAGGCAGAAGTCGTCGTGTGTCTACTAAAATAACCCAAAATGTGTGAGTGTGCCTTGGTCTATCTCTCTAAATGAGCTCTCCACAGTCCAGCTCGTTTCCGCTGCCAGCGCCTTCCCTAACAATACACCCACACGCAAATAGGCTCGAACACCAATCGACGTCACGTCATCACTCCCAGGAACCAGGAACGCCAAGAACCAGGTACGCCAAGAGCCAGGTATGCCACGAACCAGGTACGCCAAGAACCAGGTATGCCAAGAAACAGGTACGCCAAGAACCAGGTACCCCAAAAAGCAAGTTCGCCAAGAACCAGGTACCGAGCAGAACCAGCAAGAACAATCCAACTTTCACCAACCGCCGTTTACTGCTGTCCCCAACCGTCAGGAGCTGTCACCAACTGTCAGCAGGATCTCTCACCAACTCTGATCAGGATCTCCCACCAACCGTCATCAGGATCTCCCACCAACTGCCAGCAGGATCTCTCTCCAACTCTCAGCAGGATCTCCCACCAACTGCTAACAAGGCAGCCCTGCTGTCTTTTTATATGCGACTAATGTGGACGGAGCCTCAAGCACGACTTCAGCCAAATCCAGCTTGCCTATTGGCACATCGCTGCACGTGACCTCCAACCATCCATTCTCACGGTCATTCTTTCCTGACCATCGAACGAGATGCAACTCCCAATTAACACAGGCCTGGCTTACGAGGCCATGTTTGGGGTGATGGACAAACGCCAGAAAGCAGCCACTTGCCGGAACAACCAGGCGAAAGCATGAAGCACTCACAAAACGTCAACGGGCAATTATCACTTCTTTGTTCAGCCCGATACGAAGAAGAGCCAGTCGGCGTCCATAGAGCTGCTGAACGGGATGTCAATCGCCGATGGAAAAAGGTGGGTGTCATATGTTGATGAACGAAAGTGGGCGTCGAACGTCAATGGAAAAGGTGGGTGCCTGAGGGAAATGATCCGAGACCACAGCCATGTTTGACCATCAGAATGAACTATCCAGGAAAAGCTTGCGGTGTGTTTAATGACTCAAATGTCCTGTAAGTCCAATGTGAAAATGATAACCAAAATAAAATGTGTAAATAAATTGTGTATTTCAAAGCCAATGTGTCTTGATGGAAAGGGAATAGACGAGTATCCGTTGGGCTTATGGCTATCTTTTTGCTTGTACGAACGGTGAATCTCGCTCATGCAGAAATGAAAACGGACGTAAAATCGTACGTCATGAATGTGTCCTAAAGAGGAAAAGGTTATCCCATAAGAAAGAAAGGGAACCTGTTCTCTACCCTTCTCCAATGCATCAAAGAGTTAGAACCCCACCAGACAAGGGGATGGGCCTATTCTGAACATGCTACTCTGCTCTCCCAACAATGGATGTAGATCCTTAATGCCAGACATTAAATCAGAACCATCTCCTGAGACATATCGTGTGCTTTCTATATGCTCTGGCACCCCACCCTGCTCACCAAACTCTCTTCCGATGGTGTCCAAGGACATCTCCACTCGTGGCTCGCAGACTTCCTCTTCTGTCGCAGCCAATGTGTGGCCTTCATGGAATTCTCTCATCCCCTCATCCTGTCCAGGCTGGAGTTCCTCAAGGCAGTGTTCTGGGCCCTGTTCTTTTTCTGGTTTTCATCAATGATCTCTCCGACTCTCTGCATCATCATACTCACAGTTTTGCCACCAACTGCAGATAAATTGACTGTAAATTGTAACTTGGGGTGTGCGCAGCCAGTTTGATCAAAAACTGTCTGCCGACAACTCCACGGATCAGGATACCATAGTTAGGTTGCAGTGCACAAACCACTCATCATACCTGG